>NC_081415.1:731895731-732244831 GCF_030272615.1 Cryptomeria japonica | reverse complement strand
AGTGAGAGAGAGAGAGAGAGAGACCTTGTATGCATTTGAGAGGGAGAGACGATACACTTACATGTGTATATATATGTTTAATATATTATATGTATTTAAACATATTATATATACAATGTCATATTATACACATATTATATATTACATATATTATATGAATATACACGTATTATACATAGAATATCATATTATACAATAGCGCGTATGCATTGTTTATAGTAAAGATAGCACATATGCGCTGTTTAATGGGAAACATGCGCGTACGCGCTTCTTACACTATAAATACCCCATACGCACTTTTTAAACCATACGTACCCCATATGCGCTTTTGACTTTTTAGGCTTGGAAATAGGCTTGGATGAAAAAGCTATGGATTGGAAGTTTGATTTCCTTCCATTTCTCTCATTTTTGACGTGTTTTATTTTATCAACCTGGTTTATCGACTTTGTCATCATCAAGTTTACACTTCATAAAGTGGGTATTTCTAAAATTGCCACCATATTTTCACCCATCTTCTGAGCTTTCTAACCATATAATTTTTTTTCAATTTGAACAACAATAACATATTATTATTGAATTTCTTTTACTAGTGTCTCCATAGTTCTCACAAACATAGGTGCACCATTTTTTGAATAACTTTTGATATACGTATCAAAATTTAAAAAACTTTATATATTATTGTAGTGCACTTGATTTTTTACAATTTAAAAAAAATAAAATTGTATTTTCGATTTGTTTAGTGCAACTTATGCTTCGCGCACAAACAGGTACCAAATTTTCAGGATGTGCTTGATTGGGAAAATCATTAAAAAAAATATTCTCAACGAAAAATTACAAAAAAATACACATCTTCTAGTGCTCACTCTTAACTATCTTTCTGCCAAAGTATTTGTCAAAATACTAAATCTACCTATGACTTTTTTGATGTGCACGTTAGACACTATGTTATGTTTTTCAAAAAAAAATAAAATAGGGTTAGTTTTTCGTGTGCGAAATATTTGACCCCCTTAATCTTATCCAATTTTGAAAAAGTTTTGTAGTTTGGAAACTAGATTTAGAGTACTAAAATATTTGTTCTTTGATTATCTTCATATCTTGAGTGGATGACTTTCAAATTTTGCCTCTAAGTTCAGGTTCACCTGATTTCAGAAAAAAAGTGTTCACTTATACCCCCCTTTTTGACCACCATCTTTGTGTACTTACCCATCTTTATATTTTTATCTCCATCTCTTCCCCTTTCATTACATCCATTTTTCAATATCTATTTCTCCCTTTCCCTCTCTCCTTTCATCTCTCCCTTTGTAGTTTTATATATCTCTTCTTAAGTTGTATCTATCTTTCCATCTCTCCCTTTTTCATCCCTATCTCCCCCTTTCTTTCCCTCTCTCCCTATCACTTCCTCCTTTTATATTTTTCTAATTCTCTTTGCTCTCCATTTCTCTCTTTCACCCCCTCTTTATCTCCCCCACTATCTATTTATATATATCTCTCTGTGTCTTTCTCCACATCTCTTGCCCAGTCTTATACAAATATGCTCTCTCTCTCTCTCTCTCTCTCTCTCTCTCTCTCTCTCTCTCTCCATATCTTTTTTCAGTAGTATCTCCCTACCTCTCTAACTCTCTTCCTATAACTATATTTTTGCCTATTCCATAGTGTTTGTTATTATATTGAACATATTGTACATGTTTGGAACACCATTAACCATTACTTATTTTTTCATGTTTATATATACTGCAAATTCTAACATGAATCTTCCTATCCTTCATTTCAATGACCTCCTATTGGCAATAAATGAATTATCTCTATATCATGAATTATTAAAATTATTTACACCGAAGGCATATCCTTTATTTGGAGTGGATGAGTTAAGTTCTAAAATCAATGGTCAATATTGTTAAAAAAGAGTGCAAGATGATTGCATTTACGTGAGTTGTCAGCTTTCTAAAACAAAAAAAAAACTCCTCAAACCTTCGAATTTAAGCTAAGAATCTTGTCATTTAAATTTCCACTCAACTCCTTCAGTTGCCAATCAAGAATCTACAAGAATCTTTAGCTCCATCATATATGCCTACACTTAACAAGTAGATTTGGCAACCAATGACATTATAAGAAAATCAAAACAACTTGGTTGTCCAAGGCGTATTTGTAACATACAATAGAATTTAAAGAATGGAATAATCTTTTAACTCGAATCATACGAATATATCAAAAAATAAAGAAGGAAAACCATGTAAGTTTATGTACATATGGGACAGTATTTTTCCCTTATTTACAGATGAGAGGGTAGGAGTAAATGAATTAAGTTAGTATTTTGGTTGTACATTATCATAGAAAAGATTGAAAAAAAATTAACACATTGATTGGTTCCCTGTTCCGTACAAGGAAACCTTTAAGGCTCCATATTTTGTCATTGCATCCCCCTAACGGTCATATTTGCCATGACCCTATGCTTCACAAAAAGTAGTGTAGGCCAAAAAATTAAAGAATCAAAGTTGCATAAACACTTCTGGAACGAGAATTTACAAAAAAATCAAGGAAAGAAAATCATCAACGAAGCACAAAGGAAGAGAAAGTCATATACCATTTTAAAGTTAATGATGCATATTTAAAAAAAAATTATCAATCAAAATATTGAGGAATAAGTGAATAGGTAATTGTGAAACCCTAACAATTCGAATAACAAATCACAATATCCATAGATTACAGGGAAACCTAAAGATAGATTTCGAAGAACACAAATAGAAAGAAGAATGGGCATAGCCATAGCTTATAAAATGAAAAAAATAGGCTTGTATCAAAAATCAACGGAAAATAAAAAAGAATGTAGTACATTTCAAAGCAATAGAAACTTAGATACCTACCATCTGTCTCCTATCGCATCATTAGAAGCACAAGTTCCCTCTTTTATGGATCAAGTACAAAAAGAAAAGAAAAGAAAATAACTGACAACGAAGACATAAGAATATAATATTCACATGTACATAAATTGGTTGGCGACAAGGTCATTGTATTTGAGTGGTGTTAAACAAGCACCAAAATGATTCCACTATTGTTCCCATTGCTCGTACATTGCAATGAATGAGATGCCTTGCTGATAACCCTATTTGACTTATCTAAATCATTGAATGCTACTGGGGAGGACGTTTTTGGGGAAAAATTAGGTACCATGAGGGCTTCTTGACATTAAATGTGGAGATATATCCATCTGAAGAGGAGGATGAGGCTACATTTTGTAGCTTCAATATTCCTTACAAGCATGAGCAAACCGAGCCTCCTGAAGTGAAAAATAATAAGCGTCTAATAGTAAGGATTATATAATTAAAAAGTAGATGAGTAGTGTTGCGGCTACTGCCCTCAAATCTTATGTGTCGAATATTAGGAATTATACTATTAAATTTATAGGGATGGATCATAGAAAAGACATAAATCTATTTCAACCAAGATACACTTACATCAAAAATAATGATTAATAAAGATTTGCAAGGAAAGAAAAGGTCACCGATGCAATGAGAGAAGTTAGAGCGAGAGAATTGAGCAATCTAGGGACTAGATTGATTCCTATCGAGTAGAGCCCTCTAATTTATGGCAGCCCTAGCAAAGAAGGCTGAGCAGTGGAATGGTTCCAAATATTCGCTTCAACTCTACCATAAAATCTTGCCTTAGACTCAAATTCCAAAAGCGTCGGAGTTGTGCTTGCCATTTCTTCACATTATCGTGCTTCACTTGTAGGACTTCAATAGTCCTTCAACTGCACACGCAGAGGAAGCCTCCAGAAATGAAAAATAATAAAAGAAACTGCCATGGAAGATATGTTTATAAGGAGGGCATTGAATGTTGGGGCAACATGAATTAGAGGAGATATTTTTTTGATGCAAATTATTTCCCCCATAGCCACTATTTGCATTCCAAATGAATTATTGGGAAATGAGTGAGTGAGGCACATAATTCCCTATTTCCTCAACATTCACCACATCAAGATGAGCATGTAAAATGTGGAATCTATAAGGAAACTTGCAGCCAACTTTATGACAATTTCCACATAACCCAATTTAGATTTCAAAAAAAAAACTCATAGAATCCACATGCAAATAATAGACAACATACCCATCAAAGATGACACAAGATATACCCTAGGAAAACCCTCATGAGGGAAAAACCCAGCCTCCAAAAGCATACATCACCTTGTACTATTTAGCAATGCAACCATTACAATACAACTATCAAATCCTTCAAAACCCAGCCATCAACAAGCTATTAACAAGCACTCCATGTGAACAAGCATGTAACCACACATCCGATGCCATGCTTTCAACCTCCACAAATACTGACTTGGTTAATTGGCCAACCCAAACAACTACCCTTGTGGTTTCTTTTATAAACACAAGCTCCCACAAAACCACCAAGTGGTATTACATCAAAACCATGTGCAAATACCATGGGCTACTTGCCCCCTTGACCCCACATCTAATACTGGGTACTTTATTCAATTATTTTCCCTAATATTAAATAAATGCAATATAATATATCCTAATGTTACAATACAACTCATCAAGTGGTCTCAAGAATATTCCCAAAGAATCTCTACATGTTACTGTATGCGGGATTTGTGGTGATCAAAATACTAAGATTGAGATCAAAAGGACCAACATGCCAATGAAACTTTTGAGTACAAAGATTAAATAACTTAAACTAGTTTAAACAAGTTAACTTCCCAAGATGTGTCTCATTGTTCTCTATCTCATAGGATGCCTAAAGTCAATGTTTCGCTCTCAGATCATTGAGCAAATGACTTAGGAATGACAACTCCAAGAATGAGTGATATTGTAATCTATGTGCATAAATATAATCTAAGATCTATATGATATGTTCAAGCTATGATACTAAGCTATGATGAAGATAATGATATGATAAAGATATTAACAAACTATACTAACATGGATATACTATGATATGAAATGCTTCTAAATGCTAAAATGTTATTCTAACAAAGAGAGGCTAAGATGTTTGATATAATTAGACTATAATGTAGATGCATAAAACTTGGATATGGATTATGAAGGAAATGGGTCCTATTTATAGAGAAAATAGGGAAATGGAGGGTTAAGATTGAGAAATCTTAATAAAGGATAGGATTGAAAGTTACTCAATCCATGTTTACAATTTTCACCAATGAAATGGTGAAAATTGTCAACAAGAGGTGCTTGAGAGGAAATGTAAGAGGCATTAAATGCTTGAGAAGACATGAGGGTCACACTAGGAGGGTTTGGTTATGGTTAATTAGGATTAAACAGTGGATAAAGATTTTACCTAAGAGGTAAACTCTTGTGCAAGGGTTAAATGGGATAGCTAGGGTCAAATTCATGAGTGCTTGATGAGACCCTTGGGTTAGATGAGGGTTAAGTTAGAGAGAAATTCTCTAGCCATAAGTGAAGGTTGGATTAACCATTAATGGTTAGGAAGACTTTGGGGACAAATTTGTAAGCCTTACAAATCTAGGGAACTCAACAAGTTAACTTGTTAAAGAAATAAAGTCTTTAATGCATTTAGAAGACTTTCTTCCAAATTTGAGAAGTGACTTCCCCAAATTTAGGATGTGATATGATTGGAAGAATTAAGGCTAATTAAGTGGGATCGGAGAGGTTCTAGAAGATTGTTATGAGGCAAGTGGGAAATGTAGGAAGGTGCAAGGGGTGGGAGAGGGGGGGGTTGGGGTTATAAATAAATTTGATTTATTTATATGGAAGGATGATTTTAATTAAATGTAAATTTAATTAAAATGGTGAAAGGGGATTTAATTAAATAAAGTGATTTATTTAATTTAAAGGTTAGAAAGTGGTTAGATGAATTTAATTAAATAAATTGAATAATTTATTTAATCAAATAGATAAAATGGGAGAAATTAATTAAATAAGATTTAATTAATATGGGGATGTGGTTTAAATAAATATTAAATATTTATTTAACTAGATGGTTAGATTTATATGTCTACATTTTACCCTCTTTGAAGTGATGTGTGTGCACATGTTGTATCAAAGAAAATCACTTGATATGTTGCAAAACTTTTATCGATATGGTGTCACATGTCAAAATATTTGATATGATGCCCCGGATGAGGATTTGATCAATGATATTGATGATGCCCTGGATGAGGATTTGATCAATGATATTGATGATGCCCCCTTGGGAGATGAATCAAGGGTGTGTTCGAAAGAGGTCTGAATTTTTTTAAATTTTTGACCTTTTGATTTTGTTTTGATATGATAACGTCGATGATGTTTGAATTTTGCATATGCATAATTTGATTCATCTCCTAAAAAAAATGATGTTGATAAGGTTAATAAATGAAAAAGTGGAAAAAAATATATGCCCCACTTATTAACCCCCTCTATTACCCTCTTAAAAAGGTTAAAAGGGAAAAAGAAAATTCATTTTACACTTGACTTCTTGTGATTTGTGCATTTGGAGCTTTGACAATGATGTCGATTCCCTCCATTCTCACCACTTTGAGCACATCAGGCGATACTAGAGACCCACCGTGTATGGACCACCAGTAAGTGACCCAAATCCCTGTCCTGTTGTACGATTTTCATAGCTTTTTGCCACGTTTTTCAAATTTTAGGATCGATTTTTCATGTTTTAGCATGTAGGAGTAGTTCGTTAGCCTATACACAATGCAAAATAGCGAATTGAAACCCTAGGTTTAGGTGTTAGCACATGAGAAGGATAGGCTAGCGCATACATTTTATTTAGCACATATGCAACACATATTAGTGCATTGAATTTAACAGTTAGTGCATAAAATAGGTCAGCACATAGGCCAAGCAAGATAGTGCAATCGAGGTTTGTTTTAGCACATATTACCAGTTTAGTGCATAAACCGTGTTCTCTAGCGCATTCAATGAAAAGTGTAGCGCATGTCTAGAAGATTAGCACTTTTGATGTCTGTTTTAGCGCATAGAGCCAAAAAGTGTGAAAAGTTTGTTTGTTGAGATGATTATTGATTTGGAATGATTGAGATAGGATGTGATCGATGTGTGTAGTAGGGTGTGATGTCGATATGGGTCTGATGGATTTCTGTTTGTTTGATATGGGTCTTTGGATCTAATTTTCTAATATGTTTATCTGATATGGTGCATTGGTATAAGTCACGATATGGATTATTGATATGGGTTGTTGTTTTGCTATGAGTCACGATATGAAGCATTGATATGGGGCACTGATATGGTTCACTGGTTTGTTTTACTGATATGGATCACTGATATGGGAAACTTGGATATGTTGCATGGATATGAATTTTCTTATCAAATTTCCTGATATGTTGCTCTGATAGGGGACTCTTTGATATGTTGTTTTGATATGTTTCCTTGATATGATGTTTTGATATGGGATACAAATATGGATTACTGATATGGAATTACTGACATGTTACCAATATGTTGCTCTTTGATATGGATATGATGCATATATATGTTTATGATTTTGTCGATACGATTTCTGATATGATGTTGAGTTGATTCCTGATATGAATTCCGATATGATTTTGATGTTGTCAATATGATGCTCTTGATATGATTCACTGATATGTTTTTGATTGACCTTGATATGATGTGCATGATATTACATTTGCAATGTAATTGATTGAGTTGTTTTGTATTAATAGAATTGATTGAATTGATAACTGATGATGGATATGTTATGATTTGCAGGCGGTACTCGGTGTGCTACAGTCTCGAGAGAGATTCCCAAAGCCATGGGACTGATCCCTTGATTGACACAGGTAGATAGAGATATTATTGAGAGATGTGGATTATCATCTCTTCTTGACATGCCCCGATATACCATTAATCGGGGTTTGTTGATAGCTATGGCAAAGAGGTGGCACAGTAACACCAACACCTTCCATCTGGCGATAGGGGAGATGACAGTGACGCCTGAGGATTGATACAGGATCCTATGGATTCCCATGGTAGGAGAATTGCTACCCTACAAGAAGACCAAGGAGGGTGGTACAGAGGCTCTGTAGAGAGTTTTCTAGGATGACCATATCAGTGTTTATGAGATCCCATGGTAGAAGATGCTAGATCTAGATTATGCTTTGCTTCCATCAGTACTGGCAGGTCTCATTGGCGATTTCTTATGTCCTAACCATAGGTCAAAGGGATTGGCAGTGGGATGGGGTTTGGTTTTGGAGGACATGGTGACACAGGGTCGCAGGTTTACGTGGGGGTCATGTATGTTGGCCCACCTATACAAGGAGCTCCACCAGGTTGTGTATCAGGGATACACCAGTCTATCAACATGAGTCACATTATTACAGGTGTGGGCCCAAGAGCATATAGCAGTGACACGACCGCTTGCAGATAGAGACAGGCCAACTGGCTGATTGTATGCATATGCATATATAGGTGTAGTTGTCTAGTGTAAGCTGGGAAAACTAGAGTACTGGCACAGGGCTTTGGATGATATAGACACGATCATTTGGAGGCCATATATGGATTGCCAGGTATGGGCTGAGGATGGGCTAGAGATGCCCTATGTATATATGTCCAAGTATTTGATCGGGTGGATGCCCTTTATTATTCAGAGGATTTTGCACAATCAGGTTTGTAGGAAGTATGGGCGACAACAAGGGATATCATAGGGAGCCTGTTTGTATGCTTGTAGGCAGCATGATATACCCGAGTGGGGACCAACTATTGATAATATTGTAGCGGTGGCTGAGTATATGAGTTTAGCTGGCCAGATTTCGGATTATGGAGTCAGAGTGGTAGATGTCGGGATGAATGAGGAGTACTTATCATAATAGATTACACATGCGGTGGACTGTCTATCTGATCCCGCTAAGCCCGTGTTGACTTTCCATGATGAGGAGGAGGAGTGGTTGTAGAGGCGAGAAGGTCATAGGCAAAGAGAGGAGGATGAGGGGTATGATGAGGATGAGGGTGATGATGGGGGTGATGGTGGTGGCGGTGGTGGTCTTATACTAGGTGCAGTTGGAGGCGCAGTGAGAGGTGCGAGGGGAAGTGCAGTGGGATTTAGGTAGTCTACACAGAGGAGGAGATCAAACGTTCTTCCTCCATCGACTCCTCAAATAGGGATAGGTGTAGTAGGGACTTCCTCTCAGGTGCCCATCCAGATTAGGGTGCCTTCTCATCAGCAAGATGCACAAATTAGGGCTCTTCAGATCTTTGTGCAGTAGTTGCAGGCACAAGTTTTGGCACAACAACGACAGATTGCCCAACTGCAGACTGAGAGAGATACGACAGTGGAGCGATAGGGATGAGCAGAGGCCCTTGTTGATATAATAGATAGAATAGCTGTAGACACCCCTATCAGAGACACACTCAGGAAGATATAGTACTCGACCAAGGAGGCCGAGTACTACCGACATTTATACGAAGATTTGGTCCTTTGAGAGTGGAGAGCACCTAGTTACGTTGCAGTTGCATCTGCTCGATCCAGACGCAGTCATTCTAGGATGGAGAGAAAAGGTGTGACAGGACCAGTACGACGCGATCCTTCTAGTGGGGATCCAGGAGGGGGGACATCTGCCATGAGACCATTTTCTTCTAAAGATAGTCACACTTGATTGTTTCATTTTTGTGATATGGATCACTTTTGATGTACTCATAGACATGATATTCAGTTGTATATTTTAACCTTGTTTTGATATTATATGAGATATGACAATGATTTCCTTTGGTCCACATGTGATGTTCTATGATGATGACTGATATTTATATACAAATGTGATGAGGTTATGATTCTTATGATATTATATTATGATCTCTTGATAATGGTTCTATGATGTTGATTTTTAGACGTATCTAGCGCATGATGATGTATGGATGCAAATGTTTTTCTTGACAACACTTTGTATATACATTTTTTGATGATGTGATGATGTATGGCTGAAATGAATATTATTTATATGATGATGATTATCTATATGTTTTGAAGGTGATATATGTGATCCTAAAAAATGTTGATATGATGATGATTGATGTTTTTATGCATTTATGTGATGGTTACATGGAATACATAGGATGTGATGATAATGATAATGATAATGATGATACATGCAACTAAATGTATGACTTAATGTAACTAAATGCACCATTGATCATTTTAATTGTGTCATTGTAATTCATTTTAGCCAATTGTTTGCGCTCTTTTTGTCATCATTGACCTTTTGAAATATTGAAAGTTAATACAAACATCAATGGTATAATTGAACCATGATGACTTGAGTATAACTGACATGAGTTTCCGGTTGGTAGTCTCAACTTTAGGGTTTCCGGTTGAAGTGCTTCAAGCTAGTGTGGCTCAACCAGTGACTTTGTGTGATGAGTCAGCATGATAACGAAGAACAGATCATGTTGCCATGTATGCCTTGTGTGCGTGAAGGATCTTGCATGAAGGAGATTGTTCCTATCTACCTCGGGAATGTGCGAAGTCTATAAATGGTGATAACGTGTGATGGGTTATTAGCCGCCATGAATTCAGTGGAAAACAAACGATGGAGATTAATGCAGTGTGCTCAACGGTTAGGATTGAACCGTTTGAATTTCTTAACCTAATAGGTTTAGGGTTTAGGGTTTATGCTACCGACCTATCTGTTTTCCTATAAGGTTGATGTTGTGATTCTTTCTAAGGTTTTTGGCAAAAGTTGTGTGTGTGTATCCAAGATAAGAGATATGTGATTCTTGCCAGACCAGAGGAGAGAAGTGATACCTACAGAGTGTAAGTGCAAAAGGTGAAGAGGAGCTTAAGCAGATCTGCATTGGCATTGAGTGCTATTACCAGATCATTGTAATACCTGTTGATCTCTAACCACTTCAACAGTTGAGAAATCCCTTAATAGGGTAGCTTTAACTGGCTTCCTGTAAATCCTTTAACAGGGTGACTCAAAACCATTAAGTTCTTGAAATCCTCTAACAAGGTAACTTTTAACAGGGTTTAACCCTTAACCAGGTATTCTAGCCATCCCTTAACCGGGTGATCCCTAACAGGATCGATTCCTAACAGAACCTGTTGTATCAGTCTTTAACTGGACAAGGCTCCTAACAGAGCGGACTTCTAAAGAGTTCAAAAACAAGATTGTGGGTATTCATCCCCACTGTGGTTTTTCCCAATTGGATTTCCACGTGAAAAATATGTGTGTCATGTGTAATGTCTTCTTCATGTGATGCTATGTTGTTTTCTGTCAAGCGGTGAATCATGTTGATCTAGTTGCTTATATGTATATCTTTGATGGTAGATTACCTGTTCATGCATTAGGGTGTAATGGAAATTAAGTGTTAGATTGTATGAGAAGATAAGTGTCAACCAGTTTATGCTTGTCTCAATTATTCTAGGTTTTGTCAGTTGTACTCTGTTTTAGGATCGGTGTTACTATTTGTCTGTCAATGCACAGTGTCTGCTGACAAACCGGTTTAAGATTGTGTTTTTGTCTGTACTGATTCACCGCCCCCCTCTCTATACCAGTTTGGTACTATTCATTCATCATTGAGTTATCAAAGTGAAGGTTCTTTATAAGCTTCCAAATGAAATGTGAGGTTTGTTTTATTAGCACCAAAGGGAAGTGATGTTCAATTTTAATCCTTTGCAAAAGTTGAAAAGTTGTATTGTTCTTTTTAAAGCTAAAAAAAAAGTGATCCTAACTTGCATAAAAGGAAAGATTTGAGTTTGTTGTTCTTTTTATCCATGAAAGAAGAAAAGATTGAGTCCTATTTTAAGCACCAAGAGAAAAGCATGAAGTTTATTTTAAGCCCGCCCCCCCGCCCAAAAAAAAAAAGAAGGTGAGATTCATTTTAAACTTTTTGCAATAAAAAAAAGAAAGATGAGTTCTTTTTACTAACTTGAAAGAAAGAAAATAAAACTAATGTGACTCTTTCTTTTCCTACACAAAACTATTAGAACCTGCAACCAAATCAGTTAGCCAAAATCAAATCCTGATGGTGGGCTTCACAAGCCTAAATTCTGACTCTGTTACAAAAACTTTGCTCCCTGTCAGCTATGCGCTAAACTATGGAACAAATGCGCTAAAGAATGATGTCTACGCACTAAAAGATAGAGCAGATGGGCTACTTTGAGACCTATATGCGCTAAACTAATGTTTCTATGCATTGGATTATACGACAGAATCAAACCCTAAAAAGGAGCTCCTGTGCACTGAAAGATGGTTTCTATGCGCTAAACAGTGCACTGAATGCACTAAAGTAACCTATGGATGCGCTATAGAAACTCACAAACACGCTATTCTAATGTTTTGATGTGATCTTTGTGTTCAACCTACAACAAAAACAATATTAGATTTGGGGACGGGCCCCACGACGGACACAAAAAATGTATGCGGGATTTGTGATAATTAAAATACTAACATTGAGATCAAAAGGACCAACATGCCAATGAAACTTTTGAGTACAAAGATTAACTAACTTAAACTAGTTTAAACAAGTTAACTTCCCAAGATGTGTCTCATTGTTCTCTATCTCATAGGATCCCTAAAGCCAATGTTTTGCTTTGAGGTCATTGAGCAAATGACTTAGGAATGACAACTCCAAGAACTAGTGATATTGTAATCTATGTGCATAAATGCAATCTAAGATCTATATGATATGTTCAAGTTATGATACTAAGCTATGATGAAGATAATGATATGATAAAGATATTAACAAAGTATACTAACTTGGATATACTATGATATGAAATGCTTCTAAATGCTAAAATGTTATTCTAACAAGAGAGGCTAACATGCTTGATATAATTAGAATATAATGTAGATGCATAAAACTTGGATATGGATTATGAAGGAAATGAGTCCTATTTATAGAGAAAATAGGGAAATGGAGGGTTAAGATTGAGAAATCTTAACAAGGACTAGGATTGGAAGTTACTTAATCCATGTTTACAATTTTCACCAATGAAATGGTGACAACTGTCAACAAGAGGTGGCTTGAGAGGAAATGTAAGAAGCATTAAATCCCAGAGAAGACATGAGGGTCACCCTAGGAGGGTCTGGTTAGGGTTAATTAGGATTAACCAGTGGATAAAACTTTTACCTAAGAGGTAAACTCTCGTGCAAGGGTTAAATGGGATAACTGGGGTCAAAGCCATGAGTGCTTGATGAGACCCTTGGGTTGGATGAGGGTTAAGTTAGAGAGAAATTCTCTAGCCATAAGTGAAGGTTGGATTAACCATTAATGGTTAGAAAGACTTTGGGGACAAATTTGTAGGAGCCTTACAAATTTGGGGAACTCAACAAGTTAACTTGTTAAAGAAATAAAGTCTTTAATTATGCATTTAGAAGATTTTCTTCCAAATTTGAGAAGTGACTTCCCCGAATTTAGGGATGTGATATGATTGGAAGAATTAAGGCTAATTAAGTGGGATTAGAGAGGTTCTAGAAGAATGTTACGAGGCAAGTGGGAAATGTAGGAAGATGCATGTAGGGGGGGGGGGGTGTTATAAATAAATTTGATTTATTTATATGCAAGGATGATTTTAATTAAATGTAAATTTAATTAAAATGGTGAAAGGGAATTTAATTTAATAAAGTGGTTTATTCAATTTTAAAAGTTAGAAAGTGGTTAGATGAATTTAATTAGATAAATTGAATAATTTATTTAAGCAAATAGATGAAAATGGAGAAATTAATTAAATAAGATTTAATTAATATGGGGGTGTGGTTTAAATAAATATTTAATATTTATTTAACTGGATGGTCAGATTTATATGTCTATAGTTACATGTCCATGTGAAACACTAAATAATAAATATTACATTACATGTCCATGAGAAACTCACATAATAAATAAATAAATATTACAATTACAAATATTATTATGCAAGGTGTACAACACCTATTTTCCCAACAGAAGCACACTCAAGGCACGTGGGCAGTTAAATGGATGCCATCCTGTGCGTGAAACACGCATTATTGTGTTGTCGTCAGTCATATTAATGACAAAGACATAGTTTTTTGTGCGTTCTCTTCCATTGGTATTTGTGAATACTTTTGCCAACCATCTTCTCTGCGAATGAAAGAGCCCCAAAATATTTTGAATTATTATTTTGCACAAAAAATATGCAACTTGTACCTAACAAGTATTTGATAGAAACTTATTGAAGAAAATTGTACCTAATAAGTAGTTAAATGGATGCCATCATGTGTGTGAAACCCGCATTATTGTGTTGTCGTAGTCATATTAATGACCCTGCAAGTATTGAAAAAGACATAATTTTTTGTGCATTCTCTTCCATTGGTATCCGTGAATACTTTTGCCAACCATCTTCTCCAATAAAAGATCCCCAAAATATTTTGAATTATTATTTTGTATAAAAAAAAAATGTAACTTGTACCTAACAAGTATTATGAAAGAAACTTATTGAAGAAAATTATCACTTTGATTGGTTGAATTACAATAGATTAATCACTCTTTAAGCATCGTTGCCTTGCTATAGTTCCCTTGGGAGTAACTAATAATTTGATCCGTTCATTTTTTTGTGATTCTATAGGTCATCCGTATTTATCATTGGAGTTTGTATTGCACAAAATTTTCACTTTTCACCCAACTATTAAACATTACTCCACCCCATCCACCCTCTCTTTACCCTTCACCATTCTTTTATGACTCGCGTCATTCATATATTTCTTGTACTTTTTAATTTATTTTAATTATTCTATTATATTATATTTATATGAATATTTATCTTAAATAAAAAATTCTTTAATTTTTTAATACACACGTAGATAACATGTTTTATATATATATATAGTTTATTAATTTAATATTTTAATATTAACTATTAATTTAAAAAATATATTATTTTATTAATATTTAGAGTTCAATATATCTAAGTTTGCGTCAATTTTTTATTGTAATTTTTAATTTAAATTGAAATTTAAAATTTGTTTTAAATATTTATGTCTTTTTATGAAATTAAATATAATAATTACAATTTATTAGAATTAATTTAATCTTTAATTATTTAAATTTTTACTCTAGTTTATCACACTTGCAACCATATTTTATTAGATATTATTTAGAATTTGCTCCATGATCGTGAATTTTGCATCTCAAACTTTTATAATCTTGTTCACCTTTAATATATAAGAATGATAGTTGTTAGAAGTACCTAATCATTTGTCTCACCATCAACATATACATTATTAACATTTAAACTATTTATCATTTAAAGGTCATAATGTATTAGAATATAATAAGCATCATATAATGAAATTGATGAAAAAGTTAAAAGTATTTAGCTTTATATGCGATTAAAAAGATGAAGTTTTTCATGTGATTAATATTAAATTCTATTATTTATCTTGAAATTTTGACTCTTTTCACACCTGCAACCTTAATTTTGTTAGATATTATTTTGGATCTTCAACTTTATATCTTGAACCTTTATAATCTCGTTCACCTCTAATATCTAAGAATGATAGTTCTTAGAAGCACTTAATCATTTATCTCACCATCAGCATATACATTATTAACATTTAAACTATTTATCTTAATTATCAAATAAATAATAGAAAAATAATCAACTATGAATCTAATTAAATTTAACAAGTTCAATTGATACAAAATTTTATTTCCTTAGATGCATTCTACTATTTTATTATTGTTTATTTACAAATTTCTATAGTTTATAAATTTCACCTATGTCAAATAAATAAATAAATACATTTTAATATTATTATCTTTATGTGATTCATTTATGAGTGACTTGATTTTCATTTTCACTTGAATGCTACAATTCTTAAATAATTTATTTCTTTAATATATAAATTTCATGTATACATTCCTCATTCAAGATGTTGAAAACAATACATATATTCAGTTAACTATTATTCTCTTTATGTAGTTCATTTCAAAGTAATTATCTTTCAAAACTTACCAACCATGTATTATCTAGTATTAAAAAGTATTTTTTAATTCTCATATTTTATCACGAGTAATGAAGTGTTTGAAATAATTGTCTTCTATAGAATGGCCTCCAATCTAATAATCTATTGGACATTGATCATATTTTCATGTGAATGATTTGATATTGGAGATAACGATTGATCTCCATATGGCAATTATTTTATTTGGGAAAATTATTATCACTTATGATTTGCAATATGGCAATTTGTTGAACATTATTGCCATTCGTCTCTTCATTGTGTTTGTGTGATTGTAATAATACATTTCTCCTCCATCATAGCCATGATAGGAAGATAGTTACTCCTTATGAGGATTCATATGATATGAGAAAAATGAGTTAACTAAATAAATGTCTCTATCCCTTTCTCCTCTTCCTTTGCTTCTACATTTCCATCTCTACTTTTATTTTTATATTCCTGTCTTTCTCCCCTATCTATATATATCCTTACCTCTCCCTACATCTCTCTCCATATTGCTCCATATGTATATACCTCTCTAATTATCCTCTATCTTATCTCTACTTTCGTCTCTTAACTCTATCTCCTTACCTCCTTTATCTCTCTCTTTCTCCCTATTAATATCATATATTGCACAAATTTATCAAAAATGTAGACCAAACTTTTTTGCTAATTGACCACATCTATTCAGCATACCCATTGCACACCAAGGTGCAATTGCTAGTATATATATAGTTATAAGTTGATCAATGTAGTTTGATTTAAAAAAAAGGGTTATATATATATATATATATATATATATATATATATATATATATATATATATATATATATATGAGTTTTTGTAAAAAAAACCATTTAGTGGAATTTTAATTATTCAGATTATTTGTTAATCAAGTTTATTTTAATGCTTTATGTATACATATAAAAATGGCTATGAGCAATTAAATAAATATTTATATTTATTTAATAATTATTCTTCTATTAAATAGTTAATTTGAAAAGATTAATTTATTTAATTCATTTCATGTCCTTCTATTAATTAATTTATTTGAAATTTTTTATTAATTAAATATCTAAATATTTAATTATTCCTCTATCTACTATCCTATAGTCTTATTAATTAAATAATTTCTTAATTATTTAATCCCTTTTCCAACTCATCTTTCCATCTCCACTTCGTCTCCACTTTGCCAACTCATCCATCATGTGGCTAAATTGATTCAACAAAATAAAATAAAATAAAATAATTTATTAGCCACTTATCTCCAACTTCCAAAATAAATGAAATATTGTGTACGTACACATATTTCTTAACCTTCTTCTATATTCTTTCCACATCCCTATATCTGAAAAGAACATGAGTCCACATGTCCACTTATTCCTACATCTTCTCCGACTATCCTATATTCTCTCAAGTCTTCAACTCAGTCGAGGTGAAATGAGTGACACTTGTCTTCTCCTTCCCCCTTTCTCTCAACCTTCAACCTGTTGCTCATAGCCATCCAATTTGCAAGATTCAATCATGACCGCTAATCTCTGCCACCTAAGCTCATGCACTCAAAAATCTATAAAAAGAGGTCTCCTAAGCCATTTTGAAACTAATAGCTAACCTTAGAGTCATTCTAGGAGTTTTTATCTTGCATCCGTGAGTTTGAGTTTGAAGCAATTAGCAATTTTAGAATTTTTATCATAGCTTAATATCATGAGCTTAAATAATTTGCATATGCATATCATAGTGGGTTACACATTTTGCCAAATTTGACACCGCAATATTCATTTAAAAAAAAAAAAAAAAAAAACTTCAGATTCAGACACCTATTACTTCTAAACCGTAAGGAATTTGTAGATGATGTGAACTAGTGATTTGTGTCATTTTGTATGTAGATTCTAAAAATATTTTTTGATAATTTTGTTACTACTTATCGAGTTGCCATTAGTTTTTATATTCAAATTCATACTATATATTCTAGTCGGTTAGCACTACCGAATCATACAGTCGGTATAAACAGAGAAGTCGGTATGCACAGTCTAGTCAGTTATAGAAGAAAGCAGTCACAGAACGCAGTATTCACCGAGCTGTTTACCAAGTATCTTTTTATGGCTACCGAGTAGTAAAGTTAACACACTGAGTTGATATTCACCGAGTGAAACGTGTTACCAGATACATTGAAACTGCACATGCATATGAAAATGTGTTACAAGATCGAGGCACATCTAACCGTTTTTACATTGGAAATTGCACTAGAAGATTGTGTATGATTGCAAGGTCAATCTAACCAATGAAATATTTTGTTTAGTTATTCATTCAAGGATTCTTGTTTGTAAGATCGAAGCAATGAATTAGATCACCGTTTTAAGAGATCTATTTATATAGCATGAGAAGAGAGTAAAAAATATGTATGTGTGTGCATATATGTATGAAGGAAGACTGTTACAGAGACATAGAGGTCACCGAGAAGATTTTCAGAGAACAGTAGAAGAACAGAGTAAACAGAAGGGTTTACTGAGTTACTATATGGGTTACCGAGGTATGCTATAAGAAAGGTAATCTTATTCTGAGCACATAGAATCTGCTATAACATTTCAGATGTAAAGTTGCAGATATTTGTAATGATTTTATTGTAATATTGTGAAGTTGAAAGAGAAACCTTTAACAGGGTAAAAGACTCTAACCAAGTCTATAAATTGTAAAGCCTCTAACCAAGTGCAGCATTCAGATTAATGTTGTAAAATCCTTTAGCAAGGTAGATCTAATAGATCTTGTTACTCCTAACAGGGTAAGCTATCAGAAATAGCTAAATGTAGCTCTAATCGAGCAATCTTTATTATTGCAGTAGTGAAGTTGTGGGTGCCATCCCCATCGCAGTTTTTCTCTCTAACCAAGAGTTTCTGCGTGACCAAAATATATGTGTTATGGAGTGAATCATGTATGATTGTTATCTGTTTGTTTTAACTTTATTTTATGTTACTGCACTATTCTGTTTATGCATAACAGTAAAGTTATTATTGAAGAAAGGTTTTGAAGTACTGATTCACCCCCTCCCCCCCGCTCTCAGTACATTAGCTTTCCATATTGGGCCTAACAATTGGTATCAGAGCTTGAATCTTGGAAAAGGGTTTAACTACCTAAAGAAAAAGATCTTATCAATGGAAGGCTATAAACAATCTCGGAGGATTGTGTATCTGCAAGAAGAGATGGATCATGCAAATCAAGTGATTGTAGACATGCAAAGGCAAATGCAAAAATCTCTGAAAGTAAGAAGAAGATTATCTAATGACTTGTAGGATTCTCAAGAGTTAGTGGAACAAATTGAGACATCATTTGAGAACAATATATCTGAAGAAACTGAAGAAATGATTGGAGTATTGAAAGAAAAGAACAAAGCATTGGCTGATCAACTAAAAGCAATAAAAAGAGAACATGAACATTTCAATACACAGATGATTGAAAATCTAGATGCATTGAGGACAACAGAGGATAAAGCAAGAGATCTACAAAGAGAGAAACAACAACTTGAAGTCTTAGTATCTGATAAGAATGATGAAATCATAAGGTTGACTGGGATTCAACAAAATATGACAGATCAACTAGGTTATGCACATCATGAAGAAATTCTGAAGAATGATGAGAATCAAGCATTGAAGCTTGAAGTATCAAGGTTGACCAGTGAACTTGGAACAGAGAAGAAATCTAAAGAAACATTGAAGAAGAGTTATGAAGCATCAAAGATGTTGGATGAGCAACTGAATACAAGAAGACCAAACAAAGATGTAGGACTCGGTTACAAAGGAAAAGAATCAACTGAGAAAGGAATTCATACTACCGAGAGAGGAGAATCATCAAAGCAGACTGGAAACAGGAATAACATCAAAAGGAAGAAGCCTATTTGCTACTACTATTGAAATCAAGGTCATACTACCAACATATGCCAGATTAGAAAAGGTAAGCAACCGAATATCACTAAGTCCAATAGATATTGTTACAATTGCAATAAATATGGTCACACATCTAATCAATGTAGGAAAAAGTCTGTTAACAACTATCAGAAGGCAAAATTCAAAGGGTTTTGTAGAAACTGCAATAGATATGGACATAATACCGAGAAGTGCTGGTCTAAGCAAAAAAACAACATGCGGTGTCCACACCGAGCAAACACTAGAGGTTACCAAACTCACACAGATCCTTACCGACAATATGCAGCAGTACCATGGGATTACAATACAAGGATATGGTGTGAATGTTGTGAAAGATATGGACATATTAGTGCCAACTGTTTTATAAGGTTTGGAATGAACAACCGAATATCATGGAGAAATCCTGGTATGGCATGTTTTCATTGTCACAAAGTTGGACATTTAGCTGGAGATTGCAGAGATCAACCTAGAAGAGACACTGAAAAGATGAAAGAAAAATTTAAGATGATTTGGAAAAAGAAGGAAATCATGTCAGATGAAGAAAGCAACTTACCTACCGAGTTAGGTGCATCTATTCCAAATTAATCAGAAAAGGAAACCTATCAAGTCGGTGTATATAGGAAGCCTGTCAAGTCGGTAAATGAAGGAAATTTGGTTACTCGGTTAAAACAAAAAAAGGGGAGTAAATTGGTTAAGGGTGAACCGAGTGCATATAATGTTTTGACCTAACTTGCACGAAGGCCGATGAGGTATTTTGTGTACTTAAAGGTATTTTCGCGGTCATTTTCATTCACCAAGTTTTCAAGAGAGCATAGCAGAGTGAATCAAGGCGATCAAACTTCACTCAGAGCGAATTTCAAGGTATTTACATCAAATCTCATCACATTGTTAAGCTGGTTTTGAATCTTGTCAAATTGCTATTATCTACCGAGTGTGAAGCATCAATCATTTGTAAACCGTCAAACCCTAAGGATAGTTTGCTAAGTTTTTACCTAAAACCTACAATGGCGCCCAAGATCCAAGATCCCGTAGTTGTTAAAAATGTGGAGAAGCCCTCGCTGAAGTACTCTTTGACTCCCAAAGTTGCCTTTGAACCGGATGAAAAAACTGCATTTTCACTTATCTCGGATCGAGTCTTGTTAGTTGAAGATGTTAGATTCTTCACCAAATGTCGTGTTGAAGAACTCGGTCATGTTGAGATTAGTGACACATATGATGAACTATGTACCGATGGAAAAATGGATAGCAAGTTCGAGCATATCAAAATCAAGGGATTAACTGAAGCCCTAGCCTATCCCCATGTGTTCAAACCCCAGTGGGTTAAGTTTGTTTTAAGCAGAGTACATCATGATTTTATGTGGCTAGAGGAGTAACCATTCAAAATCACTAAGGAAATCATTCATGTGATCACTGGGTATCCTATCTATGATCATGCACGAGCACAGAAAATGATATCACAGAAGGAGCTAATCAGTCTAACTGGAGTAGAATCTGATTACCAAGGACTGAAATTGAACAATGTCACTGATGTAGAACTCAAGTTTGCAATTAGAGTAATTGGTTACTATTTCTTCCTATCTGCAAGGGAAAACAGTGTACCATGTGCAGTAGTTGACTTAGCCTACAAAATAGTGAAAAAGGGAATGAAAGTAGATTTATGTGAAGTGCTACTGAAAAACTTGTTTTAGAACCTGAATACAATAAGGAAGCCGAAGAAGAAAAACTTGGCAAATACATTGAAGTTTGGTTCACTTCTTGTATGCATGTTTTTCTACTTTGAGAAGTTCTTTCCCTCAGTCAGTAAAGTAGTTTGGGAGCTACACTGACCTATCACCCATCAAATCAATGATTTTATCAAGAAACTAGGAGATAACTTTAATGATATCATGGATGACTATTTTAGCAAATTTCAAGAGAAGATGCACAACAGGTATTGGATTCCACCACCGCTGGTAGAGAAATATAAGGATAATATATGTTTTGAGGTAGATACCGATTATTGTTATATGAATGTTGTTGAACCAAGGACTCAATCTTTGCCACCAATGGGTTATGAGATTGACTATGATATAACACAACAACAAATTGATGCCTATCTTTCATTGCCAAGGCATGCTACCAAACTAAGATATGGAACATATGAAGAGGTCAAGGAAAAAGTAAAAATGAGCATTGTAGTACCCAAGGCTACAAGAAAGGCTACAAAGATGATCAAGGTTTTATCTGAGAAATTCAGAGAAGAATCTTCCTCTACACCTATCAAAGGCACTCTTGCCATTACCAAAGAGGATTCAGAAGCTCAAGAGGTAGCAATAACATTAAGTACCGAGTTGCCTAAGGGTAAATTTTTGAAAAGAAAGAAACAAGACATTTCAAAGGCCCTACCGACTCCACTAGCAAAGAGACCTAACACTAGAGCATCAGTTGCATCATTGAGTAAGAAACAAAAGAGTGCTACTACTCCCAAGGTAACCAAAACCTATAAGAAATATACTCGGAGACTCATTTTGGCAAAAGAGTCTAGTGATACAGAATCTGATGATGCAAACAAATTTCAGATTGTAAAAAGCAAAAAGGTAAATATTCATAGTGTTGAAAACTTTTGTGCCAATCTTAAAGAATATGGTGGATTTGCAGGATTTAGATATGTTAAGTATGAGACTAGGAATAATGATGAGAAGCGACAAATTGAAGAAGCTGTCATCTGCACACTTCTAAAGTTTCGGCTAGCTCCATTAGAACTAGTAAAGTCACTTCCAAGTGAATTATACTTACATATTGATAACAAATAGAAATATGCAATGGACTCAGAGAGACAAATAAGAGAAAGAAGTCTAGTCCATCTATTCCCTGATATGTCTGTAGCAGAAATTAAGGAGCATCTGACAACATACAATTCTAAATTTCTTGTCAAACAGAGAGCCTTAAAATTGATGAATGGGCTATACATTGATGTAGAAAATGAGACAAAAGCAAAGTGGCAAGAAATATTCAAACTAAAGGATGTCGGTGAACAATCTCAAATTGAAATTGTTGATGTCACCGAGCAAGATTCTAATGTCACCGAGCAAGGTCCTGATGCTACCAAGCAAGACCTGGTTGACACTATCCAAATTGATGAAGACATCATGGATGCAAAAGCACCAGAGCAGGAAATGATTGAAGGCACTACCTATGCAAAACTTGTATCTAGTGAATCTATTTTAGAACAAGTTCAGCCTTATCCGCTGGTCAATCCACCTATCTCTACCGAAGCCCCTAAGGATACAGAACAAGGCATTGAAGCTCACAAGTCTGAAGCAACAGAAGATACAACTAAAGATCAGACGTCTCAAGCACCGTCAAGCACTGAAAATGTTACAACTGAGACCCCTAGTACTGAGACACCCAAGGACACCACAACGGCTATAGGAACCGACCAAAGTGTTGCATCTACCGAGCAACCTACCGAGGGTCAGCAAGCCTCACAAGCACTTGTCTTAGTGCAACTGACCAAAGGAAAAGAGAAGAAGGTGAGAAAGCATAGTTTCAAAGTTGATTTAACTAAACTGATAGTGTTGCCAAATGTGGACATCTCAAAATTAAAAGGGCAAGCACTTATTGATTTCGGTGAGCTATGCAAAGCAAAGGCCGAACAAGAAAAACAATTGGCTATTCAAAAGAAGAATAAAGTACTACAGAAGGTAAAGACACTACTAACTGATATGCTACCTTCAGCAACAGTGTCAACCGGTGCAGCCATCCACATTCAACGGGATGAACTCCTTACTCAAATGGAAACATCTAGAGTTGATTCATTTGAGTACTTAAGCAAGCTAAAAGATAAAGAGCTTATAGCAAAGATGATTGAAGAGGTACAAAAAGCTCTAGCTATTGGAAAAGTAAAGCTTGTCAAATTCATTGCTGAGTTGTCCCCTCAACTCAAGCATATTCTTTATTTATTTCAGAAACTTTTTACATTTTCCTTATTCATTAAAGATATCAACAATAAAACTAATGCAATTGAGAAAGAGATCACCGATCTCTCAACTAAGTTGACCACCCAGCCTAATTCAGTTCAGAATTTTTATACCAAGCTTCAACAGCTCATGGCTCAACAATTAGAACTCAGAAATGAAGAGCATAAGATTAGGATGGATATAATGACCCTTCAGACATTATTCCTTCCTCATCTCTCATCAGTACAGGAACAGATCAACAGAGCTACACGCCTATCAACTACACAAGAAGGAAGCACTCTTGATGGCTTAATATCACTATTAGTTGATATTCAAGCACAAAATTCTTTAATGGAAAGTGTAAAGGATGCACACTCAGTCACACTCACCGACGCCCAGAACAAGTATAAATCTATTTTTGATCAGTTACCACCCTCGGATGGAAATTAAGTTTTTAATGTTTGTCAAAAAGGGGGAGTAATACAGTAATACCACAAAGGGGGAGTAATACCAGACAAAGGGGGAGTAATACTATATTTGGAGAGTGATACAATTTTGGTAATACAGTTTTGTGTATTGTATACAAGGGGAGTATACCGAGCAGAATATACAGAGCATACAGAGCAAGCAGAGCACACAAGAACATAACAGAACCGAGCATGCAAAATCAGAGTAATATACAGAATAATGATAAGGGGAGTATATCTGCATATACTATTTCATTGACTATTGTATATATTGTCAAGTATAGTCATTTTGCAAAGTATATAGATTTTTGAGTTATGACTTTGAAAGTAGTTTTTGTCAAACATCTCAACTAATGTCAAAAGGGGAGATTGTTACTACTTACCAAGTTGTCATTAGTTCTTATATTCAAAGTCATACTATATATTCTAGTCAGCTAGCACTACCGAATCATACAGTCTGTATAAACAGAGAAGTTAGTATGCACATTCTAGTCGGTTACAGAAGAAAGCAGTCACAGAACGCAGTATTCACCGAGCTGTTTACCGAGTATCTTTTTATGGCTACCAAGCAGTAAAGTTAACACACTGAGTTGATATTCACTGAGTGAAACTTGTTACCAGATACATTGAACCTGGACATGCATATGAAAACGTGTTACAAGATCGAGGCACATCTAACCGTTTTTACATTGGAAATTGCACTAGAAGATTGTGTATGATTGCAAGGTCAATCTAACCAATGAAATATTTTGTTTAGTTATTCATTCAAGGATTCTTGTTTGTAAGATCGAAGCAATGAATTAGATCACCGTTTTAAGAGATCTATTTATACAACATGAAAAGAGAGTAAAAAATATGTATGTGTGTGCATATATGTATGAAGGAAGACTGTTACAGAGACACAAAGGTCACCGAGAAGATTTTCAGAGAACAGTAGAAGAACAGAGTAAACAGAAGGGTTTACCGAGTTACTATATGGGTTACCGAGGTATGTTATAAGCAAGGTAATCTTATTCTGAGCACATAGAATCTACTATAACATTTTAGATGTAAAGTTGCAGATATTTGTAATGATTTTATTATAATATTGTGAAGTTGAAAGAGAAACCTTTAACAGGGTAAAAGACTCTAACCAAGTCTATAAATTGTGAAGCCTCTAACCAGGTGCAGCATTCAGATTAATGTTGTAAAATCCTTTAGCAAGGTAGATCTAACATATCTTGTTACTCCTAACAGGGTAAGCTATCAGAAATAGCTAAATGTAGCTCTAACCGAGCAATCTTTATTATTGCAGTAGTGAAGTTGTGGGTGCCATCCCCACCGCATTTTTTCTCTCTAACCAAGAGTTTCTGCGTGACCAAAATATATGTGTTATGGAGTGAATCATGTATGATTGTTATCTGTTTGTTTTAACTTTATTTTATGTTATTGCACTATTATGTTTATGCATAACAGTAAATTTATTATTGAAGAAAGGTTTTGAAGTACCGATTCACCCCTGCCCTCTCAGTACATTAGCTTTCCATATTGGGCCTAACAAATTTTTGGAATCAATTTGCTTCCATTTTTCTATCTCCCTCGAAAACTAGTTGTTTTCAAAAAATAACATTTTTAAAGAGTGATACTCACTCTGTATAGCATAACTTTTTTTCTATAATAGATATGAACACCATTCTTTCAAATTTGGTTTTGTAACATCCATATCTAGTGTTTGCAATTGGTTTTATAACATTATCTTCAATATTTCATATTTTATTAAGATTTGAAGTCAAGTTAACTTTAATTTTGACATTTGTCCATTTGATATTATATAACTTGTTGTATAAGTAAGGAAAAACAATTTTTTCTGTTGTTGGAAAGAGGACTTCAATACCTAGTGCGTAAATATTTTTTAGAATTTTTTGGGTGACGTTTACTATTATTCCATACGCATTGAACAAAGAAGTTCATGCTTGGTGAAAACCCTACATTCATAAGAAATAAAATAAAAATATGTTAATGAAATTAAATATATTAAAAATTATACTATTTGGAAAGCTTATAATAAGGTCTAACTACTTAAAAAAAATAAACTTCTAAATGAATTCATTTAACCCCCCAAAAGCTAATGTAAAATTGGTTTTTTATCAGCATTTGATAGATGTAAAGGAAACTCCATTGCAAGTATGATTTAGAAGTAGAGAGGTTCTATCCAAGAAATTTTGATCTAAGAGCCTTTGATCTAACTCTCTTCAATTAATTATTTCAAATGGGACCTCTTAAAGCTTAAATCATTATATTTTCTTAAAAATGTATGATTTCAACAAAAACTAGGATGTACGAAAAAGTGGGAACAAAAATTATGAGTTCACCCTAGTATCAGTTAACTACAATCCATTCTTCATATGCCATCTTGGGAGCTACTAGTGCTTGTCTAAGAGAAAATCATCTGCAACTAGGAACAGTGGAGTTAGGACACAATGAGACATAAATCATGAAGGTATAATCTCTTTTATTTTTTTTTATTTCATGTTGTTTTATTGGTTGAAGCTAAATATTTCCTATGGCTTTCTTTTATATTATATGATGGATTAAAAAGTTTCAGGTCAATTATTTGGAGTTCAACTTTAGCCTCAACATTTTTGGCACCCACCATGGGGCTCAGGCCTCTTACAACTTCTAATATCCTATCTTTTTCTTGCTTAACGCATTTGTAACATGTTTCATGTCTGTGTGGAAAATGAAAATGCTTTTGGAAGTTAGATTCATGCTTTTGCGCTATAGGTTAGCATTTTTGTGTTGTAGGTTAGCACTTTTGATTGAGGATTCACACATTTAGTCACTTAGATCAACACTTATGTTCAGCAGGTTAGCGCATGTGGTTGGTAGGTTAGCACTTTTGGTCGAGGATTCACACATTTATCACTCAGGCTAACACTTTTTGTCTCAGATTTACACTTTTGTGCTATAGGTTAACGCTTTTGAGTTAAAATATAGCGCATTCATTAGATTAGCACTTCTGTTCAATTCACAGTCAAATTTTTTAAAACTTTCAATATGCTAACAAAAAATTTTGCAGGTCCAAATGTTCAAGAACTAAGAATTTGAAAACTAATAACATATCCGTGTGCAGGGTTATTTTGAAGTAAAATTCATGCATTTCCTCACATAGTTAATTAGGAGTTTATTTTGGAGAATAATATATCATATATTGTTCATCTAGTCTAACTAGGAGGATACTCAACAACATGCAACTTGCATTTGAGTGTCTTCTTTAAAGTAGTTGCACATAGATTTTAGAAGGCCTAAAATAAACCTTTGTCTTCCGTTCTTGTTGAAGTAGTAGGCGAGTATGGTCTCACCCTCATATGATGATTAGAAAACCAAACCTATTTCCTTCATGTGTAACCTTTAGAGGGCCTGTCTTCCCAAGCTACCTTGAGGGGTCCAATGAGAGGGGAATGACCCAAGTGGAAACAGACTAATATCCAGTCCTTTCGATCCACTTTAAATAAATCGTGTTTGCGATGAAAGTCATAGACAAAATGTGTTGATTAGTTCATATCGACACTATGTTTCCCCATACACCCTATAGAGCATAACCTCTATAGGCTGGGAACCTTATGTATTTATAGAGTTTAAAGTGCCACATGTATGGCCACATGACCTGAAGCCCTTACTAAAAATATTTTGTAAAGTTGCCAAAATCCTTCTAATTGTTGGTGCAAGAGGTCGGACCTCTGAAGTGGCTCACACACATATAGTTCTTAGTAGAGATATAAATTTTTCCATGGGGAGCTTTCATGGAAACTGGTGCTTGGTTTCCCTAGAGAAGTGAGTGCCAAGGGTGGAGCCAGTGGGGTCAAGCACCTAAATATCTGCTTGAATAGCATAGCCTTAGGGAAACCCCATGTGAGATTCAACAATTATTGTCTCGACTTGCCATAGGATTTGTGCTTACTTGTGCACTTTGATTTCCAAAACATTGTGTTTTTTTGTGTCTACAAAAACATTCTAAGAAATGGTCAAAAACTTGAAAAATCATCAATCCAAATTGAGCAAAAATCCTACAACTTGTTGGAAAAATTGAAAAATCTCTTTAACACGATCAGAATCACACATTTGTTGCATAGAATAGCATTTTTGACCAACATAATAGTTCTTTTAAACAACAATACAATGCTTTTATCCCTTAGAATCACACATTTGATAATTGGAATAACACTTTTGAACATAAAACCGTGCTTTTACACCATAGTTTAGCGCTTTTATTCCATAGAGCAATACTTTTATCACATAGAGTAGCGTATTTATCGTATAGGTTAGCGCTTTTGACAAATAGGTTAGCAACAAATATTTTCCCGCATCTGAAACAAAGGGCATTTCTACATATCACACCAAAATTTCAATATCCTTTTCAGATACCTTTTTTTTTCGAGTAGATTGGTTTTCAAGTATCACGGGTCTTCAAACTAGTCAGATAATCAGGTTACCAATCAAATAGGCTATTTCCAAAGGTTTTCATAAGCATAAAACATTCAACAAGTTAGTAATTCAACCATCTCAAGTACAATAATCAACATCATTATCAGTTTCTCATCAGGATATATCAAACTTTTATCACGAAACTTGATCATATCAACCTTTGTTCATTATTTTGGATATATCGTTCTTATTTGAACCTAGGTAATATCAAAATAAAGATTGCACTCACATTGGAATCAAACAAACTTATAAACCATCATATGCTTATATGACTTTTAAATATCGCCTGAAAAAAAGAAAACCCAGTTATAAGGCTACTCTAAAAAGGATAAGATTCTTGTATATCAATTGCAAAATCTAGTTAAAACATAGGACATTCCTACACCGTTTTTGTCACTATTTACGTGGTTATGGAACATAATTTGATGGAGAAATTTTGCAAGCACGTGCCTTTCAACAACAAGACGCTTTATCACAATGCACTAATAACATTGGTAAAATCAACAAAGCTTATTTTCCTATACCAATAATCACTTATTGAGTTGCATTTAGAAGGTCATAACTTGGGAAGTTTTCAATTCAATTACATGCCAGTTTGGACTAGAGCTCAATACGAGCAATTTAGAAAGCAACAAAAACAAATGGAAGAAGAAAATTCAATGTTTCAAACTTTTGGATACACAGATGTTGATGAAGAGGCAGTCAATAACACCATTAGAGACCTTGAACAAGATGATAAATTTGACAAACTAATGAAAAAGTTATTGGAGAAACAAAAGGAAAAATATCTTCTAATGTTAGCAAAATCGGGAGCTAAATTGCCACAAGACTTTAACATATAAAGTTTGAAACAAGATGCAGACACGAGTAACCATCAAAATACTAATGATCCCAATAACGAGGATGTAAATCAAGTAAATCATGAGGAAACAAGAGGAGATAAAACAAGAAAAGACCATGATGATACGAGACTTCAAAAGTCTTTGAAAAGCATTAAATGCTTTGTGTGTTCAACAATTTAACCTCTAAAGTCTTCCAAACCACTTCTGGCTCTTACATGACCATTAATGGTTAAATCTACTTGCACCCATGGTTAGGGACTCTGACCCCTAAACTCAACCCTCATGTAACCCATGTGTCTCCTTAAGCATTTATTACTTTGACCATGGTTATCCATTTAACCTTTGCACAAGAGTTTATCCATTGGATAATAGCATTATTCTTTGGATAATAAATTTATTCACTCAACCCAACCTTAACCTTAACTCCCAAGTTAACCCTCAGGTCATGTCAAGCATTTAATGCTTCTTCCCTCTCCTCTCAACCCCTCTCATGTTGACACTTGTCATCCTGGGATTGGGTTGAAAGTCCTCACATGGATTGAATATCATTCAATCCTGAACCTTGTTGAGATTACTCAATCTCAACCATCCATTGTTCCATTTTTCCTATAAATAGAGCTCATTTCTTCATAATCCAGATCCTGAAAACTTGTATGCATTTACATTATAATCATTTTAGAGAAAGAGCATTTAGCATAAATAATATATATTGTCATTTTGGACTAAAATAAATCTTAGTTCATTTCATAGGATATCTAAATTAGTTTATTTCACATTTGCATAACATTTTAGATTAATCATCATTTCAATCTTGAATCTCCATAAGACATTCATAGTGCAAAAAGTTGTTGAGAGCTACACTAATTTGGAACTTGGAGAGGAGAGGAACAAGGAAGGAGAACCTACCAACATGGTAGAGAGCATATGGAGATGTTTGGTTACATTTTTTAGATTTATTATGCTTTTTATCTATATCATAGTGTCTTTCTTGATATGCTTGTTTAGGAAAGTGTTTTGCTTATGATTTCTAACACTAACAAATTGGCTTTCTTGTTGTTTGTGTTGTTTTGTTATCATGACTAACCTTCCCATTTTGTAGAGCATCAGAACCTAATGTATTCTAACCTCTTGAAACTAAACCCAAAGGAAAGAAGAAAAAAGATCATCAAGATTTATCATCTTGGAGAATGTCGGAGTAGGTCTTATAGGACTATATCAATTAGGGGGAATGCTAGGTTTAAAAGTTCTCACCATAATACTTGAAGAAATTTGGATCATAAATTTTATAGAAGAAATATACAACACTCTGACAACCTCAAGAATGAGTAAGAAAGGAAGAGATAAGATAAGTTGATTGTTTGAAGTTTATGAAAGTTTTTATGAAAGTTTTGGCAAGCTTCAAACCATAAGTGAGTTCATGTCAAGTTCACCAAAATGTATAGGAGGAAAATTGAACCATTTCAAATGGTGATTAGACCATATGAGGATTCAATATCCTTCTCTTCACTTCAAGAAAAAATTCAAGACTCTCTAACCTCTAAGTTTACTCACTAGGATGAAAAAGGTGCATAGAATTAAACAACACTAATAGATAAAATATTCTAACTATAGAAGTCGAAAGTATATTCTATTAAGACCAACTAAAAAAATTTGTATGCTCCTTGTTTAGGATGTACACATGGGTCAACAATAACGATGTGGAGTGCAAGTGGCCCATATGAACAAGGTTGTAGAATTCGTAATAGAAGGTACAAAATAGAAAATACTTCCTATACTCTATTGCAAATGTGATAAAAAAAATTAATTAGAAAATAACCAAAATGCAAAAGGATGGATGAAAGGACAACGAAAATATAAAAATAATTACAAATAGTCTAGTAAATGAAGCCTCCGACATAAATCACCTTCTTGCTAAAACTGCACACATACAAGTGAGGAAAAAATGTTGGGCGACTTTTATTAGAGGTTTGCCACAATCAAACCCCTTTTTTGGAGCTTCCACCTCAATGGATAGCCAAATAGATAGATTTGTGATAGAATGATAATGAAAATACAACAAAGAAGATAGAACAAGCGACAATAAAATGAGTAATGTAATAAACTAGAGAGGAGAAACTACCATTCAACACAAGAAACTGGAAGCTTTCCAGGTGAAGAAAAACATAGACCTTCCAAGATGATGAAGCTTTATAGAGAATGCAAGAGAGAATGAAAAAGTAATTCGAGAGGGCTAATGAAGTAAGAATGACAAGTTTAAAGGGATTGGGAATTATCTCGATGTTGGTGGGAGTTGAAGTAGGTGTAATATCTCAATAATCACCATCGGTCGCAAATATTCATAGGACAAATGTGCAATGTGTGGAAATATTTGTGGCATACACATGTCCTTGAACAATCTAGACAAAACAATTGGGATGACAACCATGACAGGTGGAAAAGACAAGCTAAGCAAGCGAGGTGGAATCTCGATCATTGTCTCTAATTTCTCTAAGGTGAAGGTTTTGTGTGACAAGAAATTGCACAAGGTGCAATTTGCGATATTACAACACTCCAAATTGGAAGTGGAACTCCCCTTCCAGGACACTTTAACACATTGTCCAAAATAGGTAGCCCAAGATGATCTTCCAAGTCATCTTACATGCTCTCTTACATTTATAATAACCACTTGGACAATTGTCAAACTATCATACATGAATCATTCTAGTTTCCTTATGTGAGGAACCCCATTTTAAGAGGGCCCAACATTACGATATATATAGTATAAAAAATTTATTCCTAGGACTTTACAAGATGGTATCAAACATTGTAACTAGGAATTCAAGCAACTAAAATCATAATACAAATTAGCCAACCACACATATAAATGTTATGAAATTATTCCTAACACATTCAATAAAGGAAATGAAGATAAAATACTAAAACCAAGATGCAAACGAAAAGCATGCATTTCCTTCATTCCTCCTCCATTGTTCTTCTTTCTCTTCAAATTGTTGTAGATCTCACCTACAAAGCAAGTGTATTGAAAGCAAGATGATGAGATGATAGAAAAATGATTTAGGCAACATAAAGATACTTGAAGCGTGGTTGTCAAAAATGAGCAATGAGAGCTCAATTTATAGAAAAATTGAGATTGATTAGATGACTAAGATTGATTTGAGATTGAAAATAATCAACAAATGAGATTAAATGAGAGGACTTGTTAAGTGAGGATAAAAAGGAAATTGCAATTCCAATGTTGAGGAAGAAATAGAAATGAAAAGAGTTAAAAGTAAAAATGAATATTGGACAAGATATGCCAAAATGAAAGAGAGGAAAGGACTGGTGGAGAATTAGCAAGTTGAAGAGATAAGGGAGATAGAAATTAGAAAGTGGAAGAGATAAGTGGGGTCAAAAATAAATAGATAACCCACACATGACAATTAAATAAATTAAAATTTTATTTAATTAGAATAATTTGGAGAAGGGGATTAAATAATTAAAATAATTAGCTTCGAATTAAAGGATTAAATAATTAGAGAATTATTTAATCAAAGAAGAATAGTTAGGATTAGTCGATTAAGATCAAGATTAATTGATTGGAAAGAGATAATGATGAATATTAATTAAATAATGAAGATTATTTAATTAATAGTTTAGAAGAACAATAATTAAATAATTAAGAATTATTCAATTATAAGAAATTAGAAGAAGAATATTAGTCCTAATTAAATAATTAAAATTATTTAACCAGTTTAGATGAAAAAGGTTAGTGAAAAGTGTCATTGAAGATTGAGGTCAATTTTCAATGTCCACAAACATAATCTAATAGACATGACCATTCCATAAAACAGTATATACTTTTAGTATAAAAATAGCTCAAATATAATAAATCCTATTTTTACGTTAAACTACTTGGATTATGGGTGTAAATAGGACACTTGCCTTAATAGAAAAACACATTGAACATTTTGAACCTCGTACAAATCAATAATCATTTCTTGTTTTTTTTTTTCTAAATTTATGATTGGAGTAGCGACCCAAATAAAGTTTTTATTTGTCATGATGAGATGAATGAGTATATGATATTATCTAGTTGATATTGTGTGAAAACTCTACTTCCCACCATTATAATATCTTTATAATATAAAATATTGGCTCTCATTATGGGATATTATTTGAGATATTTTTCATCATTTAGAATTGACTTTTATATGTAATGTTGTCATATCTTGGTTTAGAAAATAGAAGAACGCCTTCTTAATCTCTATGTTATGCAATTAACACTTTTCACATGCCAATTTTTAATTTTCTTTTTGATTTTATCATTACATAATTTCAATATGCTAAAAATAATGATCTTTTACAACCAACACCATTGATATTTAATGTATTGAAATAAGACCAATAAACCTATTCTTATTATAAAAATAAATAAATTAACATTTAATTTAATTATTTTTTAACAGTTATTAATAAGATTGATAAATATTTTTTTCAAATAAATATGTTTTAACATTTTCTCCTTATCTTTATAAAACATCACTGTGTATTCTCCATAAAAAACAACACTTGATCAAAAACACAAAATCTTCAAATCACAATGGGTTTTTACGCTATTTCTACTAGTTAGATCCTCTTCATATACCTTTTCAATACTGTTTTACAACAAAACATCTGTTGAAAAACAATTGTATTATATGAATTTGTGTTTTTACAATTATACTGTTTTGTATGGAGAATAGCCATTACCTATAAAACATTCTAAAAAGTTTTTCTTTATAAATCTTAATATTTCTTTTTTTGAAAAATAAATCTAACCTTACAAAACAATATTAATATGTTATATAATAATTTTCAAATAAACTATTTTTAGTTGTATAATAATATTTTATTAATAGCCAAAACTACATTAATTTTATCATATTGTAGGCCCCATTATGGGCATTGAAACATGTACGATATAACCATTTGTACTTTGGTCCCCTCACCACTTTACACATTATTCTTACTCTTCTTCCATTCACACTCTTCTTCCATTCATCATTGCTAATTTCAAGCTTTGGAGCAATCAAATTATATGATTCAAATACAATCAAGTATTAATTTAAATATTTGAGAATCAAAGGGTTGATTTTCTACATTAGAGGATAATAATGATAAAAGAGAGACTATAGAGTGTAAGTTAAATCTTAATTCAAATTTCATCATATAAATCTTTATAAATTTGAAATAATATATATTACTTTTGTATCTCGTAATCAATGGCATATTTATATTTTGGAGGATTTATGTGTCTTGCAAGTTATAAGCACGGTCAACACATTATATAATAATAATAATAATACATTATTATATTATATAATAATAACACTAACAAGTTGAGTGCTTTATTAAAAAAAAAATTAAAATAAATAAAAGAATATTGTAGGTTGTCAACTTGGTACTAAAAGGCAAGAGTATGGAAAGACTTTCTTGTCATATTGTGAAAGTGAGTGAATTGGAAAGAATGTTAATTTGGACCTACATTTCTCTATTTTTCATTTAATTTATAATTGAAAGATTTTTAAATTCACTTTTTTTTTAAAGTATTATATATGAGTTTTTTATTTCTTCGTTGAATATAATTAAATTAAAAATATTCTTTTTAAAAATTTATTTTAATAATTTTATTTAAATATATATAGGAATGTAGAAAGAGTTAGATTAAATTGATATAAGATGTAGGTGAGGAAGTTTAAAACATAATGATTCTCATGTATTGGAATGCAGTGCTAAATCATGTATTTTATTTAGTATTCTTTAGAATTAATAATCATGTTTGATTGAGAATTTTAGGAATATTAGTCTTATTGAATTGAGCGTTATATATTGCAATATAATTTAAGGTAAAACTCGAGTATTGTTTCATTTGCTTGATATGATTTTATTTTGGTAAGAAAAAGTTGATTTTTCTACTTGTAGTATTATGTATGATTAATTAATGTCTATTGACTTGAGGTGAGTGCAAGATAGTTATTCTAACCCACAATTGCTATAGAAAGATACAAGAGGAAGGGAAATTGTGATAGTATATAGATGTTTGAATCTATTGAAAATGATCACACATATATAATAGCTTATATGTTGTTAGTTTTGATGAGTCTTTAGGCATGGAAATTGTGTTAGGAACATTTGTAACTATGAACAATAGATTATTAATGAATTAATCAAGATAATAATATTGATTTATAATTAAATAATTTCACAATTAGGAAGTCATTTGAAAAATTAATTATTTAATTATCAAATGAGAGTAATACTTGAGATAAGAACTTTTAAGATTTTCTTTATTGATTACTTTCCTTGGATACCTTCCTTTCTAGTGATTTGTTATTATGTTCGCCTCTTTCAATTTGTGAAGGTTTTTCTTTTCTAAATTAATTTTTCATAATAATCTTAAAGAGCTATTGTTTCTTTTTGAAACTATAGTCACATAAATTTGTCCAGTTTAATTAAATGAATATTTGTTATTTATTTGATTAAAAATCCACTAGCCATCAATTAATTAAATTAATATTTAATTAATTCATCTTCAAAATATTCTCCTATTAATTAAATAAATTATTTAATTTATTTTAATTAATTCATTAAACCAAAATCACAATCAATTAAATGAATAAATCCTATTTATTCAATTTAATCCCCTTTCCTCTTTTAAATAAATTAAATAAACATTTATTTAAATCATTAAATTCCCCCCACTTGTATTCTCCTAAAAATGCAACTTGCACCTATTTGTTGAAATAAATGAATTTTATTTTAATAAAAATCCTATTTTCCCTCACCCACCAAACCCACTTGCAATCCTAATCCCCTTCTAGATTCTTCTAAACCCCTTTCCAATTAGCCTAATCCATCCCCTAAATATTGTCACATTCCTAAGCAACTTGAAGTCACTTCTCAAAGACTTCAAACTCTTTGAAAAACATTAAATGCTTTATGTGTCCAACAATTTAACCTCTAAAGTCTTCCAAACTACTAATGGCTCTTACATGACCATTAATGGCTCTCACATAACCATTTATGGTTAAATCCACTTGCACCCATGGTTAAAGACTTTAACCCCTAACTCAACCCTTATGTGACCCATGTATCTTCTCAAGCATTTATTGCTTTGACCATGGTTATCCTCACTAACTCTTGCACAAGAGTTTATCCATTGGATAAAAGCATTATTCTTGGATAATGAATTTATTCACTCAACTCAACCTTAACCTTACCTCCCAATTTAACTCTTAGGTCATGCCAAGCATTTAATGCTTCTTCCCTCTCCTGTCAATCCCTCTCATGTTGACACTTGTCATCCTGTGATTGGGGTGAAAGCCCTCTCATAGATTGAATACCATTCAATCCTGACCCTTGTTGATATTACTCAATTTCAACCATCCATTGCTCCATTTTACCTATAAATAGAGCTCACATTCCTCATTTTAAAATCCTCAAGCATTCTCAAGCATTTAACATTCATAGTCATAATCCTGAAAACTTGCATGCATTGTAGTGAATTTTAGAGAAGAGCATTTAGCATAAATCTCATACATTGTTATTTTGGTCTAAAATAAATCATTCCTCATTTCATAGCATCTAATATTAGTTTTTGTTCACATTTGCATATCATTTTGAGAAAAATCATTATAGTGCAAAACGCTGCTGAGAGCTACACTAATTTGGAACTTGGAGAGGAGAGGAACAAGGGAGGAGGAGCTATGAGCATGGTAGAAGACATTTGGAGATGTCTTCTTGCATTTATATTCATAGTTAAATGCTTTACTTTGTTTTTAGTGTCTCTCTTGGTATGTTTGCTTAGACTAGTTTTTGGTTGATTAACGCTAACTCTTCTTTGTTTCTTGTGTTTTCTTGTGTTATACGACCACAGTTTCTTGTCTAAACATTAACCCCATTTTGCAGAGCATCATTTGGTGAACCCAACGTGAATCGAAGAACAACTTTTTAAAAAAACTACTAGCTTGTTTGACTGTTTTAATTGACACAGGTCGCGTTTTGGCACTTTTGTTCGTGCTATTGAAATTTGATCTTTTAGCGCTATTGTCTCAAATTTAGCACTATTGTCCTTATTATAGCGCTTTTGACTATTAAGTAGTGCTTTGGTCCTTGTTCTAGCGCCTTTGATTTTCTATATAACTAAACTTTTGTAGCGCTTTTGTGTTAAGTAGTGCTTTTGTTCTCACATATAGTAGCACTATTATGACAAAGCGTTGTATAAAAATACCTTGTAACCAAAAACCCAAAAATTTTAGGCTTGTGGAAGCCCCCCATATATGCGCATTTTTCTAACTTGTTTTCTTTTGTGCAGGTTTTGACTAATCCCTACAATAGAAGTTTTTAGTGATTTTTAGCTTAGGAAGTAAATTTGTTTTTATGGCTAACTTTGTCTTTCAAGTTAGGATAAAATAAACTCACTTTCTTTTTGGTTAAAATAAACTATACTTTCCTTTGGGTTTTAAAAATTCACCACATCTTTCATTTGGAGCTCTAAAAAGGACATCATTGTTACAAGCTAAAAAGAACCACAAAAAATCAAACAAAAACAACTTTATTTCTTGCAAGTTAGGATTCATTTTTCTTTTTGGTGCTTAAAAATAAACAACACAAATTTTGATTTCCTTGCATTAATCCAAATTTTAAAAAATCACAATCCACACTTGGTTTTTAGGCAAATAAAAAAAACAATCAACTTGTCTCATTTTGCAAAGTGATTTACTTCAGGCAAATGTGCTCTTCATTAAGTTGACCAGGATTTCATTTTTTTTCCTATTTTACTCAACATATTGTCTTTGAAGGATAAAAAGAATACCATGACTGTTGGAGCAACATCTCCAAATAGTTAGATTACCATTACAATGACAAGTTAAAAAGAACAAGTGTATTTTATGTTTGGCACACTTGTGCAAAAGAGTTTGTCAAGTGGTCCTACTTCTAACACACACTATCCTCTCCCTTGGCTTTCATTGTCTTAGGTGCAAGAGAAAAGTGTTAGTAACACTCAAATTTTATCTTTTTAAGAGAGGCCTGCCAAGAGACACATCACTCTTGGGAACGACCTCATGTGGTAAATCCTTCGAGCCACTATAGAATTCAAGTGTGAGTGAAAGCTGTAGCCTTGGGTATAGCTATTCTTACAGTGTAACTTGCCGAAAGGACAAATGGGCCCCACCATAAGTTACAAGGCTCTTAAGTGAGTCACTGCAAAATGAACTTATGTCCAAAAACATAAAAAATTACTAAACACCTTTAAGTAGTAGCCCACCCATTCTATTGATTGAGGATATTTATGATAAATTTAGTGAAAGAGCATAGAAGGTTTTGCTCCCAAGATACTCACCATACATATTTCCTTGAGTAGAAACATAGCTTTTTGAAAGGTTACTTGTAGCCCGATAAAAGTGGTGACTCCCCCATCATAGGGATCATCTATTTGTTATGCTCGTGCAAGACTTAGTATATCACATCCTTATCTACCTTGGGATTCATAAGGTATGTAGTACCAAAGTTGAAGAAATATCAATATGTGGGCTGAAATTATCGCAACTAGCCATTTGACCTTAGGGATAAAGAGTGTTTGAAGTGTTTTTCGTTTTGAGTCAAGACCAGTGCAAATTGAGCCGACTTCAGGCTTTGGAAAACAACTAAAATACATTCGAAGGAAAGGGTCATAAAAGTCCAAGGATTGGGTTGATCTAGACCCACACCTATTTGTACCTTTTGAGGTGACATTCTTGTGTTTGTGTGCTTGCTTTGTTTTCATGTCAAAGGAAAAATCAAAAATCAATTCCAAAAACAAGTATTCATCCAACATAAACACTTTCAAAATACCAACAAAAGATCAAAAACAAAAGAGCAACAACAAAAGTATCACACTATATGACCATTCTTCACATCTTAAGAAAGAAGAATCTTCATCAACATGTCAACTTGAACACAAGACCATTGAGCTCAAAGGCTTTCATCAAAAGGAGGAAATTGTTCTATCTTAATAGACAAATCTTTGTCTCTCATAGAAGCTTCTTACATCACATGTGTCTATACCTTCAAGGAAAATCAAACGAGTTTGATCAAGAGTCATTAAACCGTAGAGCTTTTACTCAATATTGAGCTTTGAGTTATCACAAAAACAAGGGAGGCAAGATCAATCCTGCCTTCTTTCCAGACATATGTATCACATATAACTTAGCTAGGGAAGAACTGCCAACCCCTGAACAAGAAGAGGAAGAGTTTGTTCCTTTTGTAACATAATTTTTTTATTAAAGTACATTTCATCCATCTCCCACCATTCACACATCATCAATCCATTCGAACTCTCAAAAGCATTAAGAGGTTCTTGTCCTAAGTTCTATTTCGATATTTCTTGAATCAAGCACAAACACATCACTTTTAGAGTGTCTCTACATCTAGGATAAAATCATCCTAAGAGGCATTTCTATGCAGGTTAAAACTGGTCTATGAGTGAATTCTCTCATTACTAGGTAGTTGGGTCTGTAACACATCTTGGATCTCTCTAAACCTTATCACATCAAACTTTGTCAATCAAACACAACAAGCAATTCAAGAAAGAACTTTGGTAACATCTACCTTAGTGCTAGGGATCTGTATGCAAAACACTTCACCAAACATTAATCTTTCATTCCATCACCAACTCATCATTATTTTCATCAAACTTCAACAAAAACTTGTAGACGAAATGGCTCAAACCAAATCAAGGCCTAGAGAACAAGAAATTGAGGAAGAAGAGGAGGAAAATATCAATGAATTCCAAGAAGCTCTTGGAGGAAATCCAAATGATGAAAATCCAAGTACTCCTACTCCTGCGGCAATAGAAAGGGCACAACACAACCCTCTCTTTAATAAAATTTTTGATGAAATACTTAGGAGCAATGTTGATGCTCACTTTTTAAGACTTGCTCAAGAGGGAGCCAAACTACCCTTTGATTTTGATGTGGCACAACTAAGGCAAGCATCAAAATGCCAAAGTCGTAATGAGGATGAAAGAGGTCGATATCACATTAAATACAACCTTCATCAAGGTAATCTCCCACCTCCTCCTCCTCCAAATGAAATAGACATGTTGCAGCAACAAGTTGAGAATCTCGCCCAACAACTTCATAGTGGTGTGAAAAGTAATCAGTTTTCACTTAATGACATTTGTTTGTATCCCTTTGATAGGAATCTTCATATGCCACCTTTTCCACAAGGGTTTGAAACACCCAAGTTCGAAAAGTACCGAGGAAAAGGAGATCCTCATGATCATGTTAAAGAATTCCATTTAGCTTGCCTCAAAGTGGCATACGAGGACACATACCTAATGCAACTTTTTCCCCAAAGTTTGGGAGGAACAACCACATCATGGTTTTCTCAACTACCAAGTGGCATTAGGACCTTCAGAAATGCTCCTCGGAAGAAGGTTGACCTAAGGAAAAATTTTGAAGACTTGCAGACAATAATGAAGACCAGTGTTGCAAGCAGAAGGAACTATGCAGATCCCAAAGGTAAAGGGAAGATGGAAGAAGATCGCCATCCCCAGAAGTAGAAACATGAAGAGACAACAAAGAAGACCTCCTACCGGTAGAGGAAAAAGAAATGCTACCACCCACAGGGAAAAACAAGTGTGGGAGAAGAAGAGACTAGATGAAAGAGCTGCAAAGAATGGACAACCCAGGGTCCATCTCTGAAGAAATAGAAATAAAGATGCTAAACTGGTAAGATCTCCCCATGAATGGAAAAATAAATTTGTAAGTCATATGCCATCCTTTACCGGTTACTTCTTTGCATGTAATGCTTATGGCCATAGGGAAGAGGAATGTAGAAAGAGGTCTAGAAAGAATAATATAGGATCGCATGGACATCATGTAGATGAGAAAAATGTATCTAGGAGTAGATACATGCATGTCCCCTCTCCCAGTTATGCAAATATTGTTTGTCATAACTGCAATGGATCTAGCCATAGAGAGTTTGAATGCAGGAAGAGGAACCTACAGTCACATGGAGGCCGGAAAAACAACTATGCTCTGCAGAAAAGTGGATATAGAGCATTTGGAAATCAAAGATCTGCATGGAACCAAAGGAGAAATGTCCATCCAGGAGCAAGAGGTCCACTGGTTCCAGCTACTAGACACAGCAACATGACCAGAAGAAGATGGTCAAACTGGTATGAAAAGAGATTCCCCAAACATTAAGTTGGGATGGATGTGGTGTGCTACTATAGCACTATTTCTGGCTGTGATGGAGGATCAACAAATGGAAGGACCCATCAGCAGAAGAAGGAAAGACCTACTCCCAAGCATGAAAATGGGAAGAGGGATGAGACCAAACAGGTATGGAGGAAGAAGACCATGGTATGGCACTGTGCATTCAGCACATAGGTGATATCTCCTAAGGCCTAAAGGAGATGCAGAATCTTAGGGAGAATAGCACATTGAATTTATCATTCACCCCCTCAGTGAAGAAGGCAACATGGAAGAACATATTGTTGTCAGTATGAAGGATGGAAATGAGATGATAAGTGTGTGTAGAGGCTGCCTTAACCACACACCTACAGATTAGTGTTGGATCACTACCACATGTGTTAATAAGAGGAGGTTAACAATTGGTATCAAATGTTAACCGGTATGTGCAGGATGTTACCAACATGTATGCGAAATAGGTACTTGCAGGTTATGTAAGATAATGAAGTTGGAAATCATTGCATTAGCCCCAATAGAATAAAATGTGGAGTTCATGTCTCAGGTGGTATTGGAAAAAACCTGAACGACATTTGTTGGCCTAGTGGTTGACCATGTTGGCATGCATGTTTATGGGCTAACCGGTTAAGATTTATGACTTGATGATGACATTGTATGGAATTGTGTTCATCTAGGATCATGTCATAGGTTGCAGTGGATATAATGGAACTGAAAGATTATCAGATGATCACAGGTGCATAACTCAACTGGTATGGAGATAATTGGAGCCTTGGTATTAGACCTCACCAGAGTTGAGAACATGAGATTTATAACTTAGGAAGAGTTAAAGTGGCTATGATGGAGAGCTAGGATGCTTGAACTTGGAAGAGTAAATACACTGACTGTCCAAAATTGTAGATGATGAAAAGTTACAATAGGAATACCCAAGAAAATTTCATTGTAAGGGGTATCTACCAGTCATTTGGTTGTTTTATTCATAGTACAATCACATTTGATTCCTACTTGTTGTGTGTGTGAAAAGTGGACCTGTATCTGTATCTGGAATACACAATACTTCAATTAAGTCATTACATGTATGGTTAGACAGATATAAGCATGAATATGAAAACCATAACAAATTGACCCATTGCCTTCTAAAAGATGTGAGTATAAGATTGCTCTCAGATTTGTATAAGCAATACCAGTGACTAGACTAGACCAAGACGAAGGATTTAATCTATATGAACATGATATTAAGCTAAATGGATGCAAGATTAATCTAACATGATTTAAGCAATAAATGAGATAAATGATCTAAATATGTATGCAATATTCTCAATGAACTTAGAGCAAAAACAATATAATAACAATATATTCTCCAGGATTTTTTTGAATGAGAGATGAGAGCTTGAATTTATAGAAAATTTAGAAAGAAACCAAAGGCTAAGATCAAATGATGATGAGCGGTCAAGATTTTTCAAGAGGAAGCACAATCCAAGTGAATTAATGTGATTGGATGCTTTTCTTAGTTTTAAAGGAAATTGAACTAAGATTAAGATAAAATCAGGAAATTGAACTAAGATTAAGATAAAATTAGGATAAAATTAAATTCACAAAGAATAGATACTGTGTATAATTATGAGAGATTTCCAAAAATGTAAAATCCAAAAAATTCTCTCATTTGCTCTCAAAATTAATTTTTTATGAAAAATAATAAAAAATTCTTATAAAATGAAAATGTGCTCCAAAAATTTTGAATTTTGGATTGAGAGCTCCTGATACTTTCTTCAACCTGCAAAAACAATTTGGTGCAAAATTTCCTAGCCGTTTGTGAGATATGATCAAATCTCTCCAAGATCTTGATTTTGTGTCCAAAACCCTAGCTACACAAGGTTATTCTCCAAATTGTTTTACAAAATAGCAATATAGGGTTAGAAAAATCTGCAAAAAATACAGATCTAAGAAAAATCCATGTCCCACCGGGCGTGCCAAAATGTATATGGTGAAAATGGATAATAATAATAACAATATTGAAAGGCTAAATGAATCCAACCACAAAACCCTAGCCTAACAATCAACAAAGATCCACCATAACATATGAAGATTACCTAAGACAATGCAAATCAAATGAAGTCACAAAGATTATACCATCACATGTCCAATAGAGTTTTGATCTCCATTCTTCCTATCTCCATTGATCTTGCTTGATATATTTGCTCTCAGATTTTATGTGCACAAGAGCTCAACAAAGAACGGAATGTGGTTGCAAGTAGGATCGTAATGTAGTCAAGTCCTCCAAATTGTCGATTAGGATGAGTGATTAGAATGATTCATTAGGGTTTGATAATGAAGGAAGCATCTCCTTATATAGAAGACACTATATGAAATAGAGGGATAAGATTGAGAGGTGTAAAAAGGAGGTCGGCTAGGATTAGAGGGTAGGTAAAGGAAATAATAAAATAATGAAAGGGGTAGGTAGTGTATGAATTAAGAGATGAATGACATGTATCATGGGTAGAAAAAGCTAATGAATTAATTAAATAAATAAAGATTTATTTAATTAATAGAAGAAGTGGGATAATTAAATAAATAAAATATTTATTTAATTTAGGAAAAGGATAATTTAAATAAATAAATGTATTTATTTAAATGAGAAATAAGGCTAGAAGAGGATAAATGAATTAATTAAATAAATAAAGATTTATTTAATTAATAGAAGAATTAGGTTTAGATAATTAAATAAATAAAATATTTATTTAATTAGACTGGACAATTTTGGGTGTCTACATTTTGCCCCTCTTTGAGACAATGCGGCTTGTCGCGTTGTTTCAAAGAAGATAAGATGAACTGATACAAAGTTGCCCCAGAATGGGAATGATATGCCCCCTCGAGAGATTGGATGAAAATGTCTGAAAAGATTGCAGACAATCTCTTGATAAGAAAGACAAGATAGAATGGATTGACCGAATAAAGTGACAAAGTCACGGGATGAAGAAGACTGACTCGGGAAAAATGAAGACTAAGGCTAGGATAGGCTATAAGATAGACCACAGGCAAAAGACATCCTCATTGTCATCTACACCTTCATGAGATCAAAGTGCAGAGCAAGAAAAGAGCAGCAGCAGTCAGTAGCAATGGCTTTCGTGCACAGATTCGATTGCGTTCGCCGATTTCAGAGACCAGCAGAGGCAGGAGAGCCGATAAGTACCACCAAACCTCCTCGTACTTTGACGCATTTAGTTTTGTCATTAATGAATGCTAGGTAATGTAATAAATGGGCATTTATGTCAGGAAAGCGCGTTTATGTCCGAAAAATGCAAATTGTCGTCTTCCAGGTCAAATCGGCAGTTTTGTGAGGAACATACGCTATCGATTGGATAAGCTATTGAGAGGATACACTCAAGCAGGTCCCCTAGGAAGACTAGGATAGATCAAGGCACTTTGTGATGAACAGTGAGTACCAAGATAGAGTACTTTGTGCTGAACAGGGAGTACTGAAATATGAGCAGCACTTTGTGATGAACAGGGAGTGCAAATGTGAGTAACACTTTGTGATGAATAGGGAGTGTCACACACGTAGTACTTTGTGATGAACAGGGAGTACCACTAGGATAATCAGTAACACTTTGTGATGAATAGTGAGTGTCACTAGGGTAGATAGCCATATGCATTTAGATAGCGAGTAGCATTTTGTGATAAACAGTGAATGCCACTATAACTGACATGATTGAGTTGCTTGACTGCAGGAGTATTTGCCGATGCTAGAGTCACGGGAGAGATGCCCGTCGATGCAAAGGTTGCAACCTGAGTTGATAGCTGAGGACCGAGCTACGATTGAGGTTATGGGTCTGTGACATATTCTTTATGTGCCTGAGTTTCGGGCGAACATGGGATTGCTAACTACACTGGCAGAGAGATGGCACTCCGAGACATGTACATTTCATCTGTTGATGGGTGAGATGACAGTCACCCTGGAGGATGTATACAGGATTATGTGGATATCGATTGATGGGGAGCTAATTCCGTACGATCGAGACGGAGATAGGGATGTCCTTAGACGAGTGTTCTAGGAGCCGGGACTGGAGATGAGGGTGGGACAAGTGGCATGGGATACCATGACATGGATAGGATTAGCACTACCAACAGTGTTGGCAGGAGTTATCAGTGGGTTCCTTTGTATCAGTTTTGTACCATTTTGTATGATGATGTAGACACCTGCGGGTGATTGTAGCCATATGATTTTGACATCATTGTATCATGACATTTTATATATATATGAGATGATTCATCTTTGCGGTAGCTATATGCATGTGTACCTATGTGATGTATGTTCTTATGTGATGCTTATGATATGGATGCAAATATGTATATGATGCAATGCAATATTTTTGTTCTTTTATGTTTTATATGTGTTATGCTTATGCAAATGTGAATGTATGTAATGCAGATGAATATGATAATGCAAATGTAAATTGTGCTAACATGGGTTGTGTGCAGGATGTGATGCAGTTGTGATATCTATATGTATGTATGAAATGCTTATATGTGGTAATGCAGGTACAAACTACATGAAATGCAAATGTTTTTGGTGTGTCATTATACTCAGTCATGTGATAGCAAGCTACGTGGACTCAAGAAGGATGATGAAAGTCAATCAAGAAAGGGGGATGAAAGATAGAAGATATGAACGTGAAAGAGCTTCTTGTGCGTTATCATCATTGAGCTTTATTATGGCAAGTAGGTTATGAAAATCGAGGCATTTGTTCGACCCAGAAAGTCATTGTACCTGTTTGCATGGAGATAAGACAGTCACAAACAAGGAATGCCCCAGTTCACACTAGACTCACAGTGTCCTCATATCCTCAGACAAGTCATAGCATTACTAAAAGACAATCCACAGACAGCAAACAAAATAGGTGACGATACCCCATCCTCGCCTTTCTAGTCAAAGACATCCTAGAGATAGAATCTCTAGTCAGAGACATCCTGGAAAAGCTAAAAGACATGTCACCAAAAGATAAAATCAAAAGAAAACCAAGACTCGACACCAACATCCACTGTAGTCCTCAAGTTTAGTGTCTCTTGTCACTTGTATAAGTCTTATTTGATTGTGGTCACAATGTTCACTTTCACAAAAAAGATAGATAACACTGAACCATATGTTGTCTGAGTTTGTTGAAAGATTTGATTTGTTGAAGCCCATTGTTGCTGTTATGTCTCATCTGAAACTGACTGAATCCATGAAACTGATACTTTATTGCGGAGAAGACAAAACTTTATTGCGGACTGGCGATGTAGAATGTTGCTTTATTGCGGATTGTGCACGGATAGACTTGAAGGAAGCTGGAAGAAACTGTACTCCTCGAAACATGTGGTGTTCTCAGTTCCACACCCATCACTAGACGTAGGAATTACCTTAGCCACAGATAAGATCTGACTTATTATGGATGGAAAGGGAGTGAAAAGGGGGGTTTATTATGAATGGCTAACCAATCTTGGGTAGATCAATAACAAGCCATGATGGGAATGGGTAAGTTTATTGTGAGTGAATAGGTTGTGAGTGTGTGCAATGTGAAGTGATGAAAGTGAATCCTAAAGGAGGGAGGAGCAATGTCTCTACGCATGGCACTGGTGACCTAGTTTTCACCATGGTACTTGCCCAGGGTGCCACCGAAGTGGTTTTCACCGTTGGACGAAATTATTTCTCTTTACTTTTTTGGATTTTTCAATTTTTTTGTGTCACAAGGCGCCTGTTTGCCAAGTTTTCACCAAGTAATGATTTTTTTTGTTTTATAATTTTTTTTGTATTTTTGAATTTTTTGATTTTTTTTTTTTGTATTTTTCGAATTAGGATATTCCGAAGAGCTATGTGTAGAACCTGCGAAGGTGCATGCTGTTGATAGGATCCTCCAAAGGTTCACCTTCTATAGTTGAGAGCTGATATGCACCAGATCCATATACTACTGTAATGATGTAAGGACCAAGCCAATTTGGTTTGAACTTGCCCTTCTTCTCTCTGTCTTGCTGATTTTTAGGATTTTCTCGGAGAACTAAATCACCTACCTCAAATGTACGAGGCTTGACTTTGTGATTGTAACTGCATTGTTCCTTGACTGAATGATGTGTAGCTCGAGTGATTGTCTTCCTTGATGAAGGAACTGAGATAGAATTACTAGTGTGTGGACTACATAGGCCCATATGCGTGTCACCTGAAGAAGTTTGGGCATCACTGATAACAAAGTCCCTCGAGGAAGCTCCATTAAAGGTCCATGATGTATCGCCATAGGGGAAAGGATGTGTGGAACAAGTAAATGAGTTATGAAGGCTTATGACTATGAAAAGAAGTGAAAGTAGGATAGCATGATGGAGACTTAGGATCAACAAGTATTCTTTTTGACTTAAAATTGTAGAACTTTTGCCCCCAGTTATTTTGATATTAGGCGAGATCAACTCTTGTTCTTTTTGCTTCATAGGATTTTTATCCTTGACTTTAATTTTTGGAGAGTCCAATAGCTTTTGATTTTGATTTGGACTAAAGGACTTTTCTTTATTTTTGACTTTTAGATTTTTCTTTTCAAAGCTTGATTTTTGATCCCCAATGAGTGAGGGCTTTTGTGATTCTTGTTGATCCAAGTCTGGGAGAGGAGTGGAAATGGAATGAGTGGATGATATGGTAAAGCTATGTGAGTTCTCAAGAGGGCTGGCGATATTCTTAATAGATTCTTTGTTGGAACCACTCTTAGGACTATTGATATCAAGACATGCTTGCACCACTAGAGGAGATTTGCATTCAGACTTAGTAGCCACAACACTAGGTGGTTCACATCCAATTCCTTGGCATTGCAATTTTTTTGTAGTTTTTTCTTGTCGACTAAATACCTTAGGAGATAGTGGGAGTTGATCAACATGAAAGATATACTCACCACATCCCATGTCTTTAATCTTGAATTTTTCTTTTAGCTCTGTTTGTTTTGACATAGAAGCTTTCAAGGATTCTAGATCCACATATGCTGAAGAAGGAACAACTTGGTGATTGACTGGGATTGTTATTTCTGATCTAGGTTGTAGATTGTTGCAATATATGAATGGATTTGGATCCGCTTTGACAGTTACTTCAACTCCATTGTGTGGAAACTTGATGCATCAATGATATGTAGATGGTATTGCGCTCATCTCATGAATCCATGGATGTCCTAGCAATATATTGTATGTGAGATCCAGGTCTAGGACTTGACAAACCACATCCTTTGTAACTGGCCCAACTCTGAGAGGCAAGGTGACTGTGCCCTTGGATGAACGTTCTTCATCATCATATGCCTTGATGGTGATTTTGTTTGTAGAATTCACAGCTTTGTCTGAATATCCCAATTGTTTAATTGTGCTCAATGTACAAATGTTTAGACCAGCTCCTCCATCTATCAGGACCCGCTTTATTCTATGTTTGTGTATGAAGGCTTCAATGTGTAAAGGTGCATTATGTGGCTGACTTATGGAGGCGTCATCGGCTTCTGTGAATGTAAGGGAGTGTGGAATGGAAAGGTATCCCACCATGGCTTGAAACTGGTCAACGTTTAGATTAGTAGGAACATAAGTGTCTCTCAAAGTTTTGTCAAGAATGGATTTATGTGCAGGGGATATGCGTAAGAGTTCAAGTATGGAGATGAGCACGAGTGTCTTCCCTAACTGTTCTACAAGGTCATACTCAGGTTTGGTTGATGAAGAAGCGGTATTTTTAGTGGAGGCACATGGCAAAGTAATTTTACCTTGACGAGTTGTAACATGACATTCAGAAGTAGGTTCGGAAGAAGATCCAACACCTCTTAGGACAATCTTGGGTCGCTGAGGAGGATTCTCAGGATTTTTGTTCTTGATGGTAATAGTAGAGATATGATTGTCCATCAAGATGTGATTGATAGTTGAATCATAGTTATAAGGTGCTCTAGTATAGTTGGCCTGATCATCTGTGACTTTAGCTTTTCCCTTGTCATGCTTTGGGAATGGTTCCTTAAACATCTCATGTTCTTGATTGGATGAGTGTCCCTCAATCTCAATATCACCTCTATCAATGAGATCTTGTACGATGTTCTTCAGTCGATGACAATTTCCTATCTTATGACCCTTGCTCTTATGAAATTCACAATACTCATCATCATTCCACCAATTTGGTTTGACCTTTGGTTCATATGGAGGAAAATCTGGAACTGTGATCACTTTGTTTGCCACAAGCTTTTTGAATACTGATTCAAGTGGTTCTCCCAACGGGGTGTACTTCCTTCGTGATCTAAAAGTTGCTTGAGTATTCACTTGATTGTTTGTAGAACTTGATCCCGAAAAGATGAATTTGGGTCTCACTGTATTGGCATCAACAACACCATCATTGACTGTGTTCTTGTTTTTATTCCAAAATCTTGGCTTGTCCTTTCCTTTAAAGTCATCTTTGTTTTCCTTGAATATCTTAATGACTCCTTGTTCAATTAGAACCTTTTTTGTTGCTAAGCCTTTTTCAATGACGTCCTTGAAGGTGGACAAACAAGCTTTTCTTAGATCATAGCCAATGTCCCTGTTAACATTTTGTGTGAACATTTCTACCATTTGTTTCTGTGGAATTTCACAAGAGCATCTGCTGGCTAGATTTCTCCATCTTTGCAAAAATGATGCAAAAGACTCTCCCTCTCTTTGCTTGGTATTGCACAAAGTAGTGATTGATATGTCTATCTCTATATTGTAGGAGAAATGTTGAATAAATGCCTCTGCTAAGTCGCCCCATGACTTAATACCAGGTGGTAGTTGAGAGAACCATTCCATAGCTTGATCGCCTAAGCTTTGTGGGAATAATCTCATCAAATATGTTTCTTCTGCTGCTACCTCAATGCAAGCTATGAAAAATTGTCTTATGTGTGCCTTGGGGTCTCCTTTTCCTCTATACTTATCAAATTTAGGCGTCACAAAGTGTGCAGGAAATGGAGGCATTGGAATGCTCTTGTCAAATGGATAAGGACATATGTCTCTCATTGTGTATGTTGGTTTTGGTGTATTTATGTCCTCCATTTTCTTTTGTAAATCTCTGATTTGTTGCTCCAAATTGCTCTTAGGTGGAGATCGACTTCTTGAAGCATACCCCATGTTTGAGGCACCCATTGGAGGAGGAGCATATTGCATATATGGATGATATTGATCATACACATGTTCATATGGAGGAGGTGTATATTGATGCGGCATATAGGGAGCACTAGGTATAGCTTCATATTGAGGAACCCCATATCTATTTTGTGCATGTATACCATATTCTACAGGCATGTCATGTTCTATTGTGTTGCCCCCAAATTTGACACGGGGTTTCCTTGTGTCCAAATTTTGAGCATGCCTTTGAATATCCAATTATTTTGGTTGATCCATAGCTTGAGCATATCTATCTGCATAAGACTTCCATAATGGTCTACGAAGGTAAGTATCATATGTTTGACCATGTGTATGTGGGACTTCCGGTTTTTGAAGCAAAGCTGATGGTGATTCAGGTACCATATGTGGTCCTCTATTTCCTCCACTATTAGGTCTCCTTTGATCCATGTTGGAGTGAGTTTGTTGCAAAGGTCGGTTTTCCATAAGTTGAGACATGTCAAAATCATGAGGTATCTTGGCTCCACTTTGTGCCATCATGTGTAAAAAGTATTGTCTATCCCTCCTCATTATTTCTTCAACCAATCTATTGAAATGGGGATTCATAATGGATTCTTCTACATCTGCTGAATGTATTGAAAAGTTGTCCACATTGTCATTGTGTGTAGCATTGTTGTTTGTAGTGTCTGCGTTTTCCACATTTGGAATGTTTCTATAAACATCCATGTCCGGCAATGTAGTGTGCTCAGGATTGAAAAATAAATCGTTGTCATACTCATAAGAACTCATGTTTGCGGACTCTTGAGCCTCTTTAGTTTCTCTCCTAGATTTTTGTAGACGGGTTTCAACCATGAACTAGGTATTAACCAAGATGTGAGAGACTAGATGAAAAATGGAAAAAGTATGGAAGACCAAGAGTTGAATGGAATGTAAATGAGTCTGAAGTGTACTTGCAATGTCCCAAGTGTAAGACCAGGTATGTATGTAGTAGAGTAGGTGTGACTTCCAAAGAGAGGATAGTTTCTCTTGATGCGGTAAGCTGACCTTGACTCTAAGTAAGACCAAAAGAGACCCAAAGGTAAGAAACCTTGATGAGGGACCAATTAGCAAAGTGTTGTTGTATGTAGTGTGTTGACAAAGTATGATGAGGACAAGCAAGTGACCTTTTGACCCAAGTTTAGACAAGTATGAATGTAAAATGAGATGTGAATCAATTATGGACTATGTGAGATCTAAGAATAGGTTGAATGCTAGATTAAACCTGAAGAAACAACCTAGGAAGCTCAAGTATTCCGAAACTGATTTCTTTTGTTTGCTGGACTGTGAAATTTTTCCAATTTGTGAAGTTGTTGGTTGTGACCAAATCTGAATGTTTGACTATTTTTCGTGACAAGAGGACACAATGTTGATGAGGACTCAATGTTTGCAAGTGTTTAGACTGACAATGACTCCAAGAAAAGTGTGTTGTTTGATGTAAAGTTGTTTTGCATACACTTGAAGACACAAAAGACACAATATTTTGTTGTTTGGTCTTGAATGTTTTGAATGTTTAAAATAAGTCAAGCACAATTCTTATGGCTGGCCAAGACAATAGTTGTTGATGCCACATGGGGTTTTACCCCCGAGGCTACGCTATTTAGAGCGGATACTTAGATGCTTGACCTCACTGGCTCCACCCTCGGCACTCACTTCTCAGGTCAGCCAAGCATTAGTCCCCATGAAAACTCCCCATGGTGAACTTTGTATCTCTACTAAGAACCGTATGTGTGTGGGCCGCTACCAGAGGTCCGACCTCCTGCCCCAACAACTAGAAGGATTTGGGCTTCTAAAACAAAAAGGTGCTAGTAAGGGCATCCGCTCGTGTGGCCATATATGCAGCACTTTCAGCTCTGTAAATACAGAAGGCTCCTAGCTGGTAGGGGTTACGCCCTACAAATGATCAAATAAATTTGATCAAACAGGTTTATGGGGAGACATAGTGTCGGTATGAACTAATCAGCACACGTTATCCATAGTTTTCACCATGAATACTTTTGTTTATAGTTGTTCGGAAGAGGTGGGTTTTCCTCGCTACCACTTGGGTCGTTCTCTTCTCACTAGTAGTCCTAATGACCACACGGGAAGACAGACCCTCTAAAGATTAAACAAAAAGAGCCTATTGCTCAAGACACAAAAGACAATGATTCAATTTTAGTGCACCAATTGAAGTGTTTGCTAGTCTATGAAAACAAGGCACACAATAAAAATCCAAAAAACCTTGCCAAGGACCTACAACAAAGATTTATTAGTAGTTTGGATTGTTTCAAATGATCACCCCTTCCTGCAAGCACACAAGTTAGGTAAATTTTAGATCCAAAAGACTTTGTGAAATAGGAGCCTTCAACAATGCGTTTTGTTGACCAATTCAAAGACCTGATTCATCATAAAAAAAGACCACCTGTAAAATTTTAAGAGATTTCCAGAAAAGTAAGAAAATCCAAAAAATTTGCTAATTTGCTCCAAAAATTAATTTTTTATGAAAAATCATAAAAAATTCATATAAAATGCAAAATCGATCCAAAAAATCTAAAATTTTTATTGGAGAGTTTTTATGGTCTTCCAAACCTACACAAAAAATTTTCTACAACAAATCCAAGCATTTTGTGAGATATGAGTAAAATAATGCAAAACCCTAATTTTCAAAGATCTGATTTTTGAAGAATAATTTTGCATCAAATTTAAAATAAAAAATAATAGATCCTATGTATAATTCTGGGATATTTCCAAAAATGTAAGAAAATCTGAAAAATTTGCTAATTTTCTCTCAAAATTAATTTTTTATGAAAAATCATAAAAAATTCATATAAAATGAAAAATCGATCCAAAAAATCTGAAATTTTTACTAAATCTTTCTGATACCTTTTTTGACCTGCACAAAAAATTTTATGTCAAAATTCAAATCCGTTTGTGAGATCTGATCAAAATAAAGAAAAACCCTAATTTTTAAAGATCCAATTTTTAGGGAAATATTTTGCATCAAAATTAAATTCACAAAGAATAGATACTGTGTATAATTATGAGAGATTTCCAAAAATGTAAAATCCAAAAAATTCTCTCATTTGCTCTCAAAATTAATTTTTTATGAAAAATAATAAAAAATTCTTATAAAATGAAAATGTGCTCCCAAAATTTTGAATTTTGGATTGAGAGCTCCTGATACTTTCTTCAACTTGCAAAAACAATTTGGTGCAAAATTTCCTAGCCGTTTGTGAGATATGATCGAATCTCTCCAAGATCTTGATTTTGTGTCCAAAACCCTAGCTACACAAGGTTATTCTCCAAATTGTTTTACAAAATAGCAATATAGGGTTAGAAAAATCTGCAAAAAACATAGATCTAAGAAAAATCCATGTCCCACCGGGCGTGCCAAAATGTATATGGTAAAAATGGATAATAATAATAACAATATTGAAAGGCTAAATGAATCCAACCACAAAACCCTAGCCTAACAATCAACAAAGATCCACCATAACATATGAAGATTACCTAAGACAATGCAAATCAAATGAAGTCACAAAGATTATACCATCACATGTCCAATAGGGTTTTGATCTCCATTCTTCCTATCTCCATTGATCTTGCTTGATATATTTGCTCTCAGATTTTATGTGCACAAGAGCTCAACAAAGAACGGAATGTGGTTGCAAGTAGGATCGTAATGTAGTCAAGTCCTCCAAATTGTCGATTAGGATGAGTGATTAGAATGATTCATTAGAGTTTGATAATGAAGGAAGCATCTCCTTATATAGAAGACACTATATGAAATGGAGGGATAAGATTGAGAGGTGTAAAAAGGAGGTTGGCTAGGATTAGAGGGTAGGTAAAGGAAATAATAAAATAATGAAAGGGGTAGGTAGTGTATGAATTAAGAGATGAATGACATGTATCATGGGTAGAAAAAGCTAATGAATTAATTAAATAAATAAAGATTTATTTAATTAATAGAAGAAGTGGGATAATTAAATAAATAAAATATTTATTTAATTTAGGAAAAGGATAATTTAAATAAATAAATGTATTTATTTAAATGAGAAATAAGGCTAGAAGAGGATAAATGAATTAATTAAATAAATAAAGATTTATTTAATTAATAGAAGAATTAGGTTTAGATAATTAAATAAATAAAATATTTATTTAATTAGACTAGACAATTTTGGGTGTCTACACCTCTTTCTTGATTTGTTTCCTTTTTTGAAGATTTATGGCAATTTGATTTATTTTTCAAATTAATTCCTCTTTTTGATGACTTAATGGCAAATTGATTTATTTAATTAAATATGCTAGGATATTTAATTAAAATAAATAAGACAATTGTTTAAAATGATTTACTTGGAATGATTTAATTAATTAAATAAATATTTAATTAATATTGATTGATTAATTTGCCATGTGACATTTGATGATTAAAGAAATTAATTGTGTGCTCAAGATTGATTTAATTGCCTTTGATTAGGACCTTGGTGGTGTTGTCAAGATTAGGGGCTCATGGTTTAGATAACCATTTTTAGGGTATTACATTTGCCCCTCTTTGAATTAATGTGCGAGCAGCACATTGGTTCAAAGAAAATTTGATGTCTAGGAGATACCAGTTTTGAACTTGATTGATCACGAACTAGATGAAAAGAGAGGTGTTTAGCTTGATTCAAAGCAACGAAGCTGAATGAAGTCTGATTCAAGAGGCATCATTCCCGAACTTGATTGAACTTAGGAATAATAGAAAATAAAGATACTGAACTTGAACTTGATTGATCAAGAAGCGGATCTTACTGATCTAGAAATTGATTGATCTAGACACAATGAGTGATGATAAAAATCGATCTTGAACTTGATTGATCAAGATACGATGAAAATAAACTATCCAGCTTGATCCAAAGTGATGAATACTGAACACCTACTTAGATTGAGTGTGATCAAAGAAACTCTTTAAACCCTTGATTGAGTTTAAACGAATAATCAGCTTGATGAAAAGCGATGAAACTGATTAATGTTAAGAGATTGATTCAGATAAAAGACAAATATTAGCTTGATATGAAGCGATGAAACTGATATGCCCCTAGTGATTGATTTGATTCAGATGATAGAGAAATCTCAACTTGATATAAAGCGATGAAGTTGAGATGCCCCTAGCGATGAGGTCTTATTTGATTGATTTTCTTTAGTTGAAAAAGATGTTTTGCTCGACTTTCGATGAAGATTTGAAAATTTTCCTCGACATTTGAAGATGTGAGGTCATAAGGTCATGAGTGTGCCCCCTCAAGAGCGAAATTGAAAGATAGCGAGGGTACATGATGATAGGCAATTTTGAGCGATGATAATGATTTGAGCACAAATTGATTCGAAGGAATATTTGAAAAATTCGGTGTTGATTGATAAGAAATTGAGTGCAAAGTTGATTTGATTGAGATTCAACGTTGATTCATGAGAAATTGAGCACAAATTGAAGAAGAGAATGAGCAGTTGATAAAAAAGGCGCTAAGTGGTCCAAATTTTGTGAAATTTCGATGAGAGAGTTGACATCAGATTTCGATTTCGATCCCGAAAATAGACTCAGGACAGCCAATTTACAAGCTCATGATTTGATTTCATCGTACTTGTGTTAATTGATTATGAGATGTTGTTCTATATGCTTTATTCTATATGTATGCATTTCTTTTTAGTATAGATGAATGAAATGCAAATGATTATGGATGTCTATTTTTGTTTCTTTTTATGCAAATAAATGAGGAGAATGGGTAACTAGTAATGCAAATGTTTTTTTTTCTTCATGCAATAATATGAATACAAATAAGTATAAAATGAAATGTGTGGATCTATAGAAGATGCTCATGTATGCAACTAACATCTCAATACACAAGTAGTCGATCGGAGAAATGATGATGCTCCAACTCTCATTCAGAAAATAAAGAAAGCATTGTTACCATATTGAAATCACTCAAAATTTATGAGATGCAGAATGAAATGCAAGATGATATGCAAAATGAGATGCAATCCTAAACCTAGTCACTGGATTTGAAATGCTTAAGTTTTATCACTGAGCATTTTACAAACATAGCAGGCAGATTAGAGTTCCTTTATTTTCATGTGCAATATTAATTATCTTGTCCGTAATGACCCTTTTTCGTTCATATCCTTGGACAGATTTTGCAGGGACCTGAATTGCATCATAAAGGAATTCCCTCAAAATAGACAAAGAAATTATATGGACCTCCCTGTAGCATTCAAATAAGTGGAGTCGAGGTATGTGTGGTGATTTCACCTTGATGTGAAGGCTCTTATCACAGACACCTAGCTAATTTAGATGTTTCCAGATCATTGGGATCATTCCTACAAGCAGAAAACAAGAAAATATTATGCCCCCAACCCTTGCTCCGCTTAGTCTAGATAGACTTCCTTGAGTTACTCAGAGGGAATAATAAGCGAAGGTCAATGTAAAAGACAACACACAAAGAAATTTTTTATGCATAGCTCAAACTGTTTAGTGATTGTTGTTTTCCATTATGTTGTTTTGCTTGTTAACTCAGTGATAAAACTCTTCAGCAGTCAGGAGACGGGTAACTGACTCGGAGTGGATGACCAGGTTTCACTGACATAAAGTTGACTTGGTTGATACTTCTTAGGACATGTAATGTGCTCTTGTTGATTACCTAAGACTGGGACATTGATCGGTTTCAAGCCATGAGGGTTCCAATGAACTAGGATGTCACAAAAGTGACTAAAATATGTACAAGCGAAAGCAAAGATCCATGAAAGCAGGAATGCCAATGTTGCGTTGATAGATGGAGTGCTTGAGTATAAGAGGCGCTTGTTTGCCAGGTTTTCACCTGCTTGGCAGAGATTCATTTTTTTCTTACCGAGGTGCCTGTTTACCAGGTTTTCACAAGGCATTTTCTCTCTTTTTTCCTTTTTTTCTTATGTTTTTCCTTTTCGTTTTTTTTCATTTTTTTTGAATTTCTTCAAGCCATTTTCTGATTTTTAGGATTTTTTCAGGACTTTTTCTGATTTTTAGGATTTTTTCAAAACTTTTCCTAATTTTTATGATTTTTTTAGGACTTTTTCACTATATAAGTTGCTAGAGTAGAAATATTTAGGTGAAGAATTTCTTCATATGGATGGTGTTGATCGGTTCATGGAGTTGTTCTCCTTCTAATGTTGAGAGTCGATAAGCACCAAAGCTAAAAGCTGCAGTAACGATATAGGGACCCAGCCAGTTAGGTTCAAACTTCCCTTTGTTGTCTCGAAACTGTTGATTTTTAGGTTTTTCTCTTAGAACTAAGTCACCAACCTGAAATTCTCAGTGTCAAACCTTTTTGTTATATCCTCTGGACATTCTCTTTTGATACACTCTGAGATGATCAAATGCCACTTGCCAATGCTCATCCAACAATTCGAGCTCTTGCAATCTATATATTCTATAGTCTTCATCAGTAATAAGACCTTGCAAGGAAACTCTTAGAGATGGTATTTCTACTTCAATAAGTAATACTACTTCAGACCCATACACCAAAGAGAAAGGTGTAGCCCTAGTAGGTGTTCTGATACTTGTTCTATAAGCCCATAAAGCAGGATTGAGCTATAGATGCCAATCCTTCCTGGATTTTTTCACTGTTCTGTGCAAGATAGTCATTAGGTTTTTGTTAGATGCCTTTGCTTGTCCATTACCTTGAGGGTAATATACTGAGGACCACTGTTGTTTGATTTTAAATTTCTCACAGAGTTCATCTAGATCTTTGTTCTTGAATTGTCCTCCATTGTCAGTTATAATGGATGAAGGTATACCATACCTATAGATGATATAATTAAGAATAAAGAGAGCTACTTGTTTGTCGGTTGCTTTGATGAGTGGAACCACTTCTGCCCACTTAGTGAAGTACTCAGTGGCAGTGATAATAAATTTCTATCCATTAGATGATGTAGGATATATTTGGCCAATCAGATCAAACGCCCACTGTTGAAAGGGCTAATGTGTCACAAAGGGTAGGAGATCTCTTGTAGGAGCATGGATAAGGTGGCCATGTAGTTGACACTTTTCACAGGTTTTAGCAAATTTTATAGCTTCTTTCTCCATGTCTGGCTAGTAGTAGCCAGCCCTTAGTAGTTTTCATGCTAAAGTTAGACCATTCGAATGGTGTCCACAAACACCTTCATGAACCTTAGATAATGCGCATTGGGACTTCTCAGTTTCTAGACATCTAAGAAAAGTATTATCTAAACCTCACCTAAATAGGTGCTTAGAAATGATGACGTACCATGATGTATTTCGAACTAGGTTCCTTTTTTCATTTCGGGAAAGATTAGTAAGGACAACTTGGTCACGCAAGTAAGAGTAAATGTGGCTATAATGAGATGAGTCATGTCCAATAATAGAACAGACTACTTGGGACTCGGGAGAATCATAGGCAGGGTAATGTAACTCTTCCACCAGGAATTCAAAGCGAAAATTAGACTCCTGTAGCTGTGGTATAGATGCCAAAGTGGCCATTGCATCCGCTACTCTATTTGTTGTTCTGGAGATCCGCTGAAATGATATGGAGGTAAAGTATTTCTTGAGATCATCCACCATTCTCTTATAAGGCATCAATTTATCATCTCTTGTTTGATATAGGTCATTGATTTGGTTGATGATGAGTTGTGAATCTCCATAGATGTGTAATTCAATGATCTTCCACTCGATGGCCAACTTGATCCCGTTTACCAAAGCTTCATATTCTGCAATGTTGTTCGTGCAAGGGAAGAGAATCTTGTAAGCTTTTGGAATTGAATATTTCTGAGGAGTAATAAAAAGTATTCCAGCACCAGAACCATGTTGAGTGAAAGACCCATCAAAGAACATCTTCCATGATTGTTCAGGAAGGTGCATGATTGATTCATCTAGGAATTCTATATACAGAGGTTGATTGTCTTCAAGTGGAGCCTCATTAAGTTGGTCTGCAATAACCTATCCTTTGATGGCTTTACGTTCCACATATTCAATATCAAATTCTGGAAGGACCATGACCCATTTGGCCAGTCTTCCTGTAAGCATTGCTTTACTGAGAAGATATCTAAGTGGATCAGTCTTAGCTACCAGCTTAAGAGTGTGCCAACATATAGTGCCTTAATTTTTGTGATACAAAGACCAATGCTAAGCATGCTTTCTCTATTATAGTGTATTTCATTTCATATGACACCAATGTTCTGTTGATGTAATAGATAGCTCGTTCCTTTTTATTGTCATCTTGTTGTGCCAGAAGTGCCCCCAATGAAGTATTTGTAGCTGATATGTATAGGATCAATGGCTTACCTTGAATTGGTAGCATTAATATGGGTGGATTAGAAAGATATTCTTTGATTTGTTATAAATTTTTTTCACAATCTTTATCCCAGTTGTATTGAATCCCTTTCCTTAATACCTTCGTGAAGGGTTGAGCTTTGTCTACTAGCTGAGATATAAAATGCCTTATTGACTGAAGATGAACTTGTAAACTTCTCATCTAACTAATATTCTTGGGTGGAGGCATTTCCATTATAGCTTGGACCTTTTCAGGGTCAACCTCAATTCCTTATTTTGAAATTATGTAACCAAACAATTTTTCTGATGTTACTCCAAATGCACACTTTTTAGGATTTAATTGGAGCTTGAATCTTTCCATTCTATCTAGTATGAGGCCTAGCTCTTGAATATGCGTAGATCTCTTCATAGTCTTTACTAGGGAGTCATCAACATAATCTTCCATGTTTTTATGCATCATATCATGGAAGATAGTGGTTACTACTCTTTGGTAAGTTGCTCCTATGTTCTTTAGACCAAACAACATAACATTCCAGTAGAAGGTTCCCCATGCACAAGTGAAAGCTATATTTTCTTGATCTTCAAGTGCTATCTTGATTTGATTGTAACCAAAGAATCCATCCATTAATTAATACATCTCATATCCAGTAGTCATATCTACTATCATGTCAATGTTGGGCAATGGAAAATCATCTTTCGGACATGCCTTGTTGAGATCCCTAAAGTCTGTGCAAACTCTAATAGATTTGTCTGCTTTTGATACATGTACTATATTTGATATCCATTTTGTGTAGTCTATAGCTTTGATAAATCTAGCTTTAAGCAACTTCTCTAGTTCAGCCTTGACTAGCAGTGCCACATGGGGATGCATCTTACAAAGTTTTTGCTTGACTGGTTTAACTCCTGGTATAATAGAGAGGTGATGCATGATGAGATCAGGATCTAGTCCTGGCATATCTGAGTATGTCCATGCAAAGTTGATCTTCTTTTCTTAAAAAAGGTTGCTGAAATCTTTTAACTCTTATGCTAATAGTGATTGAGCTAAATGAATGATGTGTGGTGTCTCTTGACTCCCAATGTTCACTGGCTAAGTTGGCTCGATCAATATGGAAGATCTCTCTTGGAAGTGACTTGGCAGTATATCAAATATCTCACCTTGAGGTGCCTTAGAGAGGTTTTGACCTTTAGGTACATCCTTTATTTTCTCTTTTTTAGATTCTGACACCGCCACAATGTGGTTTTCACCTTCAGATCTTTTATTTTTATTTTTTTTGTTTTTGCAACTAAGATACTTGATATCTGCTTCAGTCATGTTTTCATTTTGTTCGCTCGTGGAAGAGTATATGGGTTCAACTGCATTGAGATAGTAGGCTAATTTATAGTCATGGGCAAAAGTAGGTACATTCAAGGGTTGGTTATAAAGGGTACAATCAATTAGTTCAGGATGCATTAAGGATAAGGTTGAAAAGGGCTCAAGGGAGTTCACAGTACTATCATCATGGCTTCGGACAGACCAGTCGAGTTCCAGAAACCTACCTTGTGTATGTGTCTCGAGACCAGGAAGAGTTACGACATGATTATCGAAATTCATGTTAGTATTTATTGGACCTAACCCAACTGATCTACTTCTAGCATCATCACCTACTTCAGAATGGACTACATACTATGGTGTAATAGTAACAGGATCAGCAGACAGTATCACATCATTCATGACAAAGTAGTCATAATGCGTTGTTGAATAATTGTTGTTATAAATAGAGCTCCTGTTTGAGTCATCAGAGTCATAGGATGAAGTTGTTGACTCATCTTCAAGTGGCTTAGTAAAGGTATATATAGTATCAACACCCACATCCTTGATGCTGCAAGTTCCTTTATGATTTGGTTCATTGATTACTTGTATTTGACACACTTGTGGGCATAACTTTGATGGTTCTGTTAATCCTTGTTGTCTGTTCCATTTCGCTTCTTCTGGACTAATGACTGGTTTTGTTTCTATAGCTTCTAGTTCTTCTTTTGTAGTTATGTACCCGATTTGTCTTATCTCATTAGGAGGGTTGGTAGGTGAAGGAATTGCTTGTGTCTGATCTTTCTCCAGTTGTCGTTCATAGTCTTCTTGTCTTTTTAGTCTGATTTCTTCTATTTCCTCTTGCATTCTTCAGCGTATCATCTCTTATGCATCATCTGTGACGTCACTGGATTCCTCAAGGGTTTCTGTAATAGATGTATCTGAGAGAGGGTCAGGACCCCATTCATACTCATTTGAATCAGTTTCAGAATCATCTACTTGTTTTCTGCTAGTATATATGACCAGAATGTTCAGCAGTGCAAACAAATCTTTGATCCTGTATACTTCGTCTCGCATATCCTATGGGACTTCTACTTCCTATGGTATTATAGCTGATATAACTGGAACTTGATTACCATCTGTTTCCTCTCTCTAGGTGGGCAATTCTTTTTGTTCATTGTCACACTCTTCCTGAGTTTGTTGAGTATTAATTTCTTGTGTTGTTAAAGGTACTACCTTTTTCTTCCACTTATGTTGATGGTGGGACATGTGCTTCTGATATGATTTCTTTCTTGGATAATATCCCAGTCCAACTTTATCATTGATAGACTTAGTTTGTAATTGAATGGGTTCAACAATACCTTGTTGACACTTGCCTAGAGGACCAACACTTGAATATCCCATGTGTTGAAGCATCTTGTATCTTGGACCATATTTTATTGGGGAAATCTCACAATGTCGCATTTCTTTGTTTGCACTATCTTCTTTGAAAAGTGATTTAAGGACATCATCCTCTTCTATTTCACTTGCAAGAGAAGTAGAGGACTGTATAAAGAGACCATCATAAATGACACTTGGAGTTGAAATTTGTGGCTTCATAACCTCTGATGGTTTTCCCAACTGTCTTGGTGATGGAGGAAGAGACGTTAGTGAGAGTATAGGCTCTATCTTGTAGCCATCCATGCCAGTGTTTGTGATTTTCAATTTCTTTTATAAATCTTTCAGCAAAGATTTTGAACTTTCAGCTGTGGAGGCTGCTCCATTATGAGGAAAAAAAGCATCAGCACTCTGCATTAATGCATTGTAGGTATAGCTTGTATCAGTCGTAATACTGACTTCAACTCCATTATAAGGAAATTTTAGTTATTGATGATACGTAGATGGTACTGCTTTCATTTTATGAATCCATGGCCTACCTAGTAAGATGTTGTATGAAAGATGAAGATCCAGGACTTGAAAAATGACATCTCTTTCCACAGGTCCTACTATGATTGGTAATAGTATCAGACCCTTAGAATTTCTTTCTTCTTCATCATAAGCCTTGATTTTTATCTTCTTTGTTGGATCAATAACATTTTTAGAAAATCCCAGCTGTGTCAGTAGATTGTAGTACAAATATTCAACCTAGCATCTCCATCTATCAAAACACATTTAACTCAGTGTTTATGGATCATAGCTTCAATGTATAATAGCTGGTTATGCGGGTGACTCAGTGAGTTATCATCTTCTTCAGAGAAAGTGAGATAATGAGGTGAGGTCAGGTGACCCACCATAGATTGAAACCAATCTACGTCTAAATCTTTAGGGACACTAGTGGTAAGTAAATCTTTGTCCAGGACCTCTTTATGAGCTAGAACCTTTTTGCTATCTTTGCCATATTTCCAGTATTTACTCTTTTCTTTAGAGCTAGAACCTTGTTGTGTTTCCTTCCAAAGTCAGATATCCCCTTTCTTTATGAGCACATCTTCCATCCGAATAGCATTATCTACCATTTTGTTAAATGATGGGTGTACTTGCATTTGTATACTATAATTTAGTTTTGGGACCAAGTTATTGACAAATATATCCATTTTCTCAGAGTCTGGGATAGGTCGTGGATACCTAGAGAACATCTTTCTCCAACATTGGAGGAAAGTGGGAAAAGGCTCCCTTGTTTTCTGTTTAGTATTGCAAAGATCTATCATAGTCATAGGATGTCGAATGTTGTATGAGTAGTGTTGCGAAAATAGTTGGATTAGTTCTTCAAATGTTTTTATCCCTTTGGGTAGACTTGAGAACCATTCCATGGCTTGACCCCCTAAACTCCTCGGGAAAAGGTGCATGATGTACGTTTGATCATGCATGAACTCCATACAAGTGGCACAAAACTCTCTGACATGATCTTGAGGATCTGAGGTACCATCATATTTATCAAATTTTGGGATCTTAACTCGTGAAGGAAATGGAGACATGTAAAGGTTTTTGTCAAATGGGAATGGGCATATTCTATCCAAAGAATATTGTTTTGGCATTTTATCTTTGTCTTCTATTCTTGTGACCGCAATTTGTAATGCTTGCATTTATTTGCTTATTTTTCCCCTTTGCGTCTCTTCCTCTTTAGCGATGAGGGCCTCCACATTATAACCAGTAGGGAGTTTGGCACCTTGCTTTGCTAATTCTAGGAAATAGTCTTCTTTTTCCCTAGCCATGATGACCTTCATCATTTTTCGGAACTCTTTATTATTCTGACATCTATGTACTTCGGCTTTAGAAGGTTCAAGAAGCTCAGATTCAGTTGATGAGGAATTGCTATCAGTGGCATGATTGCTGAAATCGTCATGAGTATCTCGTTTACTATCTTGTCTTTCTTGCCTTTCTCTAGACATGGTGGGAGATAGGGGCTGACCAAAGATTGGTAAATCATAAACTAGTATTGTGACGAGGATGGTTTACTTTGAAAGGGGTTTTCATTGAAGAATGCATTATCATTTGACAAAAAGGGTGTTTCTTTTGCTTTGTCTGTTTTGCTGCGAGAGCTTCTGGTTTGAACAAGCATTTGTAACCAACAGGACTGAGAGCGAGATGTGTTGCAGAAGTCAAGATCAAATTGTAGCTAGTAGTTCATTTAATGTAGTGATTGAGAGAAGTAACTAAGATCTGGTCTAGTTTCAGGAATGATCTATCCTGTGTAAGACATTATCTAAGTTAAATTAGGTTTGATAAGATGTTTGTTTGAACTAGCTTAAAGATGATCAACAAAATCATGCAACGCAATGATAGAGGTACACTATCAAGGTTATTTATGCTCAGGAGGATGATAACTAGCTTTAGGCTCGCTGTAGACTGTTTTGGATAGGTTTGACTATTCTGGACTGACAAAATTAGAGACTTGTACAATAGAATTTCTAAGACCGTACGATAGTATAACAGCTTCAAGATGACAATAGTTTTGTTTCGTATGAGTTGCTGCCTAGTACCGTACGATAAATGGGTAGGTCCCGAACAACAAAGAATTCAGTGCAGTTTTGTCTCGTACGACACAAGATTTAGCTTTAAATGACAGACTGCTAGGTTTCATATGACAGAGGATTGAGCTTAGGATAACAAATTAGCAGACTCGTATGACACAGAATATGGTGCAGGATGACAAATGATCAGGCTCATATGACTGTTAATGGGACAGGGACAAAAAATTCTGAATTTTTCAATGGCTGGGTATGACAACTGAGTATGACCAATTTTGAGATGGACTGATTTTTGACCAGTATAGACTATTTTGTGACACAGACAGAGTTTTGATCACTGAGTTTGTTGATTTGTTTTCTCCAGTTTTAGTATTCCAGTTTTAGTTTGAGGGATGAAAACACAGAAAGCATGCAGTATGAATAGTAACTTCAATCACAACATGCAAACCCTATGGAAGTTGGCTTAGAGAAGAAAACCTTTGCTTATAGACTCAGGTACACACCCAATAGCTAATTAGAATACAGTCGTTGAGTCTCACGCAATGGATTCTCAATGCCATATTAGCCGACTCCAAACGCTAATGGGGGCACGATATGGCAAGTGTCTTGGGAGAGTTACTATCTATCTTGCACAAAGATTATCAACCTTTCAGAGGTGAATCAGGTAGCTTCTAATTTTAATTGGATCTAGTAAGGGTTCCGTTTGGCACGTCAAGGTATAAACTCAATTAAGAGGTCTCCCAGCCTTGAAAACCAAGGTTTAATATACCCAAAGGTACGGAGGAGAGCTATTCCCGAGCACTGCCGTTGACTTGATTTTCATCCAATCACATTTATTTTATAGTGGGTTGGAGTACTTGGCGTTTAGTTGTTCCCACTTAGGTCGTTCCCCTCACACCGACCGTAACGGCTTTGAGAGTTTTTCAACCCCTTGGGAGGGCAGGCCTACTAAAGATGTACAAATCTCAAACAAAGAAAAAGCCTCAAGGGCCTAGATTTTTGATTGTCTTAGAAAGACAAGAGAATACTCTCTTACCTCTTGGAATTTTCCAAAAAAACACAAAAGACAGATTTGTTCATTACCTAGATAGCAAGTTAGGTGCCTAAAAAAGTAAAGAATACACGATGTTTGATTGATTTCTCTTTACGCAACCTACAAAAACAATGCATCAGTAGTCATGTTGTTTTGATTCTTTGATAGGCATATGTTTGATTGATAAATTCTTTGTCAAGCGTCCTACAAGAAACTGGTCAGGCTGTGAAAATACCAGGTAGACAAAAGACAATTCAAGGTTAGCATTAGCATAATCCAAATTTAATTTAAGAAAAACCCCGAAAAGTGAAACTTGCTTTTAATCTAATAGAGAACAAAATTGTACAACAATTCTCATAAAATAAATGATGAAAGAACTTTTATCATACGAGTCAGAAATTAGCACAGGACGATAGAGGATAAAATCAAATAACCAAAAACAGTATGTTGTATGAGTCCATCTTATGTTTTGTACGACAAATAATAGGATTTAATATTATGTCGTACAATAAATGACAGGCTTCAATATAATGTCGTACGATGCAGTGAAACTACTCGTACAAAATTTCGCAGAGATTGTATGGACGAAACCTGCAGGATAAAAAGAATGATTTTGAGGCCGAAAAAATAGTTTTCTGCCCCACGGTGGGCACCAGAAATGTGTGTGAAAAGTGGACATGTATCTGTATCTGGAATACACAACACTTCAATTAATTCATTACATGTATGGTTAGACAGATATAAGCATGAATATGAAAACCATAACAAATCGACCCATTGCCTTGTAAAAGATGCGAGTATAAGATTGCTCTCAGATTTGTATAAGCAATACCAGTGACTAGACTACACCAAGACGAAAGATTTAATCTATATGAACATGGTATTAAGCTAAATGGATGCAAGATTAATCTAACATGATTTAAGCAATAAATGAGATAAATGATCTAAAAATGTATGCAATATTCTCAATGAACCTAGAGCAAAAACAATATAATAACAATATATTCTCTAAGATTTTTTTGAATGAGAGATGAGAGCTTGAATTTATAGAAAATTCAGAAAGAAACCAAAGGCTAAGATCAAATGATGATGAGTGGTCAAGATTTTTCAAGAAGAAGCACAATCCAGGTGAATTGATGTGATTGGATGCTTTTCTTAGTTTTAAAGGAAATTGAACTAAAATTAAGATAAAATCAGGAAAAAACTGATTTATTCTCTATTTCATTCAATTTTAAGAGTTAATTGTTTTAATTGTTTTCTTTGAGATTATTTATCATTTTTTAATTTATTTTTTTCAAAATTACCTCCAATTGATTTCTTTTCTCAAATTTTAATTCTTTTTTTGATTTATTTCCATTTTTGAAGATTTGTGCTCATAATTTCCAATTCCTCTTTCTTGATTTGTTTCCTTTTTTGAAGATTTATGGCAATTTGATTTATTTTTCAAATTAATTCCACTTTTTGATGATTTAATGGCAAATTGATTTATTTAATTAAATATGCTAGGATATTTAATTAAAATAAATAAGATAATTGTTTAAAATGATTTAATTAATTAAATAAATATTTAATTAATATTGATTGACTAATTTGCCATGTGACATTTGATGATTAAAGAAATTAATTGTGTGCTCAAGATTGATTTAATTGCCTTTGGTTAGGACCTTGGTGATGTTGTCGAGATTAGGGGCTCATGGTTTACCATTTTTAGGGTATTACACTTGTCAGTTGGCTGGTTGTATTATTAGTACAATCACATTTGATTCCTAAAAAAAAATTGGGATCAAATGGGAGGTGTTGCAGGTTGATCGATAGGTGAGTAGTATTCACTGATACATTAACAATTGGTATCAATCCCTCTGAAATTGAGAAAGTGTAACAAAATGCAACAACTGGTTTCAAAGAAGGAGAGATATCCGGTAAAGACAAAGGGGGAGAAAGAATTTTGTCAGTGCCTGGCAAATACAAGGATTAATGTTACCCTGACAGTGCCCTTTGCCATTGTTGTCAAAGGGGGAGAAAGATTTTGTAGTATACAACATACGACATCTGTTGACATCAATGCCAAAGGGGGAGATTCTTGGTATTGTGTTGTAATTGATGTCAACCGGTATGCGATGACTACTGGTATGAGAGATGTATGTGAAACACTATCATGAAAAAGTAGAGAATGAGATATCTTGGATATCACTTTGTGTTGCAGGACACCGGCAAGGAAAGGATGTCAACTAATAAGGGTTGTGTTGACAGTTTGTGGTTATCAAGAATGGACAAGAAGGATGAGCGGAATGCTTGGATGGTGTTTGTTAGATACTTGATCAGTCCTAAAGACATCGAGAGGGGGGCGTGAATTAGTGTTTAACTGGTAACCAAAAGATTTAAACTTGTTTGCAACTTTTTAACCCAAATTAATATATTGATAAGAAAATAATAACAATGTAAAGAAAAACAAAAGTATAACCATCAATGCACACCATAACATAGATATTTTTTGGCGAGGAAACCCGGTAGGGGAAAAACCTCGGTGGGATTTGTGACCCACAATATTTACTCACTGACAAATATGAATAAATATTACTTATACAATAGGGGCCTGCACATGCAGGAAGGCCAACAACCTAGAGCTCACTGCTCAATCACAAAAAGGAGTCCCACTGACTATAATTGGATGGTTAAATCCAATGACAATGTACTGCTCAAAATAACATCTGTAATGTTGGATTCAGTACCAGTTTAAGCTCTACCAAATACCTCTGCCATAAACCTTGCTTCGCTCTGCTCTGCTCTTATTCACTCATAAAATAATTACATCATAATGCATGTACATTTATTCTCTCTCATATACTGCTTACATTTATTACCTAATTACCTTTCAAAATGACCTACAAGATCTCATACATATATTTGTCTTTACAATACATCATGTCAGCTATACAAAATAATATTATTTCCATGTCGGCTTAGAGTGCCAGTGCGATCTATTGTCGGTGAAGACTAGATTCCAGTGTGAATAAACTTGTAGTGCCTATCGGTGTTGGTAGATGATGTTTGTTGCCGGTGTAACCTGTGAACCATTTTACCAATTGGTTTCCATCAATGACAACATCAAATATTCTCATCTGAGTGTATAATGCCAATAATCTCCAATTTGGCATTGATGGCAACACTCATGAGAAAAATCCAAAAACTTAGTGTGCTCCCCTTGAGAAAATGATCTCCTTCTATAAATTTTTCTCATACACCACTACTCCCCCTTTGACATCAATGAAAAAGAATGTCAAAAGAATCAAAGAATACAAAATTTACCTAGAAACCTATAACTGATTATGTACAATTTGAAAAATATCTGCCAAAACAAAGTTAAGACCTTGCAAAAACTTAGTACTGTCAGAAATTATGGTCTCTTTCTGTCGGATCATATTGGTCAGATAATGCATCTATTGCTCCAACTCATTCTAATGTGTTAATAAGTTGTCCAATCTAGGACCAAGTTTTTTCTTCAACTCCCAAGTTTTCATTCTCTACCTTGCCTTCTCTCTTTCTAATTTATCAATCTTCTCTTCATAGGTTGCCATTTCCTGATCCAAAACTGAAGTAAGTTCTGAAGAACCAATCATATTATCATCTATATCATCAATTTCCTTTTGTGTTTTACTTATTTCCTTATCAATATCCTCTGTTATATAGTGTGGTTTACATGCTTCCCTGTACAACTCTTTGTATTCCAAAATGGTGGAATTTAGTGCCGGTAATAAGGAATCAATCAGTCCAGTACATTCCTTAATTGTCCTATCAAAGAATTCATCTTTCTCCTTATTCACCCTTTCCTTAACTATCTCTTCATTTATTTTATCCACAGTTTGAATATTAGAAGAAATGAATTTGGACAATGTGTCCAATTTACTCACAGACCTAGCAATGTGATCAACTTTACATGTCGGTGCAATCATCTGCAAAATTGGTACAATATCATCAATGGCCTTAAATGCTAAGGCATTGCATTCTTTGATCTTCTTTATTGAATCTAAAAGTACAGCTGTAACATTTGTTGGTCTATAATCCATGGTGGAAGTGCTAGGTTTTGCAGTTGGTTTCTTATCTTCGTTGGATGGCTGCACATTAACCTTAACCACTTCTTCTATCTTGTTTCCATCATTAACCTCTTCTTTATTAACCGTTTCTTCCTTATTCTCACTTTTGCTTTCAACCTTATTTTCATCCTTACTATCATCCTTACTGTCTACCTTGCTGACTGTCGGTTTAGATATACTCTATTTATACCCTGTTCTATTAGGCTCAATATGGAAAGCTAATGTACTGATAGGGGAGGGGTGAATCAGTACTCCAAATCCTTTCTTCAACAATATCTTTACTGCTATGCATAAACTGAAAAGTGCAGTAATATAACATAAAGCTAAAACAAATAGATAAGAATCATACATGATTCACTCCATAACCCTTATATTTTGGTTATGCAGAAACTCTTGGTTAGAGAGAAAAACTACGGTGGGGATGGCACCCACAACTTCACTACTGCAATAATAAAGGTGCTTGGTTAGAGTTACATGTTTAGCTATTTATGATAGCTTACCCTATTAGGAGTATCAAGATTTGTTAGATCTACCTTGCTAAAGGATTTTTACAACACTTAATCTAAATGCTGCACCTGGTTAGAGGCTTTACAATTTATAGACTTGATTAGAGTCTTTTACCCTGTTAAAGGTTTCTCTTACAACTTCAAAATATAACAATAAAATCATTACAAATATTTGCAACTTTACATCTAGAATGTTATAGCAGATTCTATGTGCTCAGAATAAATTACCTTTCTTATAGCATACCTCGGTAACCCATATAGTAACTCGATAAACCCTTCTATTTACTCTGATCTTTGACTGTTCTCTAAAAACCTTCTCAGTGACCTTTGTGTCTCTATAACAGTCTTCTTACACTCATGCACACACACACACCTTTTTAGTCCTTAACTCATGCTGTATATATACTTCTCTTATGACGGTGATCCATTCATTGCTTTGATCTTACAAACATGTTTTATCGATTGAATAACCATGCAAATTATTTCATTGGTTAGATGACCTCAAAATCATACACAATCTTTAAGTGCAATTTCCAATGTGATAACGGTTAGATGTTTCTCGATCTTGTAACCGTTTTCATATGTATGTCTAGGTTCAATGAATCTGGTAACACATTTCACTCAGTGAATATCAACTCGGTGTGTCATCTTTGCTACTTGGTAAACATGAAAAGATACTCGGTAGACATCTCGGTGCTTACTGAGCTCTGTGACTATTTCCTTCTATTACCGACTATGTTGTGCATACCGACTAAATATTTCGGTAGAGTTAACCGACTAGAGTATATAGAATAACTTTGAACATAAAACTAATGGCAATCTTAGTAAGTAGTAACAATCTCCCCTTTTGACATTAGTTGAGATGTTTGACAAAAACTACTTTCAAAGTTATAACTCAAAAATCTATATACTTGCAAAATTTGACTAAACTAACAATATATACATTAGTCAATGAAATAGTATATTCAGATATACTCCCCTTATCAATATATTGTACAAAACTCTAATTTTGCATGCTCGGTGATCAATGTTCTATGTGCTACTCTTGAGTACTCTGGTCACTCTGCTCGGTATACTCCCCCTGTATATTATACTCCTGTGTTTGATGTGATGAATACTATATTACTCCATTAATACTGTATCACTCCCCCTTTTTGACAAACATCAAAACTTAATTACTAGTAGGTGGGGGCAACTGGTAAAAAATGGATTTGTACTTGGTCCTTGCTTCGGTGAGAGTGACAAAGAGTGCATTCTTAACACTGTCCATTAAAGAATTTCGTGCTTGAATATCAACCAATAATGATATTAAGCCATCTAATGTGCTTCCCTCTTGTGTAGTAGATAAGGATGTGGCTTGATTGATCTGATCTTGGACGGATGAAAGATGAGGAAGGAATAATGTCTTCAGTGTCATTATATCCATCTGGATCTTGTGTTCTTCATTTCTTAGGTCCAATTGTTGAACCATAAGCTGTTGTAACCTCATATAAAAATTCTGAACTGAGTTGGGCTCAGAGGTCAACTTATTTGAGAGATTGGTGATCTCTTTCTCAATTGTTTCTGTTTTATTTTTTATGTCTTTAATGAATAAAGAAAATGTGCAGAGTTTCTGAAATAAATAAAGAATGTGCTTGAGTTGAGGAGTCAACTCAACAATAAATTTGACAAGTTTAACTTTTCCAATAGCTATAGCTTTCTGGACTTCTTCTATCATTTTTGCTGTGAGCTCTTTGTCTTTTAGCTTGCTCAAATACTCTGATGCATCTAATCTAAATGTCTTTATCTTTGTTAGGAGTTCATCCAGTTGAATGTGGATGGCTGCATCAGTTGATACTGTAGGTCCAGGTAGCATATCTATTAGGAGTGCTTTCACCTTCTGAAGTACTTTATTTTTCTTTTGAATGGCCATTTGTTTTTCCTGTTCGGCCTTTGCTTTGCATAGTTCACCGAAATCAATGAGTGCTTGCCCCTTTAATTTTGATATATCAACACTAGGCAACACTATCGATTTTGACAAATCAACTTTAAAACTATGCTTTTTCATCTTCTTTTCTTTACCTTTCACCGATTAAACTAGGACAATAGCTTGTGAGGTTGGTTGACTCTTAGTAGGTTGCTTGGTAGAGACAACACTTTGGTCAGTTACTTTAGCCTCTGAAGTGTCCTTCGGTGTCTCGGTACTTGTTGTCTCTACTGCAACATTTTCAGTGCTGGAAGGTGCTTGTGAGGGCTATTCCCCAGTTGCTTGAGAAGTACCTTCTCCTATTGTAGACTTGTGAACTTCTACACCTTCATCAGTATCTTGAGGGGCTTCGGTTAAGACAGGTTGATTGACTGATGGATAAGGCTGAACTTGTTCCAAAATGGATTCACTGGATACAAGTTTTGCATATGCATTGCCTTCTATCATTTCCTGTTACGGTGCCTCTATATCCATGATATCTTCATCTATTTGAATGGTGTCTGCAGGGTCTTTCTCGGTAACATCAGGATCTTACTTGGTGACATCTACTATTTCAATTTTCGCTTGCTCACCGGCATCCTTGAGTCTAAATATTTCCTACCATTTTTCTTTTGTTTCATTCTCGACATCTAAGTAGAGTCCATTCATCAATTTTAAAGCTCTTTGTTTGACTTGGAAATGTTTGTGCTAGTTTGTCAGATGTTCCTTGATTTCATCTATCAACATGTCTGGAAAAAGAAGTACTAGGCTTCTTTCTCTCATTTGCATTTCGGTGTCCATTGCATATTTCCACCTATTGTCAATATGCTCATACAATTATTTTGGAAGAGAATTGGATACTTCCAAGGGGACCACTCAGAATTTTAGAAGTGTACAGATGAAAGCTTCTTCAATTTGTCTCTTATCTATATCATTTCTAGATTCATATTTAACATATCTGAAGGATCCAAATCCACCATATTCCTTCAGATTAGCACAAAAGTTTTCAACACTATGTACATTTACCTTCTGGGTCTTCACAATCTGAAATTTACTTGCATCTTCAGATTCGGTATCACTAGACTCTTTTGCCAAAATGAGTCTCTGAGTAGATTTCTTGTAAGTTTTTGTTACCTTGGGAACAATAACACTCTTTGTTTTCTTACTCGGTGAAGCTGTTGATGCTCTTGTGTTGGGTTGCTTAGTAGGAGGGGTTGATGAGGCCTTTGATGTGTCTAGTTTCCTTCTTTTCAACACTTTTCCTTTGGGCAATTCAGTGCTTAGTGTTATAGCTGCCTCTTGGACTTCAAATTCCTCTTCGATAACTACTAGAGTGCTTTTGTCAGGTGTGGAGGAAGAGTCTTCTCCAAATTTCTCTGATAATGCCTTTATCATTTTTGTTGCCCTTCTTGTAGCTTTGGGTACTACAATGCTCATTTTTACTTTTTCTTTCACTTCTTCATATGTTCCATACCTCAGCTCGGTAGCATGCCTTGGTAGTGCAAGAAATACATCAATTTTCTGTTGTGTGATGTCAAAGTCAATCTTGTAACCCATCAGTGACAAAGATTGAGTTCTTGGTTCCACAACATTCATATAACAATAATCAGTGTCTACTTCAAAACAAATGTCATGTTTGTATTTCTCCACTAGCTTGGGTGGAATTCGGTACCTGTTATGCATTTTCTCCTAAAATTTACTGAAGTAATCATCCATAATATCATTGAAATTATCACCTAACTTCTTGATGAATTCATTGATCTGATGGGTGATGGGTCGGTGTAGTTCCCAAACAACTTTACTGACTGATGGAAAGAATTTCTCAAAGTAGAAAAACATGCATACAAGTAATGATCCAAACTTTAGTGTATTTGCCGAGTTGTTCTTCTTCGGCTTCCTGATGGTGTTCAGATTCTCAAACAAGTTCTTTAGCAATACCTCACATAGGTCAATTTTCATTCCCCTTTTCACAATTTTGTATGCCAGGTCTACTGCTGCACAGGGTACACTGTTTTCCCTTGCTGATTGGAAGTAACAATAACCTATAACTCTAATGGAAAATTTTAGTTCTTCATCTGTGACATTATTCAGTTTCAATCCTCTGCAATCTGATTCCACTCCAGTTAAACTAATCAATTCCTTCTGTGATATCATCTTTTGGGATCGGGCATGACCATAAATGGGGTAACCGGTAATCAGATGAATGATTTCCTTGGAAATCTTAAATGGTTTCTCTTCTAGCCACCTGAAATCATCGTGAACTCTACTTAGAACAAAATTGACCCACTGGGGTTTGAACACATGGGGATAGGTTAGGGCTTTAGCTAATCCCTTGATCTTGATGTGCTCATACTTGCTATTCAGTTTACCATCAGTACACAACTCATCATAGGTGTCTTTGATTTCAACATGACCAAGTTCTTCAACATGACATTTGGTGAAGAATCTCACATCCTCAACTAACAACACTCTATCCGGGATGAAAGAAAAAGCAGTTTTGTCATCTAGTTCAAATGCAACTTTGGGAGTCAAAGAGTATTTTAGTGAGGGCTTTTATACATTCTTGACAACAATGGGATCTTGAATCTTAGGCGCCATTTTAGATTTCAGATAAAAACTAACAATAGATCCTTAGGGTTTCAAGATTTTCAGACGACTGACGCTTTATACTTAGCAGATGATGGCAACTAGATACGATCAGTAAATTAGCTTAACAATGCATTGAGATTGATGTAAATACCTTGAATTTGCTTTGTAGGAGGTTTGATCGCCTTTGAATCGCTCTGCTCTGCTTTCTCGAAAACTTGGTGAGTTGAAAATGACCGCGTAAATGCTTTAAGTATTCAATATACCTTATCAAGTTCCATGTAGGTTAGGTCAAAAACATTAAATGCACTTGGTTTCACTAAACCTTCTTTCTTTTTTTTGCTTTAACCGAGTAACCAAACTTCCTTTATTCACTGACTTGACAGGCTTCCTGTATTCACTGACTTGATAGGTTTCCTGTATAATGCTCCAAAAGGCTTTGATAGAATTTCAAACTTACTAATACATCTTAGCTATGTAGATTTTGAATTAAGTACATACTAGAATAGGATCTGTTAAGATTTAACCTTTGAGAGAATGCAGTCCCTTCATACCTTTACTGATTAATTTGGAATAGGTGCACCTAACTCGGTAGGTAAGGTGATTTCTTTATTTGACACAATTTCCTTCTTTTTCCAAATCATCTTAAATTTCTCTTTTATTTCTTCAGTGTTCTCTCTAGGTTGATCTCTACAATCTCTAGCCAAGTGTCCAACTTTGTGACAATGAAAACATGCCATACCAGGATTTCTCCATGATCTTCAGTTGATCATTCCAAATGTTATAAAACAGTTGGCACTTATATGTCCATATCTTCCACAACATTCACACCATATCCTTGTATTGTAATCCCATGGTACTACAGAATATTGTTGGTAAGGATCTGTGTGAGTTCGGTAGATTCCAGTGTTTGCTTGGTGTGCATACCACATATGGTTCTTTTTCTTAAACCAACACTTCTCAGTGTTATGTCCATATCTATTGCAGTTTTTACAAAACCCTTTGAATTTTGCATTCTTATAATTGTTAACAAACTTTGTCCTACATTGATTAGACATGTCACCATATTTATTGCAATTGTAACAATAACCATTTGACTTAGTGACATTCGGTTGCTTACCTTTTCTGATTTGGCACATGTTGGCAGCGTGACCTTGATTTCCACAGTAGTTGCAAATCGGCTTCTTTCTTTTGATGTTATTCTTGATTCCAGCTTGCTTTGATGATTCTCCTCTCTTGGTAGTATGGATTCCCTTCTCGGTAGAGTCTTTTCCTTTGTAACCGAGTCCTGCATCTTTGTTGAGTCATCTTGTATTTAGTTGCTCATCCAACATCTTTGATGCTTCATAACTCTTCTTCAATGATTCTATGGATTTCTTCTCTGTTGTAAGTTCATTGGTTAACCTTGATACCTCAAGTTTCAATGCTTGATTCTCATCATCTCTCAGATTTGCTTCATGATGTGCATACCCTAGTTGATCTGACAAATTTTGTTGAATCCCAGTCAACCTTGTGATCTCATCATTCTTTTCAAATACTAATGCTTCAAGCTGTTGTTTCTCTCTTTCTAGATCTCTTACTTTATCCTTAGATGTCCTTAATGCATCAAGATTTTCAGTCATCTGTGTGCTGAAAATGTTCATGTTCTTTTTTCATTGCTTTTAGTTGATCAGCCAGTGCTTTTTTCTTTTCTTTCAATACTCCAATCATTTCTTCAGTCTCTTCAGATATATTGTTCTTAGATGATGTCTCAATTTGTTCCACTAGCTCTTGAGAGTCCTGCAAATCATCAGATAATCTTCTTCTCACTTTCAGAGATTTTGCATTTGTCTTTGCATGTCTGCAATCACTTGATTAGCATGATCCAGTTTTTCTTGCAGATACACAATCCTTCGAGATTGTTTATAGCCTTCCATTGATAAGATCTTTCTCTTTAGGCAGTTAAACCCTTTTCCGAGATTCAAGCTCTAATACCAATTGTTAGGCCCAATATGGGAAGCTAATGTACTGAGAGGGGAGGGGTGAATCAATACTTCAAATCCTTTCTTCAACAATATCTTTACTGTTATGCATAAACTGAAAAGTGCAGTAACATAACATAAAGCCAAAACAAATAGATAACAATCATACATGATTCACTCCATAACACTTATATTTTGGTTATGCAGAAACTCTTGGTTAGAGAGAAAAACTATGGTGGGGATGGCACCCACAACTTCACTACTGCAATAATAAAGGTGCTTGGTTAGAGCTACATGTTTAGCTATTTCTGATAGCTTACCCTGTTAGGAGTATCAAGATCTGTTAGATCTACCTTGCTAAAGGATTTTTACAACACTTAATCTAAATGTTGCACCTGGCTTTACAATTTATAGACTTGATTAGAGTCTTTTACCCTGTTAAAGGTTTCTCTTAAAACTTCAAAATATTACAATAAAATCATTACAAATATCTGCAACTTTACATCTGGAATATTATAGCAGATTCTATGTGCTCAGAATAAATTACCTTTCTTATAGCATACCTCGGTAACCCATATAGTAACTCAGTAAACCCTTCTATTTACTCTATTCTTTGACTTTTCTCTTAAAACCTTCTCGGTGACCTTTGTGTCTTTGTAACAGTCTTCTTACACTCATGCACACACACACTTTTTTAGTCCTTAACTCATGCTGTATATATAGATCTCTTATGACGGTGATCCATTCATTGCTTCAATCTTACAAACATGTTTTATCGATTGAATAACCATGCAAATTATTTCATTGGTTAAATGACCTCAAAATCATACACAATCTTTAAGTGCAATTTCCAATGTGATAACGATTAGATGTTTCTCGATCTTGTAACACATTTTCATATGTATGTCCAGGTTCAATGAATCTGGTAACATGTTTCACTCGGTGAATATCAACTCGATGTGTCATCTCTGCTGCTCGGTAAACATGAAAAGGTACTCAGTAGACAACTCGGTGCTTACTAGGCTCTGTGACTATTTCCTTCTATTACCGATTGCGTTGTGCATACTGACTGAATATTTTGGTAGAGTTAACCAACTAGAGTATATAGAATAACTTTGAACATAAAACTAATGGGAATCTTAGTAAGTAGTAACACTATTCTAGTTCCGGTTCCTGTTTCTGCTTCTACTTCTACTAGTATCTCAATATTAAGCTGAGTGTCATTAGGAATGGTTTTTGTTTTCTTGACTTTAGTTGGTATCTCAATATTCTGCTGAGAGTCAACAATGTTGACCGATGACTCAGAGATCTCAACATTTGTAGTTTCAGCTTTCTTTACCTCTGCAGTTTCCTTATCCAACACAATATTAAAATCCTGAGTATCCACATTCATAGTAAAAGGAATGTCTGACTCCAGATCTATGTCATCTTTTGTCATTTCCTCTGCCTTCTCTTCAGGTTGACTATCATTTTGTGTTGGTGCCTCTACAGTTATTGGTGGGGTGTCATGTGCCAGTGGAGGAAGGTTATCCTTGATTGTGATATCAGGTACACTTCCAATTTTCCCTTTACCTTTATCAACTTTTTGATATGCCTTAGCAAAAGACTTATCAATTTTTTTTTCTGTCCTTCTCTTCTTTCTTCTCTCTCTCAACAAAAAATATATCCCACTTATCTGTTGTTTCATCTGCTATTTCTTTAACTCTATCAGCCATAAGACTAACTTGTCGGTGACCACTCACAAAAACTGTTCTATTGGCTTCAGATATTATATCATCAATTTCCTGCTTGGAATTAATAGGATGCAAAACTAATAAAGCTTCTACCTTTAATTTCTTGTCAAGCTCCATGACAGACATTCTCTTAGCCTCTAATCTTAAGTATAAATCATTTGGCAAAACATCTACAACTTCAATAAGAACTTTCTTGTATATGTCTAGGTATAAAATAATACTTTCTTCTATGGTTTCCTTATCTTAATCCTTGAAAGAATGATAGAATTTATTTACATTACCAAGGTTACCATCTTGGGTGATTTCGTTGATCAACTCTTCCGGTGAAAGAGTATCTAGTGCCTTAGGTTCCGATTTCTTCTTTGGAGCCACTTTCTTCTTCGGACCACTGGGCTCTCTTATAGCCTGTTGTTTCTTTCTTTGTGTCCTTGACTTCTTGGGAGATGGAGCGGGTGTCGGTGAGGGTTTTCTTTTCTTCCTATCCACTCTTTTGAATTCAGATGCCTGATCAATGTTAGAATTAGATGAAGTAGCCACAAGAGAAATGTGAGCAACCAGTTTCTGTACTAATTGACTTTCTTTCACACTAGTAGCAATACTGCCAAGATTCATCAATCCTTTTGTAACATTCATCTTAGCAATGATAATATCATCCTTATCACTGGTCATGTCATCACAGTGCGATAACTTAGAAGAATCTTTCATTAGTTTCTCTCTGTTCTTCCTCTTCTTTTGCATGTCTACTTCCTTCTCAATTGTTTCTACATTTCAAAAAATCTCCTCTGATGGTTCTGGTGGAGCATCTAAGAGTATTCTAGCATATGAATCTAAGATGTGAGAATCTACCTCATATCTCATTTCAATAATCCAAACAGTTATGGGTCTAACTACCTCCATCCAAATTTCACCTCTTTTCACTACAAAGCATATATGTTTATCATATTTATCCACAATGCTTTGGGGAATCCTTTCCCTTTGTCTCATTTTAGCTTGGAAATTCTTGAAGTAGTCTTTCTCCAACTTATCAGCATTAGATCCCATACCGGTAATTGCCTACTTTATCTATTTTCCAACTAAAGTATCATAGGCAAAATCCTTATTGCCTATACCGGGAATCTCTTTTGAAAAGTAAAGCATTAAACACACAATCAAACTTCCAAATTTGAAGGTTCCTTTCTTATCACCTTTGATTTTGTGCAAATTTTGTAACAGTTCATCCTTTAACCTTTCACAGATGTCAATTTTAGCATTGTTTAATATCATCTCATGAGCACTATGAATGCAGGAACTAGATACAAAATTCCACCTATTAGTATGAGAAACTTTATAACCAATGACCATACTTGCAAATTTAACATTGTTATCCTTTATATCATTGACCCTAAGTGACCTGTTGTCAAATGTAGCTCCAATTAAGCTCATAACCTCTTTGTTTGGGATTTTCTTCTTCTTGTCAAGCCTAGTGCTAATGGATGGTAAACTAGCAATAGCCCTTATCACTTCCTTAGTAATCTTCAAAACTGATTCCAACCACATAAGTTCACCATGAACCCTGCTAAGAACATAGCAGATGGTTTCATTTGATAATTCCAGCACATGGAGGATATCAATGAAACCTAAATCCTCAACTACCTTGTGTTCTAGTTTCACTACCCCATTCTTGTCAGTGATAACATTCATGTACATGTTCTTCAAATCTTTGGACCCTAAACTCTCTATGTTACAATGTATGTATGCCCTAGGGTCTTCAACAAACACAACTCCCTTTGGGATTCTAGAAAATGCACAAATGGAGTCATCCAGTTTTGCTATCTTAGGAATGATTTTGGAAATGGGTCTAGGTCATTTTATGTTCTTCACAATGGTAGGGTTTGCTATGAATTCAAGAACAGAGGATGAAAGAGTCATTGCGAAAGATAAATACCTTTTAATTGAGAAATCCTTGAATGCTGTAAAAGACCTTTGCTGCTTCACCTTTAGAATGCCTTTGCTCAATTTCACTCTCTTTGAATGCTTGGATGCTTGGTGAGATGAAATGAGAAGTTACAGTGCCTTTATAACCAAAAAGTTAACTTACAGCCACAATAAATGCTTCGTCGGTGAAGTGAAAACTCCACATTTCTACCGGTAAAGAAGAATTATAACTTCTTACCATTAAACGAGGGTAAATGCATGATTTTCAATTGGTTGCCTTACCCCTAAGGATTACTCCTTAGTTAGATGAAAAATCTCTTGTCGGTGTAGGATTACTCTGTTCTGCTGGTGCAGAGACAGATTCACCAATTCTCTGATCTCTCTTCCTAATCCATTGTTTAAAATTTTTTTGCTTGATTTTAGTCACCTTTTCTTTTCCTTTGTCATTAGATCCTTTGTTGTTCGCCGATACATTCTTGCTTCTACAAAATTTTGTAATATGCCCAATCTTGTTACATGCATAACAAGTTACATTGTTTCTCTAAATAGCTTTTACATAACCTTGACTGGTTTGAGTTCTACATTGATTAGATAAATGTCCAAATCTACCACAAACATAGCATTTCACATTCATTTTGCAATTGTCTGAGTTATGACCATTTTTATTGCATTTGGAACATTGACTGGTGGGTAAGTTTGTATTCTGATTATTCCTAAATTTGCACTGATTTTCTCTATGACCAAATTTGTTGCAATTAAAACATTTCCCATTGAATTTATAAGCATTCAGTTGCCTTATCAGTTTGTTGTGATCGTGATTGTTTGCAGTCCTAGAACTTTCTCCATGTTCAAATCCAAGTCCAACTGTTTCTCCATCAGGTTTCTGACTTTTCAGCATATCATCAAGATTACCTGAACTCTTCTTGAATTTGTCTTTGTATTCATTTGCAGTGACCAACTCACCTTCCAAAGTGCTAACTTTTCTCATTAGTTCTTCTTTGTCATGTTGCATGTGAATCAAATATGTTTTAAGCATATCATTTTCATAACTAAGCCTTAGAGATTCATCTGATCTTTCATAAAGTCTTCTGGCCAAATCTTCTTCATTCCTCTTTCTATCTTCAATATCCTTGCATAATCTCATGGTTAAATCTTGCATCTCATTCTTCATGTTACTGTTCTCTTGTCTCAATTTCTCTGCAATATCTCTAAGAGTTTCCTTTTCTTCATCATCTTGATTTTGCAATTGCACATGTAATTCTTTTCTCTCATTCTTTGCTATAACCAGGTTATCTTGAAGTGCTTTGATGACTTCCCAAGAAATTCTATATTCATCTTCTAGTTTGGTATTTTTCAATTTTTCTGCATCAAAATCTTCAAGAGCTCCTTCCAACTGTTGTCTCAAACTTTCCATCGGTACCGGTTTCAGAATCTTCCTCAAGTTGTTATGCTTCTGCAAACAAAGGACTAGGCTCTGATACCAATTGTTAGATACTTGATCAGTCCCAAAGACACTGAGAGGGGGGGGGTTGAATCAGTGTCTAACTAGTAACCAAAATATTTAAACTTGTTTGCAACTTTATAACCCAAATTAATATATCGGTAAGCAGATAATAATGCAGTAAAGAAAACAAAAGTATAACCATCAATGCACACCATAACATAGATATTTTTTGGCAAGGAAACCCGGTAGGGGAAAAACCTCGGTGGGATTTGTGACCCACAATATTTACTCATTGGCAAATATGAATAAATATTACTTATACAATAGGGGCCTGCACATGCAGGAAGGCCAATAGCCTAGAGCTCATTGCTCAATCACAAAAAGGAGTCCCACTGACTACAATTGGATGGTTAAATCCAATGACAATGTACTGATCAAAATAGCAATTGCAATGCTGGATTCAATACCGGTTTAATCTCTATCAGATACCTCTGCCATAAACCTTGCTTTGCTTTGCTCTGCTCTTATTCGCTCATAAAATAATTACATCATAATGCATATACATTTATTCGCTCTCATATACCGCTTACATTTATTACCTAATTACCTTTCAAAATGACCTACAAGATCTCATACATATACGAGTCTTTACAATACATCATGTTGGCTATACAAATAATATTACAATACAAAACAATATTATTTCCACGCCGGCTTAGAGTGTTGGTGTGATCTATTATCGATGCAGACTGGATGTCGGTGTGAATAAACTTGTAGTGACTGCCAGTGCCAGTAGATGATGTCTATTGTCGGTGTAACCTATGAACCATGTTACCAGTTGGTTGCCATCAATGACAACATTAACTATTATCATTTTAGTGTATAATGCCAATAGTGTTTGTGATTAAGAGGCAGAATGTTAATTGAATCACATCAACACTGGAAGAGAAGAATGAACAGGTCACTGAAATGCTGTGAGGTTGCAGAACAACATGACTCCCACTGGATGAAGATGCAGTCACCATATGAAGAGATGTCTGATAGTGAATGTGCCCACACTGGATCACATGTGTCTGTTTGAAGATATGTTGCACAAACATGGAAGTCACATGAGTACATTGCAGGATGTAGAAGACAAGGTGTCACTCCACTGGTAAGTGGAGCTTATCTCCTATTATGCATTGTGTGCATTATAGTTTGGTGAGATAAGAGTGAAGAGGTAAAGGCAAGTACTTGAAGGCTCACACCAGATCCACTGGTGAAACAAAAAGAATGCCTCAAGAGCATGAGAAAAGGGTTATGCACTGGACCGAGAGTGAAGGCATGTTGAGATGCCGGTACAGAAGAAGTGATGGGTTTTTCATCTTGACAAACTGGCTGAGATATGGTCCGAGCTGATCAAGGAGAAGGCAAGACTGAGTAGATGCAAATAGAGGAATGTGGCCTTGATGACTTGTGTTATCAAGAGGTTTTACCGATATGAATGTTCACCGGTAATATGGAAAAGGTGCAGAAGCAGATGACCTCCCACTTGATGGGAATGAGCATGTTATGGATAGACATGTTTGGTGATCAGTCAAGGAGTTCCACCATCAGTTCAACAAGTGTAGACATGATGAGCAAACCGGTAGAATGTGAGATACCGACAAGGTTAGTAAACCGACAGGAAAGAGGAACTAGTAGAGTGTTTGGTCGATGATCCTATCTGGACCGACATGAAGAGTCAAGCTGGCAGTTGGTCGACATGGATGCCACACGGATTCAAGGTGGTGGACCTACATTCAGATGAAGAAGGAATGTACACCAATGGGGTAGTTGCAGAGTTGGTCGACATTAATGGAAGATCCCACAAATTATGGGATGGGTTGCAGAGCTATTGCAATGGTTTGCGGCTCGAGGTCTGGAGGACAACTTCAAGCCAACTAAGAGTGATTGAGGAGATCAAGGAGGATGACAAAAATAGCAAGATCGATCTTGGTGTTTGACCAAGAAATCAGTTGATAGGGAAAAAGTAGGTCACCAAATATAGAAGACATGATCAAGAAGGCATGTTAATGGCGGAGTTGTATAGTTAGTTGTTTGGGTAATCAGATCAGGCAAGATCTGATTGGATTTGGTTTGCCTCGAGGGTGATGAGGAAATCCTAACCGCCTAAGGATTTGAATTGGTTTTGGTGGGAAAACCAGTCTATAAATATGCAGGCCAAAGACATAGTTAAGTTGCTACTGAATAGAAGAATATTGTGCTGCTGTGAAGTGTGTTACTTCCGCATGTAAGAGCAAATAAGCCAAGTTCTCAATGAGTATCTTAGAAGAGAGTGAGAGTGAGTGAGAATCAAGTTGAAGTGTTCAACCGATAGCAGAGTAGAATCGGTAGTGTTCATACCGGCAGAGCAGAAGAGAAGGAAGTTGTAGAGAAGGCAAAAATAGAACCAATAGAGTTTAGCACTGGTAAAGAGTAGAGTAGTGAGGAGGAGATCCACCAGAGAAGAAGAAGAGGAGAGGTGTACCGATAGTTAAGTAGCAAAAGAGAGCAACATAAGAGTAAGTCGGTGTAGCAGAGAAGGTATCCCACCGTCAGAGTAAGGTATATGAAATGGTTGCAAGATTCACTTGTAACAAGATAACTACTTTTGTAATTGAAGTTATCATTGTGATCACTGAGTTGTAGCTCGGTGAAGGGGTTGTTGCTCCTTGGGTTGGTGCCCTAAATCAGGGGTTGGTGCTCCTTGGGTTGGTGCCCTAAATCAGGGGTTGGTTCTCCTTGGGTTGGTGCCCTAAACATTGTAACAAAGTTTTCATTGTGAGGCTGGATTGGAGCAGTAGCCTCCAACAGCATTGCTCATTGAGGTTTTTCCCATCTTGGGTTTTCCTCATACATACTGGTGTTATGTGATGCCCTTTGTGTATGTTTGCATTTGAGTTAGTCTCCTCACTAACGGGTAAGTCTGTTCCCAGTTAGATCTAATAATCGGTATGCACACATAGGATAGTGAAAGGGAAAAGTTTGAGGAACACTGATTTACAGCCCCCTCTCAGTGGTGCATTGTGTGTAACATAAAGTGTGTGTGAATTGATGTGAAGTGGACGTGAATGATATGCAAGTAGATTTGATGTGAAATGTTAGTTTGTGAAGAGATTTGATGATGATATCTTTAGTGTGATAGTGTTTTGAGACATTAGTTATTGTTGGATGCGTTTGCCATGATATTGGTTTTTCCTTGTGTAGCGTCGTAAATTGTACGCACTTGCTAGGGTGGTACAATTTCACACCTAGTTTAGCACCCGCCTTGGCGCATTTTGCATTTTGCATTGCATTTCCCCTTTAGCACTTAATTAATCAAATTAATTAGGTCTAAGGTTCTATTTTATCATCTCCCACATCATAAAGTTGGGCCCTTTCATTAAAGTGTGCCCTTTTCATTTTATTCCTCCTATACATCATTTAATCAAAAACCCTAATTAGGTCCTATTTTGAACTTGGGGGCTTGATTTCGGGGGTCAAAACATCTCGAAATCACCTGTAACTTCAGGATTCTCTCTAAAATCATCATATCCAATGGCCCTGAAAATTTGGTGAAAAGTTGTCGGGACCATGGCGCCCGGAGAGGACCATGGTGCCCGGAGTGCACATGGTCTCGGACATTTTTCCCGAAATTTTAGGAGCGCGATCCAATCATAAAATAAAGCTTAACCCCAAGAAATTGGCGGGAGATTCAATCTCTAGGTCGGCCAAAAGATGAAATTACGACCTAGGGTTTCATACATAAGAGCTCTCTTTCTTCATTTGAAAGGATCAGAATTTTGGCTTTCGAGGACCTTCTATGCAGCGAAAGAGCAGATCTTTGAAGACTTCAATAACATTCAACATCCATCCATCAAGCATTCATCAATTTCATTCATTTAGGGCTTGGGAGAGATTGAAGAACAATAGGAGATTACCAACTGAAGATTGGCTTGTACTCCTCCCTTGAGGGTTGGGTATGATTTCATGTTGTTTTCATGTCTTTGCATAAGCTTCAATATATCCTTTATTCATGCTTTAGATCACTTTGCATCTTGATTTGGAGCATTTACATTATCATTTACAAGCAATTAGGGTTTACTTTCTAGGTTGCTCTAGTCTGCTTTCTTGCATTTAAGGACCTTGCACACACACTAGGTCTGCACACACAATACATTTTACAATACAACTTGGCTATTTGTGGAGGTGGAAATCACCGAAGTGGGGGTTTGACTAAGGCAAAACCCTATATAGCCACCCACCACACCTTTTCAAATATAAGTGCAGGTTTCGGAATTCGGACGACGCCGCAAGTTACAAATCCGGAAGAAGCAGACGGAGACCGAACTTCACACCAAATCTCAGAGCAAAAGACCAGGACAGGGGCATGGGGCGCCCTGGTCCTGCCAGGACAGGGGCGCTGGGCACCCTGGTCCTCCTGACAGACAACATTTTCAGCATTTTTGACAGCTTTTCCAGAGTGCAAAACAACAGTTTCCAGAGCAGTTTCAGGGGCAGAATCAGGACAGTGGCGCCCGCGCCCCCGTCCCGAATATTTTTAGTCAGATTTTAACTCCGGGTACGCATTTTCATTCTTGTCTTGTCCTTGTGTTTACAGCTTTCCATTGTTTAAGTTCAATTCTGCAATCTTGTTATTAGTTCATACTTGCACTTTGGGGTTAGGGATTGAACTTGCATCATTTGATCTTCTAATTTCAACAAAGGAATAGAAATCCTAATAGGTAGCCCATGGCTCTCTCTTCCACAAGAAGAAGTAGCCAATTGTGTGATACCTCTAGGCTCTTTCGTATTCCGTAATGTGTGTCAAAAGGTAGGATTAGGGCATGTTAACCTAGTCTCGCTTTTTCCCCTACACATTTTGGTGAACCCGACGTGAATCTATCATTGCTTCCTCTTGCATTGCATTTGTTAGATCTAGATCTAGATTTAGTGTGTTTTCATTTCATTTTCATTAAAAAGAAAAAAAAAAAGTGTGTTTCTTTGCATTGTGTGTTTAAATTTTATGCAATTTGAAAATGTCAGATTTTTATTTGCAAGATGTTCATATTTGTGATGATTATGAGTTAGATGAAGCTTTAGATGAATTTTTGAAACCTAAATATACCAAACCTTCATTTTACCAAAAACTCATAAACATTGTTCCTATGCCATTTCGTTGTGATGAGAAAGATAAGTCGAATGATTCCTCTCAAGGGTACATTCCTATCAGCTCTTCCACTAAATCTAGTAACATGGTTGTTTTCAATGATCCCCTCTATGAAGAGATATCTCCTTTTGAATCAAAAGATAAACCTTTTAATAGATATGATCATGCTTTGTTGGATGATGCCCTTGATGCCTTTGTGTCTCCTAAAGAACACTCCCTTCATGAGGATCCTTTTGTGCAAGAAGATGACATTATCCCTACATTTCCTAGTGATGACCTTTCCTTTTCCAACAAAATTCCCACTAGAGATGATGAATTAATGATAAATGCTTACCCTTCTCCTAAAGTTGGTGTTACCCATAAGCATCCCTTAGAGAAAGAAGATGAAATAATAAGCAATTTCCTTAATTCTCTCTCCCCTAAAGATCATATTGAACATATTTTGAGGAAAGAGGATGAGTTTAACACATCTATTGATGCTCTCCCTCCTAAGGATGAGGAATTAATAAACAATGTTATCTCCTCTCCCGAAATTGACAATACTTCAAACATTCCTTTCAACAACCTCACTATTTGGGATGAACCATTAGAAGAAGGTATAGATTATTCTCTACCCCTAGCCAAAGGGGATGAAATCAAGATTGGAAAATCCCTTGATAGTTTCTCCCCTTCCTTGAATCTCAATTATTCTCCCTCTAAAAATAAAGCATCTCCCTCTCCTCAACTTGGTTCTACTCATAAGGAAACCCTAGTTCAAAGCAAGATGGTTAATATTTCTTTCAAAGATCTCCCTCTCAAAAGTGAGACTTTAGAGAGTAGTGTTGATCCTTCTCCTAGAGAGTTTATTCCCCATGTAGATCCTTTGATGATAGAGGATGATATGACCTTTCCTCTTCCTACTAGAACATCAATGCCTACCTCTTGTCTCTCTCCTAAAATTGATTTAATTCGTGATGAGATTTTAGTGCAAGAGAAGACTATCAATAATTCTTCCAACACTTTTGTTCATTCCTCTAAACCATCCTCAATCAATCTGATACATGTGAATGAAACACCTAACAAACCTCTCTTCACTATCCAAGGTGCTTGTCCTTCTCAAAATTCTCAACCTTTAAATAAGCCTATCTTAGTGGTTCAAGGTGGTTATGCTAATGATTCTTTTTGCACTCCTAAGAAACCTATTATTACTGTGCAAGGAGGTTATTCTACTAAGAGCCCTTATGAGTATGCTAAGCAATTGACTAGAGAGAGTTATCATGCGGTTGCCCATACCTATAACACAAGAAACAATACGCAACCTAATCCTCCTCCAGTTATCCCCACTTCGCTTCCTCCTTCCCAACCTATTCTTCCTCAAGCTCCTCGTATTTCACAAATGCTTAGTAAGGACTATGATCTCATAGAACAACTTAAAACTACCCCTGCTAAGATATCCCTTTGGGATTTGATCCAAACTTCTTTTGTTCATCATGGAATGTTACAAGATGCCTTGAAAGATTTGAATGTTCCTCCACCTAATACATCTAGTAATATAGTGTCTTTGGTTAACTCTGTGATGAATCCTAAAGCTCAAATTGTGTTTACTCAAGATGAATTGCCTACTAGTGAAATTCAACAACAATATGATCCCTTGATGATTGTGGTTATCATAAATGACACTGCTATAAGACGAACACTAGTAGATAATGGCTCTGGCCTTAATGTGTGTAGCATTAATCTATTGCGTAAGATGAATGTGGATACATCCCTTATTGAGCTTGACTCTCGTCCCATTCGAGGCTTTGATAATGTGGCTAAGTCTTCATTAGGTATTATCACCTTACCCGTCACAGTGGGACCTGTTACTTTGCCTACTCCTATCCATGTTATGTAGGGAAATTTAACATACAACTTGTTATTAGGGAGACCCTGGATTCACAGTATGCAAGTTGTCCCCTCTACATTGCATAGACAAGTTAAATTCATTTATAACAATAAGACATATACCTTGATAGGTGACACTAATCTTCAGGCTTGTTTGCAAACATCTACTTCAAAAGGGAGTTCTTCTAAACATTCCTCTTCTAGTGATGACTCTTTAAACAAGATACCTATGGATGAATCATTACCCTCTGATAATCAAAATTCTTTGGATGAGCCTAAAGCTCCTGAAGAAGATCCTTCTCGACTTGAGTCTACACATGAAAAGGCTTTTGATCCTGAGAAGGTTCTCGCAGAAGACGATTGGGGATCTCTTGATTTCAATCCCACCTTTGTAGGTGAGTATAGGGTTCCTCCTAGAGCGCTTAAAGTTAAAGAGAAGGAAGAAGCTAAAAATCAATCAATCTTACTTGAGCCTATGAGTAATAATTTTGTGGCCACTTCTCAAACTTCTTCTCCTCACACCTCTAATTATGAAGAGTTTGATTCTTTGTCTTATGAAAAACCACCTTCTCTTCCTGAAATGGCTGATCGTTATGGTCGTGGTTTTCGCATTTTTGCTAAGCATGGGTATCATGGAAATGGTTGTGGCGCTCATGAACAAGGGATAAAAGTTCCTCTAGAGACTAATTTTCACAATTATGCCTTTGGACTTGGCTATAAACCCTGCAAACGCACTAAAGCATCTAAAAGACCATCTCTCAATGTGAATGCTATATTTAGTAGTGATGATGATCTCACTTCAACTAAATCATCTTCTACTTCTATCAACTCTCATTCCCCTCATAAGGAAATCTTGGCGATGAACAAATCTCTTTATGACTCCCCTCAAATTTCTAAATCCACTTATGCATCTTTATCTCCTATTCATCATAAAGTCCTTTCCACTAGGGATAAGGCTCTAATAAATTACACTCATCCCTCTTCTAAGATTTCATGTGACTTTTCTTCTTCAATTTTTATCATTTTATACATGTTTTTGATCTCACTTATAGTTGAGCATTTAACATGTCATATTCAAATACCTCATTCAGTCTATCATGTCTTTAAGTAACATTAATGGCTATTATGTTGCTCATCATTATGTGACATTGGTAGCTCATTTACTGGGGGCTCATTGTCATTCATGATGGTACAATTTCAAGTGCAATCATATTTTTTTGAAGCAACATAATAGCCTAATTTTCTTGTTCCTATGGGGACAAGAGTGATTTCATACATCTCCTCTTCTGCTCATGTCTAAATCTCTCCCTAGAAGATTGTGTAAGTCCTTCTCATTGTCCTTATCCTTGGGAGGCAATGATCTTTCCTTATTTTTATCTAAGGATCCACTTTTTCCTATTTTGTGGATGGTGTGGACTTTATTACTTGATGTTATGCCTTGTACACATTTGTTGTTGTTTGTTCAAGGATTCTCTCTTACAAGAGGTGTAAGTCCTTGACTACAACCTCTTTTGCACTTGGTAAAATACATCCATAACGAATTCTCTCCTAATTGGGTTAAAAAGAGCGTCATCCTTCATTAAGAATCACTTTCACCTCGCAAAAGAAGGAAGTATTGCATTCTTATTCTCTTCTTTGTCTTATTCTAGAAGATGTTATATTTGTCTAAGACAATTTCTCTCAGGGATAGGTGTCTTTTGTACAAAGATCTCTTCTCCTCTAAGGATCTCCTTTACACATATTACAAGATATCCCTTTTCAACTATCTTATCCTTGCCTAAAGAGTGCAAAACTCTCTTGCTTGGATCTATGACATTGTTGCATTTTTGGGGTATCTTCTTTTGTGATGAAGGTAGGTATCCTTGTTCTACTTTGCTTATGACATAAACATTACACTTTTTGAGCAATGGGTCATTCTCAGAACTAGAGCACAGACTCTTAGAGCGAGATGTCACGCTTTTTTTACTATACATATACAGGTTGTAGCATACTCGGGCATAGACTCCTATGAGGTGCTTCTAACCTCCCTTACACACACATGCACGAGGTTGAGTGGAACTAGCGACATAAGGCTAGACTTTCTCACTCTCCTCTCTTACATGGATTACCTAGACAGACTCTAGGGGCTAGTTTTCCATGTCCTTTTCCCATGGATCACCTAGACAAGATCTAGGGGCGAGAAGTCCATGTTTTCTCTCTCACTATTCTTCTCATGGATCACCAATGTGTGTATTCATGCTTTTTTCCTTTCTTTTCTTCTCCTTGCATTTTGTTTCCATTTACATCCTTCATCTTGTGTTAGAGAACTCTCAAATCCTCACACTCTTTGTTGTGTTGGAATTGAGATTTAGTCCTCTTTCTTACCAAATGATTCTCCATTAGTTTTTGATCTCATATCAGATCTTCTTGTGAGCATTTGTCATCAATATTCTTTAACAATTCGAAGTGGTAAACATGATACCCTGTTTCAACTCACTAAAATTAGCAAGCCAAAACAGGGGGGGGCATATAGCTACCCTCAAATTTTCATCACCTTCCTTAGTAAGCATTAGGTGATTTTGTGATCTAATGTGTGTTTTGTAGGGTGCGGTTCCTAACTGTGTACTACAGATACCGCTGGGGGCTTCGTTCGACAAACTTATGGATATATCCTTTTTCAAATAATGTTTACTCTTTTGTACTTTAGCTTGCATATGCACGTAGTGTTCATATGACCGCTAAAGTGGGGGCTAAATGTAGCGTCGTAAATTGTACGCACTTGCTAGGGTGGTACAATTTCACACCTAGTTTAGCACTCGCCTTGGCGCATTTTGCATTTTGCATTGCATTTCCCCTTTAGCACTTAATTAATCAAATTAATTAGGTCTAAGGTTCTATTTTATCATCTCCCACATCATAAAGTTGGGCCCTTTCATTAAAGTGTGCCCTTTTCATTTTATTCCTCCTATACATCATTTAATCAAAAACCCTAATTAGGTCCTATTTTGAACTTGGGGGCTTGATTTCGGGGGTCAAAACATCTCGAAATCACTTGTAACTTCGGGATTCTCTCTAAAATCATCATATCCGATGGCCCTAAAAATTTGGTGAAAAGTTGTCGGGACCATGGCGCCCGGAGAGGACCATGGTGCCCGGAGTGCACATGGTAAATTTTAGGAGTGCGATCCAATCATAAAATAAAGCTTAACCCCAAGAAATTGGTGGGAGATTCAATCTCTAGGTTGGCCAAAAGACGAAATTACGACCTAGGGTTTCATACATAAGAGCTCTCTTTCTTCATTTGAAAGAATCAGAATTTTGGCTTTCGAGGACCTTCTATGCAGCGAAAGAGCAGATCTTTGAAGACTTCAATAACATTCAACATCCATCCATCAAGCATTCATCAATTTCATTCATTTAGGGCTTGGGAGACATTGAAGAACAATAGGAGATTACCAATTGAAGATTGGCTTGTACTCCTCCCTTGAGGGTTGGGTATGATTTCATGTTGTTTTCATGTCTTTGCATAAGCTTCAATATATCCTTTATTCATGCTTTAGATCACTTTGCATCTTGATTTAGAGCATTTACATTATCATTTACAAGCAATTAGGGTTTACTTTCTAGGTTGCTCTAGTTTGCTTTCTTGCATTTAAGGACCTTGCACACACACTAGGTCTGCACACACAATACATTTTACAATACAACTTGGCTATTTGTGGAGGTGGAAATCACCGAAGCGGGGGTTTGACTAAGGCAAAACCCTATATAGCCGCCCACCACACCTTTTCAGATATAAGTGCAGGTTTCGGAATTCGGACGACGCCGCAAGTTACAAATCCGGAAGAAGCAGACGGAGACCGAACTTCACACCAAATCTCAGAGAAAAAGACCAGGACAGGGGCGTGGGGCGCCCTGGTCCTCCTGACAGACAACATTTTCAGCATTTTTGACAGCTTTTCCAGAGTGCAAAACAACAGTTTCCAGAGTAGTTTCAGGGGCAGAATCAGGACAGTGGCGCCCGCGCCCCCGTCCCGAACATTTTCAGTCAGATTTTAACTCCGGGTACGCATTTGCATTCTTGTCTTGTCCTTGTGTTTACGGCTTTCCATTGTTTAAGTTCAATTCTGCAATCTTGTTATTAGTTCATACTTGCACTTTGGGGTTAGGGATTGAACTTGCATCATTTGATCTTCTAATTTCAACAAAGGAATAGAAATCCTAATAGGTAGCCCGTGGCTCTCTCTTCCACAAGAAGAAGTAGCCAATTGTGTGATACCTCTAGGCTCTTTCGTATTCCGTAATGTGTGTCAAAAGGTAGGATTAGGGCATGTTAACCTAGTCTCGCTTTTTCCCCTACACACCTTGTTTAGGGTTTTCCACATAAAATTGGTGTTCATGTGCTTACTATGCTTTTTTCTTTCATGTTTCATAATTGTAGTAATTAGTTAATTTTGGTATCAAGTTTAAAAGATAAAGAGAAAAGTATTTTAAGGTCCACATTGATTCACCCCCCTCTCAATCCTATGGTGTGTTCAACATAAGGTTCAACTATGCATTGGGTTGATTCACAACCTATTCTTGGTGTGTGATATATATGTCTAGAGCTAACCTATATTGGGTCACACCTTTCATCTGATAGGTCCTATGGTTGTCGACTTAATTAATGTTTTGGTGTGTAGTGGAGGGTATATAAGGAAGGATTGTTTATTTGTGTGTGAGAGGTTATGTGATGTGTGAAATAATCTAGTGATGTATCACTCTATGAAGTGTGCAAAATCAATGTAATAGAGTAATTGTACTATAAAATGGACTACATCATTAGCTTATGTTAGATGCTCCTTCTACAATAGTTCATATTATGTTCTTCATTGTAATCTTCATGTATCTTGTTCAAGGATAGTGTTTCTCTTTAGCAAGTCTTTTGTATCTTTCTTTGGGGTAGTGAGGCTTTTGCAAGTCCTTTTGGGAGTAGTGAGCTTCCTTTGGCAGTGAATCCTAAAGAAAACACTATAATCCTTGTTTCATTTATTGTGAGTTAACTCTCACAATGGTTTCCCTCCTTGGGTTTTCCATGTAAAAATCTTGGTGTTCTTTTGTGATCGATGCTTTATTTTTGTTCTTTTCTTCATTAGATTTGATTTAATGTTTAAATGGTTAATGAATACATAATTTTTAGTTAATGTTGATTGACCACACCCTCCCAGCATCCGAGTATGTTCAACAGTACCTAATTATAGGTGTGCTCTAGTATTGTGCCTCAATATTATTATAATACCTTTGTTTGAAGCACTCGATCGTTGATCCAATTTTAATTTCTAGTTGTTTTATTATAGCATTTGAATTTACCTCAAAGAGGTCAAAGTAAAAAATGCATATAGACACCAAATAAGTTCTCTAATCCTCCTTAGCATTTCTATTTGTCTATCTCAATTAGTCAAACGTCTATTTACATTAATCAATCTCAACTCCATTTAAGAATCTAAAGTTTAATCAAATAGAAAAATCATTCTTAATTACTTTCAATAAGGAGTACATTTTATTTTTCTACAATATTAAAAAAAAACACACACACAAAAACACAAAAAAAAATTGTAAACCTTGAAGTCAAAGTTCAATATGACATCCAAAAAATTGTAAAACTTGGAACTAGAGTCCAATTTAACATCCATCTACAAAAAAGGGAAGATGACCCAATCACAATACATGGTCCAATAATCACCACATTCGTGTGCAACAAGAAACCTCTCTCTTCTTGCACTTATAAAACTAAAGAATCAATCGTTGTTGTGTTTACACCTAATAAATAGACAAATATATACCTTTTCACAAGTCACATCAAAGAAACAAATCAAATCATATAATGATACATAAATTGATACACGTGTTTCAAACCAACACCCTTTACAATTTAAATACTCAACTTACCAACTAAAAACCATAATAATTTTTTCACAAAAATTCAAAACTCCTCATTTAAAAACCTTACAAAAATACCAAATTAACCATAAAAAATGACAAATGACATTATGGCCTCCTAAACATATGCCCGAGAAAAATGAAGAAATCCCTCTTCCTTACTTAATAAGCACGCAAAATCTGTTCCTCGATTATCTCTTGTTTTTCTAGAACGCTTAAGAAGGGCCTTGAAATGGTCTTCTCTCCTATATAAATTATTATAATAATATTAAATGTTTATAATAATATTAAATCCATATTAATAAAAGGAAGTTTATTGTTAAACATGACATTAATCATTTGCAAAGATACGTATTCAATCATTCTTTTGCGCCTACCGAGGGCGGTGTAGTGTAAAACATACATGCACATTTCCCAACTAGAATAGGAACAAATTCGAATCATATTCCTAATGTTTAAACATTAGTCTTTTTTATTTAATAAATAAATAAATTAGAGTTGTGTGATTTTATCTTTATGGAAAATGTATTAACATCATATAGTTATTTTTGTGTGGAAAAGAGAGTTGGTGACGTAAGCAAGGAATTATATTGGAATCTTGGGATATTGACATCCACATGGGAGGGACACATGAAATGAATGCATAGTAGAAATTTAATGTCATAAAAAATGAAATTTGTTAAGGCAAACCTAACCTTCCAACTGTACACACTTTTGTCATTACAGCGTGAAAGTGAACGGGATTGAGTTGTATAAACGTCTCTCATAACTTTTGATGAGGTCCCCCCATTCAAAAAAGAACGCATGTGTAGAAATAAGTACAATTCATTAACTTGGTTTAAATTATAAAAAAATTAGTTCACCAATATTTCTTTATCTGCCTCCTTTTAACTTTCTTAAGAGGGAATTGGTATTATTGGGGTTTTTCAAGGAAATCTTTAAAAAAGTAAGTGGACGTTGTTTATGAGGGATTGTTTGCACCGTCCTTATAATTACAAGCGTAGATTATTTGTAATTACACTATGGGGGCGGTTTAAATAATCTCCCTCATAGACAGAATCAAGTACGTGGAGGATTGTTTTTTTTGGAAATTTTAATAGTAGTTTTTTTGTATCATGTATTTTTTAATTTTGGTAATAAAATAAATAATGAGGTCAAATGGGAGGTTTTCGTAGAGATGGGTATTGTAATTTTTGTCAATTTCAAAATATGATAGTGGAAGATTCTTTTATAGCAATAATATTCTCAAAAAGGTTTAGTTATAATCGATGTTTTAACTATTTTTGTGGAGGAAGTGCAAGTTGTAAAAGAGAATTTTATAACAATATGTTTTTATGACTATTAAAGAAGTGTAAATGTAACAACAAACTTTATAGCTAATGTGGTAATGAAGCATGCTATTGCAAAAGAGTATAGTCATAATGTTTCTACTTGGCTAGATTTAGAAAAGCATATATGCTGACACCCTCCACGAACACGTTTTTTTCTCTTTGCAATTTAGTTTAGAATTATAAGTATCATCTCCTTCTATTTATGACAAAAAAAATGTTAGTGGGCAAAATATTTTGTTATTAATAAACTACTTTTAATTTATGTGGATCTCTTGCATAACTTGCTTTGAGGCTTACTGATTAAGTGTTATTTATGTCATGTTTGATTGGAACCTTATTTGACTTTAGCATTCTTTAGGGAATGTTTGATTTGGGAAATATATGGAATAATCTAGTTAGTAATTTAGCCAAAAACAACCTCTCTCCCATAAAACATTGGAGTACAAATGGACCAAAGGTATTTAGTTTGAATAAATCTAATTAAAAAGAGTCAAATAGCATGGTTGCTATTCCTTTATTGTATTGAAGACGGATTGATTGATTTATGTGTTGTCTAATTAGGTATAAAAGCATGTATATATGACAATATAACCTAATAAAACATGATTGTAAACACACAAAAAACCATTGAAAGCTAAAAAAATGGAACATAGATATAGAGGTGCCCCTGTGACTAAAAAAAGAGTGTTTATGTCCCAGATTGGTGTGTTGGGCACCCGAGTCCAAAGGTTGTTTAAACTGTAGAAAATGTCTAGATTTGACATCAGAAGACACATAACTCTCGTTCCTATAAAATGTAGCCAAAATAGGTAAGACTAGGACATTAGGCACCCCTATCTAGACATTTTCTCTCAAAATTATTGTCACTATCTTTGTCTCTTATAATCTCAAACTTTTTGGTTGCAACTTCATTGAACAAAGCTATTTTAACCATTATCGATGTTGCTTGAGTGGCTTTTTTGTTAGCAAGCCTCTTAACAATAATATTTGTAGTCAAATATTTAATGTTGCTTACCACCTATGGCTTATTAGTTTCAAGAGAAAATGTCCATGATATATATAGGGTTTAATATTTTGTACTAAACCTTGAACTAAAATATAAATTATCTGCTTGTTCTTTTGAGGAAAATGCTTCCTTGTCTACATTTTTCAGGCTCTTAATTGTGTTAAGAGCAACTATTGAAGAAATATATCAACCTAGAAATAGTAACAATCCACTCTCTTTCACAATTCTTCTACCTTACTCAATGGCGATACTATTGACATGAAAGTTAGTTTTTTCCACCAATTTCATTGTCACCTCCTCCATTTTTTGAGGAGTGGCTTCCCCCTTAGCTTTATTCATTTTTATAAGAATTTTCTCTAATTGTTTCTTCATCATGAAGTCCTTTAATTCTTTTGATTTGAAATTTTTTTCACCTAACATGAATTTTGTACATGCCAAGGCTCCAACATCATTGATTTTTTCTACACCTAACTTGAAATTAATAACCAAACTAACCTGAGGTGCATCACCAACTTGAACTCTTGAAGGAGAAGGTAAGACCTAATTTAGTTCATTTTTACCTAGTTCACTCTCACTTACCTCTTTAGTCTCATCATAATCAATAAATAGACCACCTAGGGCAAATCAAGTTTTGGTCTCTTCTTTGAGGGCTTAGATAGAGCACATGATGTGGTAGGCATATCCAATGATTGCATTAATTTCTCAAGGTATCTATTTCAACTTATTAAACCTCATGTACAAATGGTCTCTTTTCTTTATTTTATTGTTGTGCTTATGCATGAATAATCAATATTGAGTTGTAGGAGCTCATAGAATACAGATGGAAGAATTGTTCAACATGTGGTTTAAATCCCAATAAAATGATCCTCAATCTCCATGTATTCTCATTAGTATGGATGATTAACCCTTTTCTTCTATTTCTCACCTTTGAGAATTAGGCACCACTTATTTTTCCTTTCCTTGATCTCTACATCTGAAATGCACTTCCTAAAATTACATTGAATCAACTTGATTTGATTGCAGATAAAAATTGGATCCCTTGGCATTAATCCTAATATGATTAATGAAATGGTTAGGATCAAAATTTCTAAGAGTATCCAATTTTATTTTATATGCATGCAATATCGTATATAAGAACAATAATCCTTATTTTGTTCTAATAAATAAATTTGAAAAGGTTATAGAGGTAGGGAGAAAGACCCCTTACTATGATTCTTGAGATGGAACTTATCAACTTCATTGCCATATAATATCCATGAAGACAATTTTATTTTGGCACACTCTTGGGTAGGATGTGGGGCTACCTTAAGCTTCCATATACCTTGATTACTATTTAATTTGAATTTAAGTACCAATATATCCCTATTTGTACTAAATTCTCAATTCAAGCTATTTATCCTTTGGCCCCAAAAATTTCATCATTGCATATGATAACCTACTTGACTATAAACCTAAATTTCTAATAATTGGATGCACAAAACACTCTTCAAATACCACATAGTTGGAGTTTAGAAATTGAACTTCCCAAATGTCATGTGATTGGTGCACATGATTAGAGAAAATATTGAAAATATATGGAGGTTGGATATTTTCTCAAATATTGATGAAGGGAGGATATTGAAAAGAACTTTTTTAGAGTCAATGCAATTGGAGCCTTGTGCACTTGGAGTCATGTGTGAGATTGAATTTATTTCTTTTAGAAAAAGTGGCGAGGAATGTTTAAATTATTAATTGGTTGACTAAACTTTATTTATTTTTTCAATTATTGATGAGAGTATTCTAGAGGAATTAAATAAATTTTGTGTACATATATTTAATTTACAAAAGACTATTGAAGAAAAGTTTAATTTAATTAAATACAGTTAATTTATTCAGTTAATGTTAGAAAAAATGTAAGATTGGCTTATTAAATAGTTGAAACTTATTTAATTAAAATTGAAAAAAGGATCTCTAGGATAATCCTTGTGTGACGATAGTTGAAATGTAGGAATACATTTAGGTGTCTACAATATCTAAATAACATTGAAATCTAACTATCTTGATTAGCATAAATATAAATGACCAATGTAATACTAGTTTTGTTGGATTCATTGAATTAAATATCTTATATATTTAAGGAAACATTAGTTTGATAGATGAGATTTTTCATATCCAAGAAGTGTAAAATCTTTTTTCTTTTTATTATATAATATTTAAAAGTGTAGAACTCTGATTCTATATTAAATTTAAATATACCAATTGATTTTAATAATATTATGATCATGCTTATCTACTTAACACGTATTCTTTACAATTAGAAATGATACTACCACATTTGGTTAATGAATATTTATTATGTAGCGAGCACACACTCCTATTACTATATGCACCCCATGTAAGTGTATACTAAGTATTTCTTTTCTTATATTAAGTAATCCACCATTAAAATGTACTTAGCTTCTAATTCATTCCAATCTACGAATGATTAAAAATATTCATTGTAGGTAATAGTGAAATCTATAAAATAAAAAAGAACATGATTGTAAATATTCTTATTCAAAACTATTCCTATATATAAATGACAACATGATAAAATCTATACCTCCTCATTAAAATAACACTAACAATCAATACTTCTATCTAATAGAATTCTTTGTCCATATAAATTATTGTTCAAAAATATCCCACATGTATACTTTCTTATTTCAAATTAACATATTACAAAATATATTGCTAAAATATGTACTCTTTAAGCATTCCTTGCAAGGATATTTGATAGGTATCTATAGGGTAATGTTCTATTTGTTGACTATCTAAAGCTTCCCAAGTGTTCACTTTCTTTAGCATTTGATGTGTCCATGGTTATGAGTAAACCTCATGAGAGAGCTATAAGGAGAGGTTTCTCTTTTTTCTTCTTCCTACTTTCTTGAAAAAACTAACATTTTAGAGGATCAATTAACAAACATAACCATACCAAGTACAATAAGTTCACTTTCTATCCAATCAATAACTTATCCAAGTGTCCATTTATTTTTACTTCACTCTGAAAACCAAATAACCATCTAATCATTTGGCTACCAGGACTACCACTTCATTTAGTTTTATTGCAACCCCAACCTTAATGAGTTTGAGTCATCAATTTAGCTAGAAAACATGTGTGTTCTATATTTATGTGCATACATATCCAAGCTTCTCTTTTTTGTTACAAGTATAATAATATGCAACATGCTTGATTTGAATCAATTTCCTCCTTGAAAAATTGGCACACTTGTTCTCTTTGGTATATCTACATGTAGTGTATTATGGTTATGACATTGTTTGGTCCAAACTTTAAAATGGTCAATCCCATTTCAATTATGGCATCATTCAACATATTATAAAATGATTTAGGATTTACACAAAATTAAAATAGTTCTTAGTTCCATATTGTTGTAGTCATCTATTTTTTGTAGGTATTTCATAATACATTTAAATCATTCTTACTTAGCCTTTTTTTCTTTATATTGGGGCAAAAAGTTAGAGAATAATTGGATTATCACTAGTGAAGTGAGTATAGGATATTGGTAAACATTAGAAAGAGTCCCGCATGGTAGGTGAATTGGCTTGGGCTGTGGGTTTGCTCCCCATTGGTCTTGGGTTCGATTCCTTGCCAAGTTATCCCGGCGGCTGGGGACTGTGGGCAGACTCATCCGCCTCTAGAGGACTAGTCTCACCTCGTCTCGCCTCTCCCCTGACCCCAACTTGGCTCCCATAAGCCCAAGGTAAGGCGGGGTTGGTCGCTGGGACGAGACGCGGGGATACCTCTAGGTTACCAAAAAAAATAAAAAAAAATTAGAAAGACCCTAGGGTAGTGGGAGATCCAACTAAGGCTAATTTTCTCAAATATTTTCATGGATTCTTTCATAAGAGAGTTTTAAATCATTTTATAAAGGAGGACAAACTAAAATGAAAAGATGAACCTTCAAGCAATTTCTTAGTTAAGAGTGGCTACACAAAAATTTTGGAAATTGAAGTGATGTAGATTGCCCCTTTCATAAGGTTTGAAATCATGCTCTTTAACTCACAATGCTAATGCTTCAAATTATTTATGATGAAAAGAAAGCCCATACTTGTGATTTCCTTCGTCATAGTTTCTTTTTTATTCTATCAAGATTTATTGTTTATATAAATATTCAAAAGAAGATCTAGATCATATTTTCCTTCATTTTCTTTTTAATTGACAGGTTTGGGCTTAGTTCTTCATTGCCACCAATGACCCCTCATATAGGCGTCAAAGTGGATATTAATCTTAACATCAATAACCTTGAGGTTGTTGGGGACTCCTTGATCATCAATGTAGTAATTAAATCTGACCATGTATTAGTTGAAAAGAGTAGAAATTGGTGTATAACATTCACTCTCTCAAGCACCATTTCAACTCTATTTCCTCTACTCATTTTTATAGGGGAATAAAATTTCCTACTAAACTTCTTGCTAACTTCAACGCAAACACTTTCACAAATGTGGAGAACCTTTTTTTAATTTTTTCTAATATCTTTTAGTGGAATGGGCTCAATGATTTTCTATTTAATGACTAGGATTCACACCATTAATATCCTCGACTTTTCTTTTGGAGGTGTATGGGGCTTGTTTTTATAATTTTTTGTTGTTTATGACCATGGATTTCTTTAATCCATTATTAATAATATGAAGCTTGATCATTTTTTTGTCTACTCCTTATTTTTAGAGAAGTCAATACATCCCATCAAGGATGTTGTGGGTCATTTGGTTTTGGATTCCCTACATAAAACTTTATCAATTATGAGCAAGTGAATTGACATGATGCAAGATTTGGAAAGATCTTTGTTGTCTTTGAATTATTTTAATGCTTTCTATTATGAGCCATTCCTAGTGAACATCAATTCAAATTTTGCTATTTTTGGGGAAAGTGTTTGAGCACAATATGTTTGAGATGGTTGTTGACTTTGATGAGATTGACAAGAGTTGGAGTAGTCATCTAGCTATAGATGCTTATACCTTTGTTCTTCATAGGTTGTTTGGGATACTAGTGTCCTTAGTAACTTGTTTTGCTTCCTTGGCATGAAATAAATGATAAAACTTAACCTATCACTGAAAATTGTTTACTATTGATGTGAATATTGATTTGAAATGCTCCACAAAGATAATTGATATTTTGGGGCACTTTAGTGATTAAGAATATGCCCCCTGTATCTTTTGGTGGTTGTTAAAATTTTTGTGTCTTCATTTGCTCCACAAATTTAGTAATATTGCTCGTTACCATTCTCAATGAGGTGTTGGCTCCCACTTCTTTTGATGTTGCTATTATCTTCTATCCTATACTTTCTTTCTCTTTCTTGATTTTATATTTATGACAACTTTTACTATGATTTTAATATCTATTTTTTGTAATTTTGATTGACAAATCTTTTTCTTTTAATTATAATATAGAAAATATATCTTAATTAAACAATTTGAACCTTCCAACATTAACAAATACATCATTTATTTAACTACAATAATAGAAATCAAATAGTGAACACTTGTTACGCATTATTTTATTACATTTCATTTTCAAAAAATAAAATGAAAAGATCCTCATTCCCTAGTGTAATGAGGTGGAATCGTCATTCCACTCTATCACTTGAGTAGCCTATTATTAATAATGCAAGTCCAATCTTAGACGAATTCTCACAACGTTCTCTTTGTCAAAAGTCTGACCAATCAAAATTAAGCGAGGTGATTTTAAGTTTAGCGTTTTGATACCCAAGTGGAGCTTTTGATGAGCTTTCGCTTCATCTTGACCAATAATGGTTAAAGATGGTTATCATGAGACAAGGGCTTTACACCAAGAGGGAATAATTCTGGATAGCTTTTGCCTAGTTTTCATGATATGGGCAAATGAAGTTAGGTGGAAGTGAGAGAAAAAAAGGTGAAATTAAACGACGACAAAGCACAAGACAATTTCTCTGAAAACCACGTTGTGGTGGGATCAAGAGCCACTTGTTGTGCGAACAAGATCCAATAGGAAGCGACTTAACCAATAGTTAATCAATAAACAAAAGGTAGTTCAAGGCCTATTATGCTAGGTATATATTTTCAGGAGGTGTAAATAGTGAGAAAGGAATTCCAAGAATGCTTTCAACTTACGCGGTGGGGCCGGCCAACCCGGAAACAGGCCGGCATTGAAGCATTTGAAAAAAGTCTCCCTGACGTAATGATAACCTGTAAACCTTCAACGTGGCACATTTTTGAGGCTTATTTCCCGGGCGCCGGCCGGAGTAAAAAGTAGGCCATCTTGCCCGATTAAACAAATAATTTTGGCATCCGCAGACTTGTGGAAAGCGATAGAATGCTCTTGCACATGATTCGAGTTGTATCGTGGGGTTTTTAAATGCTGTGCCTGCCCATCAATTATCGAAACAAAACAATTCCCGACCTCCACGCTCCTAACCGTCTTCCGACACTAGATGAGGTTTTGCGGTTTCCCTCAGACGGTGGGATCCGCGATAATCGCCCGGCACGTTCAAGCGCCTGCCACCCGGCCCCACTTTACAGCTCACCATTAACGGAGGGAGATATTCTCCTCCTTTCCTTCCTTCCCTTTTCCTCTTCCTCTTCTATCGGTTTTCAGACCCAACTTACTTGTATAATGTCTCTCTTGTTTAATCTTGCTTTCCGGTCCCCATCGTTTTCATTGTTGTTAACTATTATTAGATGCAAGTACTCCGGCTGACAGCGCAGCGTCTCATGCCCACCTCATCTACACATAACCCTTTCCTTTCCCCTTCCCTTCCCTTATCTATGTATACATCATCTCCTGTTGCTTCTACTGACTGTTGACTGTTGCTGCTGCCGCTCCTGTCTGCTGCTATTGCCCTCCATTTCCTTTGCCTTCTTGCCTTGCTTTCTTAATTTCCCAGGAGGAGGAGGAGGAGGGGCAACTGACTCTCACCTTTTTTGCCCCAATTGATTGTGTGTCCTTGGGAGCATCTTTATTTGTGCGTGTTGTACGTTTTCATTCTCTTTCACGGAGGGGATGTGCGCAATTTGAGAATTAGGTAAATTCCCATGTGGAAGAGTGTAGGAGAAGATTACTTAGAAAAGATAACAAGGATTAGATATTGAAATCACGACTTTTTAGTCGAGTGGAGCACAGAATGCAGCAAGGGGCTGCAGGAGGAGGAAGTGGGCAGCAATATGGAGTGCCCCCAACCGATGTCGCTCAATTCGGTGGAGGAAGTGGAAGTGGACGCCCAGCCCATGGTCACATGCTCGGGATCTCCCATGACCAGCACTTACAGCAGCAGCTTTTGCAGCAATCATCACACAAGGCGGATTCCTTGAACGAGATCTCGCAGCCGCCACCGGGGGCGCCTGCGGCGCAGCGGAGCGCCGCTAGCTTTGAGCAGCTGATGCCAAACAACGGCGGCGGGTTTGGAGAGGAGGAAGGGCTTCAGACTGAGGATGGTGAGAGAGGAGGTCCTGCGGGGAATCGATGGCCTCGGCAGGAGACCCTTGCTCTTCTTAAAATTCGATCAGAAATGGACGCCACTTTCCGGGACGCCAGCCTCAAAGGCCCACTCTGGGAGGATGTTTCACGGTATGTATCTGTTCATTGTCAATTCTGTTTCTTTCAATACCATGGCTTGGAGATCGAAATTTGGATCACTTAGGGTTCCAATAGTAAACGGATCCAGGAATCGCAAAGTTTGAGATTGGAGGGGAAAGAATTAGACGAGTACTGGTTATTGCACCACAAAATTAGCTTTACCTTAGAAGGCACAATTCTTGTAGAATTCTTGCAGGCTAAACCTTTTTGTACAACGAGAAATAAATTTGTGAACGCCGACGGCCAATCACAGTAGCCGGAGCTTAAGTTACGGTTCTTTCTCGTATAGAGATTTAGCTATTTCCGACGAATCTGAATTTCAGCAATAATCGAGTCGTACATTATGCGGGAATCGCTCCAATGTGAATTAGCTTTTTTGTACGTTTGATGAATTTATGAATCTTACCAGCGGGAAAATCCACAGTAGCTTTTGAACATTGTTTGTCGAATTCTTGCGTGTTAAGGTTAAAATTGGAAGCTTTGAATTATTTTACTTTAATAGCCAGCAGACAAATTCATCGCAGCCTGTGCACGGTGCTTACCAAATTCTTGCATTTGTTGTGGTTCATTCTGAAAATTATGTTACATTCATCTAGGCGACGGAGAAAATCATCGCATCTGTGCACACCTCTCGCCAAATTCTTTGATTTCTTGCGGTTCAAATTGAAATGTCTGTTAGTCAATCTAGGGGGCGGAGAAATTCATCGCAGCTTAGGGTTTAATATAAGTGTAATCTAAACAGCTGGAAAAAAATTATAGCAGATTGTGTGCATTATTATGGTTAAAAGTGAAAGCATTGAATAAAGTTACTGCAATCTAGCCAGGTGTAAACGCCATTTCGGCCACACGACATTTTTCTTCAAATATTTGTGTGTTTTTTAGTTAAAATTTAAATCTTTCCATTAAAATCACATGTTCTCTAGCCTGCCGATAATCCTAGTAAAATTCTCCTTTGATTTTTGTTTTTTCAACTCAAATTTTCATATTTGTCTTGGATTCTTCACTGTGCATTATAGGGATTAGACTGGATTGAAATCCTTTTGTTTTTTTCTTTAACTTTTGTTTTAATCTAGCTTTGCTGTTTAATTTACAGTCCGCACACATTTTTTCTATCCTGATCTAATTCGTCACTCGATGCATTGTGTTATTTAAGAAGATAATGATGCAAAAAGTAGATTGACCTGAAGCTAAAAATAGGATGTAGAAATAAGTAGATTTTGTGGTAACTTATTTAAAAAATATATGCTGACCTTTGCACTACTAAATCCGGCAGGAGGCTCGCGGAGCTGGGTTTCAATCGGAGTGCCAAGAAATGCAAAGAAAAGTTCGAAAATGTTCACAAGTACTATAAGCGGACCAAAGACGGGCGAGCTGGACGCCAGGACGGGAAAAGTTACAGATTCTTTAGCCAGCTGGAGGCTCTCCAAAGCAGCAATAGTAATAATAACCATGGCAGCCCTACCAGGAACGCCAATGATGCAAGAAACAGCCATAATAATAATACTCAGGCAATAAGCTCGGGTCCTGGATCTGGACCTGGACCGAATAGGCTCATCCCGCAGCCTTGTTCAGCGCCTGCCATGCTCAGTACCAATGTTACTTCTGGCGAAATGAACAGAAACATTATTTCCGCCGCCGCTGCTACTACTGCAAACCCTGTGGCTGTTAGGCACAGCTCAGATTTCAGTGGTGGAAATTTAAGTTTCTGTTCCGATTCTTCCGAGGAAGATGACGACTACGATGAGCAGACTGATAGCCGCAAGAGGAAACGCGCCAGTTCCGGCAGTAGTGCTTCGACAAAGAATATGATGCTTTTCTTCGAGCAGTTAATGAAGCAAGTTATGGAAAGACAGGAAATGATGCAGCAGAAGTTTCTAGAAACCATAGAGAAACGCGAGCAAGACAGAATGGTTCGCGAAGAGGCATGGAAGAGGCAAGAGATGGCTCGCCTTAACAGAGAGCACGAAATAATGGCTCAGGAACGAGCCCTCTCTGCTTCCAGAGACGCAGCCTTCATCTCATTTCTTCAGAAAATTACAGGCCAGACATTTCAAGGGATTCCTACAATGGCGCCTCTTGCCCAGTCGACAACTACCATGAATCCAGTGCCTGTAACTCACGAAACTCATGAACAGCGACATCGAGACAACAACAATAACAGCAACAACAACAGCCACAACAATAATAGTCAAGACGCCGCTGGTGCCGGTGGAATTGCAGGCAGTGCAGAGCAAATGGATATTACTTTCGATCCGAGCAGCAGCCGATGGCCGAAACCGGAAGTGCATGCATTGATCAGGCTGCGAAGCGGAATGGAGCCCCGGTACCAAGACGCTGGTCCCAAAGGCCCCCTCTGGGAAGAAATCTCCGCTGGAATGTCTCGGCTAGGCTACAATCGCAGCTCAAAGCGATGCAAAGAGAAATGGGAAAACATCAACAAATACTTCAAGAAGGTTAAAGAGAGCAACAAGAAGCGCCCCGAGGATGCAAAGACCTGCCCTTATTTCCACCTGCTGGATCAATTGTACAGGAAAAGAATCATCGGCAACCCTAATTCAAATTCAATCAAAGAGGATCAACAAATGAACCACAGCGTCGATGCCGTCGACAAGGAGGACAACCATGTTCTGGCAATAATGCCACCTCCAGGACCCTCTTCCGACGCCAAAAACAACGGTTCTACTACAACTACTACAAACGCCAACCGCCCAGCTCCTGGTGCAGTCATCGCTCCAACAAATGGAACTGCATTTTATTCAAGCCCCGAGAATCGAACCGGTGCCGATCATCATCGAGCTCAGAAGAAGGTAAAAAATAAAGCCCTCGGATTTCATTCAGCAGTACAATAAAATATTATCGAGAGATGCAGCAATTGGTATTATATTCAAGTAGTCAGGCAGAATTAGCTATCTAGTCAGTTCGTTGTAATAATTTGAAGTATTGCTGTGTTGAAGCCAGCAGCAGAAGGCCTTGTGATGGACGTGATGGACATGGAGGATGACGATGAGGATGACGAGGATAACGACATGCAATCTGGGCAGCAGCAGCAGAGGGAGCAGCAGTCCATTGTAGAGGACTATGATGATGATAAAATCGAGGCAGACGACAGCGACAACAATAACGAGCACGAGCCCCAACATCATAATGTCACGACTACCGGTACTAGTAGTAGTAGTGCGCACGACCATCTGCCATTCGCACACTTTGTTCACGATGCCCGAACGCCTGCTTCTGCGCCCGCCAATTCCTTCATGGCCATGGTTCACAGGCTTTCTGCGACATCCGATCCACCCGAGTTCAAAACCTCCAAAGCTTGAAAGCTTGCCTATTTCAACGTGCTTGCTCAATAAATTTCTCCCACTCCCTCCAGCGAGGGCAACGAAATTGAACCAGTGTACCATATGTACCATTACCAGAGGTTAAGGTTCGGATCATGGCCAAAGCAAAGCAATTTGCATTTTTATTGCTGCACAGACTGATAACTTATGCTTTAAATAACACTATTATTTGTTATTTGCTAAGAATATTTTATTTATTTTTCTCGTTCATTAATAATGACATCAGGCGCTAAGGTCGGTATTCGATCGATGTGTAAGCGGGGGACAGTATGGAGTCTGAAAATATCCATCTTCAGCCAGCGAGGCCACGATATGTGTGTCTCCTGCTGTGCACCCCTGCAATCTCATATCCTGTAATCTCATCATCATTCTCATAAAATTTCCAGCTGTATTGCACTGTCAGGCAAAATTTAACTAATCCTTTTCAAGAATCTTTCCATTATTAATCTGCAAACCGAGTCTGCCATGCCCTGACATTTGTTAAACTGGCCTCTTTTGCCGTGTGTTATATACATTATCATCTCCAATTCAAAGCCCTTTGTTAATGGAATCCATATCATTATTAATCTTTATAAATTTGAAATGTCTACTTTTTAAAAGCATTAGTCTGAATAATTAAGGAAATCTTGCAGCGGATGACCAGAAAACACAGGGATCCCCGCTTCCTTCCACTCAAAACGATGAGTACGATTGGCGCTCTCGCTGGGCAATCTCAACTTTCGAATTTTTTGTTTTTCTTTTTCAGGCGGCGGACGTCTGATAATCCCACGTGATCCGAGAGATTGAATGTGCAGGCGCAAACCCTTTGTCTGTAAAATAGTATTAAAAGTCTTCAATGCTTGGCAATGATCAGGAGAAAAAAGATTCTCTTTTCTGTTGGGTTGTAGGATAGATAATTCAGATTTTAGTGGTGTATTAAATTAATTAATGTGTATTGGTAATTGCGTGTCCGCATCTCCGGTAGCATTTCGAGGAAGGAACATGACTGGTTTTGTTACATTCGTTCGGTGTTGGATCTCGTGAAGGCGCACTTCTAAAATCTCCTACAGACACTGGCATTTTGGCATATTTTGCAGGTCTGTTATTTGATATGATTTTAGATTAAAGTTAAAAAGTTGGGAAAAAACAGATAAAAGAGCATGGATCTATCCGCCATTGAAATGCTACCCGCCGGAAAGAAACGAGTGGCGTACAAACCTTCCACGATTCTTCGCCCTTCTCCACTCAAGTCGCCTTTGAACATTAAACTTTCATTACCACCAAACTATAATGAATGAATGAAGTGAATTGATAGAAATGGGTAGAATGTATATTAAAACGAAATTAAATGCTGTAGAGGAGAGTTTTATTATTATAGTTATATTGTTTTAATGTTTAATTTATTGTATTAAATTTTAATTTTAATGGTTTCAATCAAGTTTTATTACATTCATTTTTTATATTTTCAATTGGATCCTAAACACGTTTATGACATTGTATCAGATTCATAAATAATGACAATGGAGGTGCATTTTAATGTTCATAATGTGATTGAGGTGAATTTTATATGTGTGGTTTTTTTATTGTTCTGTGACAAATTTAGCTTGCTTCTTGTGATAAGAAAAGGAAACTTGCATGTACAGTTGAAAATGTTTTAATGATTTTCTGTGAAGAATTTTTTATCCAATTAGAAATGAAAAACATTAAATGATTAAGTAGCTATACTTTAGGCAAGGTAGTGTGAAAAGTGTTCAAGATTACACAATCCCAATCTAGAGAGAAGTCATGTTGCTTGGCATGGACTTGGAAGAAGACTATGTTCTACTATTAGAAGAAGATGTATAACCACAAATATGATGGACTTGTTGAACACACTTGAATGCTGAGAGGGGGAAGGGGAGGGGGATGAGAGGGTGGTGAATCAACATTAGCTAAAACTTTTGGATTAATTAACCATTCAAAAATTAAACTAGGCCTGCAAAAGGAAAGAACAAAAACAAAACATTCACTACACTAGAACACTAAGATTTTAACCTGGAAAACCTAAGGAGGGAAAAACCACATTGGTGAGAGTTTACTCACACTATATGAAATAAAAATTACAATGTTTTTTCTAGACACACTGCCAAGGAAGCATACTGCTCCCAAAAGGACTTGTAGGTTAAGATTCACTACCCCATAGAAAGGTACAAAAGACTTGTAAAATACACACACTATCTCTTAGCAAGATACATAAATATTACAAAGAAACATGCAATAAGAATTGCTATAGTAGAAGCATTTGACATATGCTAATATTGTAGTTCTCTTTGAAGCACAATTACCCTACCATACTGATAGTGTATTTTTCATACTCTAACTAACTTATCACCATATTAGTTCGCATATCACTTCATCATGTCACACTCACAAATGATTTATCTTTCCTTATATACCATCTGCAACACACCAAATTATTAATTAGATTGGCATCCATAGGACCTATCAAGTGAAACGTGTGACCCAATATAGGTCAGCTCCAAACCTATATATCACACACCAAGATTAGGTTGCAGATCAACCTAAAAAATATTTAAATTTTTTATACACCTTTGTTAGAATTGAAGCAATCCAAGAACACTGAGAGAGGGGGGGGGGGGGGTGGTGAATCAGTGTTCTGCCAGTAGTGTAATATTTTACCTTATTATAACATACACATGTAAACCGGTAAATGAAGAAACATATAACATGAAGTAAATAAACCAGCCACATGAATGAACACCATAACACACTGAATTTTATACGTGGAAAACCTCAAAGAGGAAAAACCATAGTGATATTTGTGACCCACAATATCAATTCACTGGCCATATGAAAGATATTACATAGCATGGGGGCCTGCACATGCAAGAAGGAACACTGCCTAGAGCACACTGCTCAACACAAAATATTCTCACTGACTACAAGCTTCTGCTGAGATAAAACAATAATGGTGAACTCACAAAATACATCTGCAATGCCAAAAAGAGTTCCGGTTATAACTTTGTTATCATGTACCGGTTCATAAGCCCTAAACCCTTTTACCGGTATCTCCTTTCCTCCAAGAATGCTTTACAAACCATCTACTGATCATTGCATGATATTACTTTCGCATACAAATGACCTACATACATATCCTTTGCATCACACTGTTCTACTTCCTTGTCCTATATCAAAATGACCTAATAAACTGACTTATATACCCTTTACAAACAATATGCCTTATGTCGGCTTACAATATATTACAAAATATATTCAATGTCAGTCCTACACAATAATTATAAAATGATTTTACAAATAAAACCTTTCAGATCCCAAACTGATGTCGACTTCACTGAAGTGCTGGATGCCGGTGCCGGTGTTGGGGTCAGTGATGACCTTGAATACTCCAATGTCGGTATCTGTCGGTGTATGCCTCCAATGTCAGTATCTGCTGGTATATGCCTTCTAGAGAATCTTGTTGCCATCAATGACAACATATGAATCCAATGAGTGTCAATTGCCAACAATCTCCCCCTTTGGCATTGATGGCAACACTCATGTGAAAAATGGATTCCCTACTGGTTCAACTGAAACTGAAACATGAACTGAAACATGCTCCCCTTGAGCTGATTGACTATATCCTCCCCCTAGGATTATATACATACTTCCATTTTCATTTCATTTTTTACATAGATATACTCCCCCTTTGGCATCAATGCCAAAGACCAGTGAAAGAATTGAAAGAATTGTTAGAAATCTGTGCAAAAGAATGAATAATTATAAATTACTTACTGGAGCTTGACCAATTTCAATATTTTCGGATAATATTTCTCAAGTAACTGTATATAGGTATCCCAGCCGGTTTTGAATGTTTCAGATATGGATACAAGTCCACTCAGTAAATGTGCAAGTGATTCTTTTTCAGTGACTTCTGCTGGTGTGGGCTTCGCAAGCATATCCATGCATTCCCTCTTATGTACACCAAGTGAATCCAATCTTGGACTCACCAAACCTCTGAGACTCCTTGCTCTTCGAATGATCTTATCTCTTTCCTTTTCAAAAAAAAAAATTTGGTTCTCCAAAGTCAAAATTTGTCCATCAATAGATGTTGTAAGTGAAGTTAGTCCATCAAAAGAATTAGCAATATTAGCAATCTTTTCTTGTAACTCCTTTATTCTCTTATCTACATTTGCTATAAGAATTTCTATATTACAATAAACCCTGTAGATGTTAGTACACCATTTCAAAGAATTTCCAATAAGTATAGGTTTCTCTCCAATCTTCCTTTTCTATCTCAATAATCTCGTCAAAAGTGGCTTTCTTAGCCTAAGTAAATCTTTCAAGTGCTTGTCGATCGAAAATCTGTTGTAATGATTGAAAGATTTTAGAGATGTGCTCTGTCAATGCCTTAAGCTTGTCGGAAGGGCTTGCTTCATTTTCAATCATACAATTCGGAATCAATCTATGCAAAACTGTTATTGACTGATCTATTATTCCTTTGTTTGCAAATCCCTCCTTCATTAGCTGTTGAGTAGCCATCATCATTAGCTCTGTGGGACTCATCTCTGTGATTAATTTCTTCTCAACTTGAGATGTGCCAATTGCCAAAAGTTTTGCTGAGGAATCAATGATCAGTTTAGTACTAGGTGTTTTATCAGTCTCCTCTTCCTTTTCTTTCTTTTCTGTATCCTCTCCTGGTGTATCCCTTTTCTCATCCTCTTTTGCATCGGTGGCTTCACCACTTGGTGCAGTATCTGTTACTACCGGTGGATCATTATCCACAATATTATCAGTATCCTATATATTATCTGCATTGCCTTGAGCAGACTATACAAATGTTGTCTCTATCTGTATAGCCTGTGCACTATTATTATCTACTGGTTCATTCAAAATTTGATCTGAACTTCCCATAATTCCTTTCCCTTTAGATCTGTCTGGAATGGTGGGAGCTGTCACCTTAGCAAATTCTTCTTGAGAAGTAAGGAAATCAAGATTCTTTTGGAAGAATTTAGCCCAACCATCTCTAGTCTCATTTATTATTTCATTGACTCTACCCATCATTAAGCTTATTTATTGGGGTTTGATGCTAAAGATTATTCTATTTGCAACTTCTATACATCTTTTCATTTCCTCATTATTTATAGAACCACAAATGCCTAAAAGTTCAACTTCTTTAATCTCTCTGTCCCTCTCGATTGCATCTAATCTCCTTGCATCCAACTTATTATACAATGATAAAGGAATTTCCTTCAAAATTTCTACCAAAGCCTTCTTATATATGTCTAAATGTAACAAAATTTCTTCTTCCATTTCATTTTGTTCATTGTCATCTAAATCTTCATAGAAATTTGACACATTCTTCAAAATTCCATCTTTAGTTACCTCATCTATCAATTTTGCACAAGTCATTGGGGGGATGATGGTAACATTACTAGATTCAATTACTTCATCTATCTCACTCTTTTTATTCTTCTTGATGGGGGTTGCAGGAGTGAATGGAGCAGGCTTCCTCTTCTGAGTAGCTTTCCTTATTGGAGGTGTGGATGTTGTTGTCACCTTTCTTACTAGCTTCCTCCTTGGCTCCACCTTCTTCTCTTCTACTAGAGGCTTGTCAACTTTCTTCCTCTGTACTCTTTTGAATGCAAGAGGTTGATTATCCTCTGTATCAGAATCGATAGGAGATATGGAAGTCTCGGGCCTCTTTACCTCTGGAGCACTAGCCGCTGCTAGTTGATCTACCGATTTAGGTCCAGAACCTAGTTCTTTATCTATCCTATGAATTACATTTTGAATGAAGGCAGACATTTTGTCTATTTTATTTTCCCTCATTTTCTTATTGAAGCCACTTTTAACTTCAAGAGCCTTCTCCTCTGCAGTGCCAAAGTGTTCTACCTTTGCCAGCCTTTGCTGGAAATTGACACTCATTGGATTCATATGTTGTCATTGATGGCAACAAGATTTTATAGAAGGCATATACTGACAGATACCGACATTGGAGTATTTAGGGTCATCACCGACACTGACATCCAGCACTTCAGTGAAGCTGACATTAGTTTGGGATCCGAAAGGTTTTATTTGTAAAATCATTTTGTAATTATTGTATAGGGCTTACATTGAATATATTTTGTAATATATTGTAATCCAACATAAGGCATATTGTTTCTAAAGGGTATATAAGTTAGTTTATTAGGTCATTTTGATATAGGACAAGGAAGAAGAACAATGTGATGCTAAGCATATGTATGTAGGTTATTTGTATGCAAAAGTTATATCATGCAATGATTAGTAGATAGTTTGTAAAACATTCTTGGAGGAAAGGAGATACCGGTAAAAGGGTTTAGGGTTTATGAACCGGTACAAAACAAAGCTATAATAAAAACTCTTTCTGGCATTGCAGATGCATTTTGTGAGTTTGCCATTATTGTTTTATCTCAACAGAAGCTTGTAATCAATGAGACTCTTTTGTGTTGAGCAGTGTGCTCTAGGCAGAGTGCCTTACTACTTGTGCAGGCCCCCATGTTATGTAATATATTTCATATGGACAGTGAATTGATATTGTAGGTCACAAATCCCACCATGGTTTTTCCTCTTTGAGGTTTTCCACGTATAAAATTCAGTGTGTTATGGTGTTCATTCATGTGGCTGGTTTATTTACTTCATGTTATATGTTTCTTCATTTACCGATTTATATGTGTATGTTATAATAAGGTAAAATCTTACACTACCAACATAACACTGATTCACCCACCCCTCTCAGTGTTCTTGGATTCTTTCAATTCTAACAATTGGTATCAGAGCCTGGTGCCTTGGAGGAAGTTTAACAACTTGAGGAAGATCCTGAAATCAGAATCATTGAACATGGCTATGGAGAAGAAACTTGAGATGGCACTTGAAGATTATGATGCTGAAAGTTTGAAGAACTTAAAGATGCAAGATGAATTGAATTTTGCTAATGAATTCATTTTTGTTTTGCAAGAAAGGTTATCATTAGCTCAAGCTAGGAGGAAGGAACTTTTGCAAAACCAGGATGATGAAGAGAAAAATGCACTTAAGGAACAATGTCAAAAGTTGAGTCAACAAAACATGCTCATGAAGAATGAAATGCAAGACCTAACTATGAGGATGTCAAAATATATTGAGGACAGAAAGAAGAAGGAATAAAATCTTGTTGTATCTCTGAAGAACAAATTTGAAGAATGTGGTAGATTGGCTCATGAGAATGATATGTTAAGAATTGATTTGGTACAATCCCAGAATAATGAACAAGATCTTGAAAGACAAATAATGACTCCGAGAAATGATCTAACTACTACAAGTGAGTATAAAGACAAATTCAGGATTAGTGCTACATAGTTGGATGATTTATTGAAAAGACAAAGGTAGAGTGAAGATTCTAGAGGACTTGGATTTGAACAAGGTGAAAGCTCCGATACTACAAATAAAGATGAGACAACCGGTATGCATAACTCATCAGACCAGAGGAAACCAGTAAGGCAATCTAATGCTTACAAATTCAATGGTAGATTCTTTCTTTGTAATAAATTTGGGCTTATGGCTAAACAATGTAGAAATAGAGAAAATAAAAACTACAATTCAGGTCCCGGTCAATGCACAAATTGCAAGAAATATGCTCATAAGTCAAAAGATTGCAGAATGAATGTTAAATGTCATGCATGTGGAAAGTTTGGACGATTGGCTAACCAATGTAGGTCAAGAAATGATATTGGATATGTCAAATCAATTCAAAAGAACAATGTTGCATGTTATGCATGCAACAAAATAGGTCATATTGCTAAGTACTATAGAAGAAAGACCGAATCGGTTAGCAATGACAAAGCAAATGAGAAAGGAAAGCATAAGGTAGATGAAATATAATTAAATCACACCAAGAGATGGGTTAGAAAGTCTCAATAACCAAGTGAAGATGCAACTACATTGGTAACTGCACCAGGAACTCCACCGGTAGAACAAAGCATTCCTGCATCGGTAGGAAATTCAACCAGTAACTGAGGCATACGTCTTAGGGGTTGGCATAAAACTGTTAAACCGACATCTCGTAGGCCTCATCGCTAAGCATTTATGAAAGTGAAGGATTAGGGTTTACTCACTAATAAAAAGGGAAAATGGAAACATTTTCACTCACCCAACACTTGAGCAAACCAGAGCAAAGCAAAGGCGAATCACAGGCGATCAAGAGCGAGCAAAGGAATTCTAAAAAGATTTCTAGCAGTTATCTGAGAAGTGATCTAGATCTTTCAAACCGACGGTTATTATCCAAGTATTTCTTTGAATTGGCATCCAGATCATCATTTGCTCCTACTTTCATTGCGAATCCCATTGTTGTTTAGGTTAAGGATAGGCTTAGACCTATTTTCAAGGAAGTTCCTCAAATTGCAATGAAGGAAGACTCTATTGGCGCATTCTCAAGGGTTCCTGATGACATAGTTTATATGGAAGATGTTAGGGCTTATATTCACTGTATTTTGGAGGATTTAGGCACTGAGGAAATCAAGGGAATGTATCAATCTATTATAGTGGGCAGCTCTAGAACAATCAAGCCGAAATATCAAATCATTGAAAACCTAGGGTTAACCAGAATGATGTACATACTAGAATTCAAGGACAAAATAATTAGATATGTTTTGAGTAGGGTCCATAATGAATTCATCTAGTTGGACCGGCCTCACATGATCACCAAAGAAGCAATTAAGGTGGTCACCAACTTACTCAAAGTTGCACAGGAACCAAGGAAGAAGGTCTCCAACACTGAGGTTGAAAAGGTCACCGACGCAACCCATGATGGAAGGTCAATGAGGATAAGCACCATTAAAGATACAAATGTAAAATTTGCCAGCATGATCATTGGCTACAAGGTAACACAATCAAGTCGATTGAACTCTGTTGCCAGTTCCTATATCCATGCTGCATATCAAATGATAAAGAATAATGGAAAGTATGATTTGTGTGAATGGTTAAGAAATGAATTAATGATAAATCTTGGAAAAATCAAAGGTGTTAAGAAAGAAATATTCCGGTTTGACAATCTTATTGTCTGCTTGATGTTGTATTTCATGAATGAGCTATCGGGTTTGGAAAAGAAATGACGGGCTCATGACATACTGGTAGGCATGCATATTAAAGATGCAATCACCGGTCTTGGCAGCAACAAGGATGAGAAGTTATGGGGCTTCTTTAAAACTTTTCAAGAGAACATGAGACTGAGGGAGAGAATCTCCAAACACATTGTGGAGAAATACTTCACTGAAATCTGCTTCATGGTAAAAATAGACGAGACCCTCATGGAAGCAGTGGAACTGAGAACAATATGGGTCACTGAATTGGGGTATGAAGTTGATGACAACATTATGGAACTATATGCTACAATGTTGATTGATTCTATTTTGGATGATAAGGCTGAACACTTTGGTACTGCAGAGGAGAAGGCTTTTGAAGTTAAAATTGGTTTCAATAAGAAAAGGAGGGAAAAGAAAATAGACAAAATGTTCGCCTTCATTCAAAATGTAATTCACAAGATAGATGCAAAACTAGGTTATGGATATAAACCAGTAGATCAACCGGCAATGGCTAATGCTCCAAAGGTAAAGAGGTCTGAGACTTTAATATCTCCTATCGATTCTGATACAAAGGATAATATACCCCTTGCATTCAGAAGGGTACAAAGGAAGAGAGCTGACAAACCTCCGATAGAAGAGAAGAAGGTGGAGCCAAGGAGCAAGCTAGTAAGAAAGGTGACAACAACATCCACACCGGCAAGGAAATCTACTCAGAAGAGGAAGCCTACTCCGTCCACTCCTGCAACTCCCAACAAGAAGAAGAAAAAGAGTGAGATAGATGAAGCAATTGAATCTGGTAATATTACCATCATACCCCCAATGACTTGTGCAGAATTGATAGATGAGGTAACTAAGAATGGAATTTTTAAGAATGTGTCAAATTTCTATGAAGATTTAGATGACAATGAACAAAATGAAATGGAAGAAGCAATTTTGTTACATTTAGACATATATAAGAAGGCTTTGGTAGAAATTTTGATGGAAATTCCTTTATCATCGTATAATAAGTTGGATGCAAGGAGATTAGATGCAATCAAGAGGGATAGAGAGATTAAAGAAGTTGAACTTTTAGGCATTTGTGGTTCTATAAATAATGAGGAAATGAAAAGATGTATAGAAGTTGCAAATAGAACAATCTTTAGCAGCAAACTCCAGCAAATAAGCTTAATGATGGGTAGAGTCAATGAAATAATAAATGAGACCAGAGATGGTTGGGCTAAATTCTTCCAAAAGAATCTTGATTTCCTTACTTCTCAAGAAGAATTTGCTAAGCCAACAACTCCCACCATTCCAAACAGATCTAAAGGAAAAGGAATTTTGGGAAGTTCAGATGAAATTTTGAATAAAATGGTAGATAATAAGAGTGTATAGATTAAACAGACAAAGACAACATTTGTATAGTTCAAGCAAGGTAATACAGATAATGTACAGGATACTGATAATATTATGGATAATAATCCATCGATAGTAATAGATATTGCACCAAGTGGCGAAGCCACCAGTGCAAAAGAGGATGAGAAAAGGGATACACCGGGAGAGGATAAGGAAAAGAAAGAAAAGAAAGAGGTGACTAATAAAACACCTAGTACTAAACTGGTAGTTGATTCCTTAGCAAAAATTTTGGCAATTGAGACTTCTCAAGTTGAGAAGAAATCAATCACAGAGATGAGTCCCATAGAGATAATGATGATGGATGCTCAAAAGCTAATGAAGGAGGGATCTGCAGACAAAGAGATAATAGATCAGTCAATAACAGTTTTGCATAGACTAATTCTGTATTGTATGATTGAAAATAAAGCAAGCCCTTCTGGCAAGCTTAAGTCACTGACATAGCACATCTCTAAAAACTTTCAATCATTACAGCTGATTTTTGACCAGCAAGCACTTGAAAGATTTACTTTGGCTAAGAAAGCCGCTTTTGACCAGATTATTGAGACAGAGAAAAGGAACATTGGAGAGGAACTTATACTTATTGAAAATTCTTTGAAACAATGTACTAACATCTATAGGGCCTTTTGTAATATAGAGATTCTTACAACAAATGTAGGTAAGAGGATAAAGGAGTTACAAGAAAAGATTGCTAATATTGCTAATTCTTTTGATGGACTAACTTCACTTACAACATCTATTGATGGAAAAATTTTGACTTTGGAGAACCAAATTTTTTCTTTTGAAAAGGAAAGAGACAAGATCATTCGGAGAGAAAGGAGTCTCAGAGGTTTGGTGAGTCTGATATTGGATTCACTTCGAGTACATAAGAGGGAATGTATGGATATGCTTGTGACTCCCACACCGACAAAAGTCACTGAGAAAGAAATACTTGCACATTTACTGATTGGATTCGTATGCATATTTGAAACATTCAAAACTGGCTGGGATACCTATATACAGTTACTTGAGAAAGCTTATCCGAAAATTTTGAAATTGGTCAAGCTCGAGTAAGTAATCTGTAATCATTCATTCTTTTGCACAAATTCCTAACAATTCTTTCACCGGTCTTTGGCATTGATGCCAAAGGGAGAGTATATGTATGTGAAAAATGAAATGAAAAGGGAAGTATGTATATAATCCTAGGGGAGGATATCAAATATAGAGTATATTGCAAATATAGTCAATCAGCTCAGGGGGAGCATGTTTCAGTTCATGTTTCAGTTTCAGTTGAACTGATAGGGAATCCAATTTCACATGAGTGTTGCCATCAATGCCAAAGGGGGAGGTTATTGGAAATTGACACTCATTGGATTCATATGTTGTCATTGATGGTAACAAGGCTCTATAGAAGGCATATATCGACAGATACCGACATTGGAGTATTCAGGGTCATCACCGCCACCGCCACTGGCACTGACATCTAGCACTTCAGTGAAGCCGACATCAGTTTGGGTTTCAAAAGGTTTTATTTGTAAAATAATTTTGTAATTATTGTATAGGGCCGACATTGAATATCTTTTGTAATGTATTGTAAGCCAACATAAGGCATATTCTTTGTAAAGGGTACATAAGTTAGTTTATTAGGTCATTTTGATATAGGACAAGGAAGAAGAACAATGTGATGCGAAGGATATGTATGTAGGTCATTTGTATGCAAAATTTATATCATGCAATGATCAGTAGATGATTTGTAAAAAATTCTTGGAGGAAAGGAGATACCGTTAAAAGGGTTTAGGGTTTATGAACCGGTACATAACAACTCTATAACCGAAACTCTTTTTGGCATTGCAGATGCATTTTGTGAGTTCACCATTATTGTTTTATCTCAGTAGAGGCTTGTAATCAGTGAGACTCTTTTGTGTTGAGCAGTGTGATCTAGGTAGTGTTCCTTCCTGCATGTGCAGGCCCCCATGCTATGTAATATCTTTCATATGGCTAGTGAATTGATATTGTGGGTCGCAAATCCCACCGTGGTTTTTCCTCTTTGAGGTTTTCCACGTATAAAATTCAGTGTGTTATGGTTTTCATTCATGTGGCTGGTTTATTTACTTCATGTAATATGTTTCTTCATTTACCAGTTTATATGTGTATGTTATAATAAGGTAAAATCTTACACTACCGATAGAACACTGATTCACCCCCCTCTCAGTGTTCTTGCCTCCAATGCCAGTATCTGTCGGTATATGCCTTCTAGAGAATTTTGTTTCCATTAATGACAACAGATGAATCTAATGAGTGTTAATTGCCAACAATCTTATCACATCCTTCAAGAAAATTAGTGTAGGCCAAGATCAACCACAATTGAAGTAACTCAACTTGTTAGCCCAAATATTAACACCATTATTAGAATTGTTAACCGTTAGCTTTCACACTATGCAAACCATAATAAAACTTGTATATGCCATCTACAACCACTCAACTATCATCTCCTAAAGAGACCAATCACCAAAAGATGACACAAAGGAGTAAATCCACTGAACTGATAGAGCTAGGGCAACCTAGACAAACTATAATGCTTCATCATGATAAACATTGTACTACAGAGCACTGAACCATTGAAACCCATATTACTGATTCCTTATACTATCTCAAACAAGTTCCCAAATTTGTGCATGCATACCAATTATCTCAGAAGAATGCAGAGCATTCTAGTGATTCAACTGAGACAAACTTCATTATTAAATTGCAATTTAGAGAATAGGCACTTGTAACTTTTGCTGCAAAAATTATTGCGACTTGAAATATAGGAGTTAGACTCAATCATTTTAACTTATAACTTATAACTCCTTTATGCTTTTCTATAAATTGTTGTGTGCATTGGCACACCAGTCAAACACTTCAACCTTCCTTTTATCATTTAGCTTCCTCAAGGCCTCATGTTCTACTTTCTACTCAACGTGGGATGAATGATCCTTGAAAGAGTCCATTAGCAGTCTCAACCTTTATTATAGGGATAAAGAGGTATCAAGGTTTACTGTTAGTAGGCCTTATTGTATTATTTTCATTGCATCATCAATTAGGCTTTTTTTCTTTACATGTCCCTACAAAATTTATTTTCTTTTCGATGCATGCAATATGTCTCCAAGATGCAACTTATGAAGGGGAGAGATATGTAAAAAATATTTTTGCCCTCCATGAGTTGGAATATGTAGTAGCTATGGTGTTACCATAGGCTCAAACTACATCTATAGACCTAATAGGATTTTGAAGGAATTAGAGGAGGATCCTTCACCAACACCTTGTCCACTAGAAGAATCATCTTGCATCTCATATGTCCTCTTAGTTCCATCCTGGACATTCTTAGAATCATTCCCTACATGTTTTTTTGCATCAACATTCCCTCTATTCTTCAGAAAGATTTTTTTCTACATTTTGATCTGTATTCTATGGAGAAAAAAACATTTGAACCTCACTTTCCTAATCTACACCTTGTGCACTTGTATTAGTCTTCTCTGGAGAAGAATCATTGTCCTTCTCTACTTCATCATTCTTCTCATCTCCATCCAAATCATAAAAAATATATACATCGATAGTGAAAATTTTAGGAAAATCCCCCAAATCATTATCACTCTGAGGAGCTTGATCTTTACTCATTGCTTCCCCTTTTTACATATCCTTTAATATTTTTGCAAAGAATTCTCCAGTTTCCTTTTCTATTTTATCTTTATCTTACTCTATCATGCTCATAAGGATGCTCACCCTTTTCTTTGTTCTCAACTGCTATGATTGTTTTAGAGTAATCTTTGTTATTTCATCCTCTAATAGTGATGATCCAACTTGTCTTAGAGCCAACTCTCTTATTTCTATCTCCAGTTTGACAGCTTCATCTCTCTTATTCTTCAAAGCATGACCAAGGAATTTTAGAAGTTAATAAAAATATCACCTAGAGTCAAATTGTATTTCATCATATACATAATTATGGCTTGCTCAATATATTTCCTAATTATACAAGGGCTCATTCGGATAAAGTTTAGTAGTTTCTTCTAGCTCGCCCCATGACATTCAATTGCATTGAGTCTAAACTAAAAGGATCTTGTTAAGGTGACTTCAGAGGAGTCTTCTTTGTCTTCTTAAACTTTTGTTTCACTTTTTCTTTTCTTTTTGTAGCCTCATAAATTATACACCTTAAATTAGGGTGTCCCATTTCACACTCTCTTAGCACTCATTAGTATTCCCCATTCCTGTATGCATTAAAGGACCTTTATTGATTTAAATTAATATTTAATTCTATATTATGATTCTTATTCTATTTTAATACATCATCGCATGTCCTCTTTGTAGAGGGGAAACATCAAACTACTGTGATAGGCAAGTGAACACTAATCAGGGACTCACTATTCAACCTCTACACTTGAGATGCGGTACAAAGTGTGTGACTGTATGGTACCCCTTAGATGATAATATACACGTCACAGAGGTCTTCTAATGCAATTATATGACACTCTATCTAAGGACGCATGCATGACTCTTAGATGACAACATGACACACTAGTGTCCCATATAGACAGAGTCATAGAGTCCGTACAAAGGATAGAGTGTGACAAAAACATGTCTAAATGATTGAAATAAAGTAAATATCATTGTGAAATGAAAGTATAAATAACTATTAAACAACAAGAGAAGGAAATAAGAAAAATCCTCACAACTAGTCCATGCTTGAAGCCTCCAGCTAGCTCCTTGAATCAATTTGGCAATTTGTACACAAAAGGCGAAAGGTTGTGGTTGTGTTTTAGATGCCTGCCATAGTCAGACCCTCATTTTGGTGTTTCCACCTCCATAGACAATGAAGATAGATAGAAAGATAATGGAAAATAGTAGATAAATGATACAACAAAGATAATTGATAATATGCTATGGAGATGGTAAAAGAGAGAGGAAGAAGAAAACTCCCCTACAACACCCAAAGCAGAAGGTTTTTCAGATGATGAAGAAGGAATCAATATTCCTCGAAGCATGATGATGGTGGTAATGTAAAAGAGAAGAGCATGCAACCAAAGAGAGCTTCTAGGCAATCGAAGATGTAAGAAAACATTAGTAAGATCAAAATCACAGCCCGAGAGGTGGAATGGATGACTAGCACTAATACATTTGGCCTAAAATTCTGATGGAGGTTTCCGATGGAGAAAGTATATTGTGATCAAATTTGATTTTTTTTTAAAAAAAATGCCCGATTTCATCGGAATTTCGATGATAATGCAACATTTGGTTTCGACGGAGAACAAATTGACAATGACATTTGTGTTTTTTTAGAAAAAGTGCCCGCGTTCGTCGAAATTCCGATGACCGTGGGCATTACTTAAAAAAAAAGAAAAGACCAAGTCATTTCATAAATCCCACCTCTTCATCCCATCAACCTCTGCCATTACAAAATTCCGCCTCTTCGTCTCACCTTTGCCATTACAAAATCCTGCCTCTGCAGGGAACTTGTGGGTTTAATTGTCAGCTATCCTAGCTATCTACTACTAGTGCTCCAACCGCAAAATGAAGTGGTTCCTCCCATGCCGATTCTGGCGAAATAATTCGGATCGATTACGTGCTCAAGAAGTTGCGGGTGGGGGTATAGTAAGTCGAGAAGTTATTGTTAGGCCGTCCCTCGATGAACACGAAGGAGGGAGGCAGACATAGGTTCCCTATGGGTTTAATCGCTGCAGGATGTAGGAATGGTCAACTATCGTAGTGTTGCTTTCCTTTCCTTTCGCATTTGAGCCAAAGGATGTGTTTATCAGGGTGGCCATTTCAATTATCATTGCTTCACTCTAAATTGGGCATTACAAGATCTAGTTGAAGAAAAAAGGTAGGGTATAATCAGCAAATTCATTATTATATATATTCAAATATTTAGATTCAAAGTTTATTATAGATTTATGAGATTAATTGCCAATAGCAGAGATGGTGAGAGGTTTCTATAATATGATATGATCGATTTAAAAGAAGAATTTCTTACAAGACCTAAACCGTTGAACAATCCTACAATCATGTATTAATTAAACACTGCATTTTAAATAATGACCAATGTAGTAAGCTTGAAACATATTAACACTACTTTCCATATTTAAAATATATCCTAATTAAGGAGAGGGATGACCTAAACTTGCATGATTGAGTGCCATTATGTAAAATACATCTTAATTATGGGATGTTGGTATATATGGTTGTGACAGAAAATCCCTACTACAGAACTGTGAGAGCACTGTGTAGTGATCGAGTGCTATTTTTTGTCGGTGTTTTGGAAGGGAGCATAAGTGTACCGTTAGGAAGGTGGTATAAAATGGAAGCCGAGAGGTATAAGGTTATGAGGTGTGGGTTAGGATAAGATAGGGAGGTAAGTGATGAAGGATGTAATGGTGAAAGAGTAAGTTAGGATATGTTAGGGGTTTGGAAGGTAGGAAAGTGAATTGGGGGAGATAAAAGGATGTGAAGGATGGAATGGGGTTAGGTAGGTGAAGTAAAAGTAAGTGTGTATGAGGTTAAGGTTTAGGATAGGATGTAGGAAAGTGGAGGAGGCTAAGATAGAGGATATGAAAGGTAGATGGAAGGTAATAATGATAGGAAGTGAGGTAAAGGTTATGAGGTGTGGGTTAGAAAATAGGGTGTAGGAAATGGAAGGAAGGGTCATATCACTTTGAGAGTTTTCACCAAGATGAGTAGCCTGAGTATGGAGCTCAAATCTTACAAGCCATGATGATCCACTTGTAGTAGAGGAGCTTATACTTGCATCTTGGGAGCTTATTAGGAGTTCGCCTTGAATTTGGGAAATACACATAAAGGAGATCGAATATTGATTAATACACATTACCTAGCCTCATCATGCATAAATAAAAGAGCTATAGACTATATCAAGCACATATCATGAGCCAAAGGATCATATTCGAGAGTTGCTTCATCTCCAATCCTCTACATTTTTAAGATCCACAAATAGGGTTGAGGATAAGTCTTGGTTACTTAGCTTTGGGTTGCATCTATATGTGAGCAACCTAAAGGCATAATTTTCAATGCAATTTTTGAGAGGACTTGTTTCCACCTTGTGGTACTGGGAGGATAAAATGCACCAACTCACATCGGAAACCCTCTCCAGATACCATTTTGGAGTTCTTCAAAGTGTGTTCTATTTCAAAATGTTTTTGACGGAGATGCATAGATGAGTTTCACAATTTACATAATAAGGTTTCATAGTGGCTCAATTTGAGAGTTAGTTTTTTGGAGTTCTTGTAGTTTGTAGATTACATTCAAGACAAGTTACTTGTCAATTATTTCATTAGGGGTGGAAAGCCCAAAATTTATGTTTTCCTACACATGGCCAATCCAAATGACTTTAGGGTTGCTATGGCAAAGTCTCTTATGGAAAAGGAGGTACATGGGAGGACACAAGAGGCATGAGAGAAGTTTGTAACCTTGATGAAGGGACTAAAGTGTCCATAGGCCTCCCCATCCTTCAAAGGATAATTTAGACTTACTATATGATTTACAAAGAAAAACCCAATAGTATCAATATTAGGGACAAAGGTCTAGAGCATAGTAGGGGCCATAAAGTAGTCACATGTGACCATCATTGACACAAGGATATTTTAGGTATGAGAGACTAAGGGCTATCAAGCTAGGCCTTCTATGAATCAACAACCTTTTAGGGGAGAATCTTGTGTTTTTAGTAGTTAGGATCTTCTAATTATGGTGGGGCCTAGCCAACATAGGGTTATATGAGAGGCACATGTTATGTATATGTTAGTATTAGACAGAGAGTTCCCACAAGGTTTTAGAGTAGGTGGACACCATCCTAGGATGTCAAAGTAGATAGTTGATATGTGGGTCTTTACCCTCCCAACCACTCAACATATACCACCATGTGTCTTTACCCTCCCAAACACCCAAAGGTCAAAGGAAGATTCACTACTACAACACTCACTTTTTGTGATAGTCTCAAGCACTTAGGACAGTCACTCCTTTCGTGGCCATTCTTCTTCACACAACACTCTCTAACATTAATTATGATGATAGTGTACCTCCTTAAACCTTCCACCAACACCTAACTCAATACCAAACTCTTTTCCTATCTCGCTAATGGACTAATTAACTCAACTCACTGTGAAATTGTGATGGTCAATGCAAGGTTTAGGACAATAGTAATTAGGATCTTCTAATTATGGTGAGGCCTAGCCAACATAGGGTTATATGAGACAGGGGTAAGTTCAACAGTGATGTGTATTAGATTGTCATCAAAGTTTCCTATTAGTGTTACTTTGTATCAGCATTAACCACTTATTGTCATGGGAATCCACTAATAGACAACATAGATATTTATCATCAAGCTCCTTTTTTTTCACCAAAGGGATAAAAATTTATTAAACACAACGAGAATTACAGAGCAAGAAAGTAGATACATAACCTAATCTAATCTTCATTTGCATAACCTAAGAAGGTAGACACAACTAAATAATCTTGAAAGAATTGCATATGAAGGGCACTATTAGAAATGAACTTATGTACCATGCTAGTCTATGTAGCTACTACTAATTATTGAATAGAAATAGTTACAAGTGTTAGAATGTGTTGAAATAGTAGCTAGCTCAAATAGGATAGACCCTATAGATGTAACTTGTAATTTGGTCTAACTCTAATTGGGTGTTGTAACTTGTGGTCCTATATTGAATGTAACTTGTAGATAGGGTGATGTAACTTGTGGTCCTATATTGAATGTAACTTGTAATTTGGTCTGAATGTAACCAAGGATAAATATTCAAAAAGTATAATAATTACACTAATACATATATCACTCTCACGCCTTCCTTAATTTGATATAAGGTCCCTCTAACCTGTTAATGCATGATAGCCTCAATATGATAAATGATTGAATGAGAGATAAATGAAGTCTCTCATTCAATCATCTATCCTATTGATAAACTATGATGAATACTTCAAGCTATTATTCCTTCATTTGATCAATGATCATTCTTAAATTTGTATATATTCAACCATACTTGAAAAGTTCAATCAATGCTTAACTACCAATAATCATCGGTTATAAATCTCATAGCATAGAATGCCGATTGGTATTGGTTTACATTAAAACCAATGCACTCCGATTAATATCGGTTAACATATTAACTATGAACACCGATTGTTATCGGGCTTAACCAATGCACTCTGATTAATATCGATTAATATATTAACTATGAACATTGATTGTTATCGGGCTTAACTAATACATACCAATTAGTATCAGTTATTTTTCATATGATAGACACGTCGATTAAGTATCAGGTGGTTTGTTAAGTGATATATACACCTGTGTATGGTGAAAATGGATAGCAATAAACAACAATATTGAAAGACTAAAATGGATTCAACCACCAAACCCTAGCCTAACAATGAACAAAGATCCACCATAACATATGAAGATAACCTAAGACAATGCAAATAACTCAAAATCACAAAGATTATACCATCACATGTCCACTAGGGTTTTGATCTCCATTCTTCCTATCTCCATTGATCTTGTTTGATATGCTTGCTCTCAGATTTTTTGTATGCACAAGAGCTCAACAAAGAACGGAATGTGGTTGCAAGTAGAATTGTAGTGTAGTCAATTGATCAAGTAGTTAGGCATGTCTCATTAGGGATTAGGGTTTGACAATGAAGAAAGCATCTCCTTAAATAGAAGACACAATATGAAATGGAGGGTTAAGATTGAGAGGTGTAAAAAAGGAGGTCGGCTAGGATTAGAGGGTAGGTATAAGAAATACCAAAATAATGAAAGAGGTAGGTAGTGTAGGAAATAAGAGATGAATGACATGTGTCATGTGTAGAAAAAGATAATGAATTAATTAAATAAATAAAGATTTATTTAATTAATAGAAGAATAAGACAATTAAATAAATAAAAATATTTATTTAATTTAGGAAAAAGGGGTAATTTAAATAAATAAATGTATTTATTTAAATGAGAAATAAGGCTAGAAGAGGATAAATGAATTAATTAAATAAATAAAGATTTATTTAATTAATAGAAGAATTAGGCTTAGATAATTAAATAAATAAAATATTTATTTAATTAGACATGACAATTTTGAGTGTCTACAACACCGATGAAATATTTGGGCATAAAATAGATGAAATTCACTCCATACTACTGCTACACAACATTTTGGTCGATGATATTTTTAAAATAGTAAAGGAAGGTGTATGGAACTGGCCTACTCTTCTTCTTTTCATGCCATCAAAATTTGAGTTTGATTGTCATCATTTACTTTTCCAAATTCTTCACACGTAACTCCTGAATCAATTTCCTACACACAAAATGATGAAAATAGGTTTGTTGATGGGGGCTTTCCTAGGTCAAATAGGTTTGAATATACCTTGAAGTGTGCAATATGGAAGGTTTGCATTCTTAATCTCCTGCCCATTTCTTAATTTAAAAGATGATATCTTTATTAAATATCTCCTCTATTTTTGGAGGTAGACATCTTTACGAAAAGATCTCTTCCTCCCTCTTTAAAATGATCCCTTTAGATCTAATCTAAAAATGCTTAAAATTGAACACGATACCTTGATAAATCTTTCTTGAATCCTTACACAAGGTTTTAGGATGTCATGTAGAATGGTGTGCTTTAATTTGGTTTCTCCTTCATTTCTTGATGAATGCTTGATTGCTTGTTCACTTGGAATTGTTTTGATTTTATAATTAAGAGATCACTTGAATTGTAGGTAAAACCCTTCAAATGACAGGGTAGGCTTCCTTTTATACCTAATATATGTCTTGAAAGCATTTTATCCTGATGGATTTAAATTAAAGTACTTTCTCTTCTATCTAGTATTGGTGGACCAGAGGTTGCATTGCATCAACCTAAGATACATATTTTTGCAGATACAACACAAGTTAAATGTATCCCAGGTCGATGCAAAGAAACCTCTACTCCAGATATCACCAGAAAATAGAGAAAGAAATTTAATTTAATGCCATCATGATAAAAGAATTTCATGATAGATAAATTGTATGCAACTATATCTATTTGAAATCCATTACCCAAACAACGCAATCGATCAGTCGCCTTTGAAAATAAAGTGGTATGATGAAATATTTGGGCATAAAATAGATGAAATGCACTCCATACTATTGCTGCACAATATTTTGGTCAATGATATTTTTAAAATAGTAAAGGAAGGTGTATGGAAAAACCAAATTCTTATCATTATAAACAATGAATATTTTAAGATCCTTTTATGATGTGTAAGTTGAGAATATTTTATGAAAGGTCCCTAAATGAATACACTTTAAACTGATTTTAGCAATGACTATTGGATGTAGACAAAATGAATGCTTTTTGGATTAGGATGGTACACAAAATCTACCATCAAAAGGTTTCTTTGGAAAGTATATGATTCAAAACTAAGGAAATGCAATTATTTACATGTTTTAACCTTCTTAGATGCAAAATCCCTTATTTAGCTTCTCACAAACCCTTAAAAGTAGGGTTTCTCATATACCCCTCTTCCAAACACTATACCATCCAAATGATGATGGATTCACCTTTCACTTGAAATGTATAAACACTGTCAATCATAAAATGTGCCCCTCCTTAAGGCAAATTTGCTACTGCTGCTCCTTAGCAAGCAATTTCTCCACTCTTACATTCGTTGTTTTGGTGATCACCCCAGTTCTCCACCCAATCTGCACATCAACCTGTTAGTAATTTATTGTACATGTTAGAGGAGTTCCATCCCATGAATATTAGGCCTTTTACATTCATGGAATGACCATTCTCATTGTAAATCAACCAAATCAAATGCCAAATTGCACAAATATGTTAGAATAGTCAATGCAACTAGTCTAAAGTCTGAGACAAATGGATTATCAGTGCATCTTCCTTGCAAATAAGATGTTCAAGGTCTCTTCAATGCATTAGAAATTCGAATACACACTCAAGACAAAGTTACCATAAGCCAAAACACCAAAAAATTTCAAGAAAATAAAAATTTGTTGTTATTGCTTGTCCTAGTCCGTACATCAACATTCTCTACCGTACAAAGCATTACATCAACCATTTGATAAAAAACTCTTAATTTCTGACACATAAGGTCATGAAATGATTTATTTAACTTGCCTAAACTCTTGTAGACTCCCTAAGCCATATATTCCTATTACATCTTTTTGTTGGTCCTAAGGTCCTTACCAAGCCCTTTAGGACAAATTACAAACTTATTACAATTTTCATCATTAAAGGCCATAATGGACCTTAAGACATCATAATTGATTGGCTCTTCACTCCTAAGACCTTCAAAAGTCTTTAATGACTTCATTGAGTCCTTTGGTCTTCCAAATGCACCTGCACCAACTTGAATTCTCCTTCATTGCTTGAGTGCTTGTTCACTTGGAATTGAATTGATTTTATAATTAAGAGATCACTTGAATTGTAGGTAGACCCCTTCAAATGACAAGGTAGGCTTCCTTTATACCTAATATATGTCTTGAAAGCATTTTATCCTGATGGCATTAAATTAAAGTACTTTTTCCTCTATCTGGTATTGGTGGAGCAGAGGTTGCATTGCATCGACCTATGATACATATTTCCACAGATACAACACAAGTTAAATGTATCCCAGGTCGATGCAAAGTAACCTCTGCTCCATAGATCACCAGAAAATAGAGAAAGAACTTTAATTTAATGCCATCAGGATAAAAGGCTTTCAAGACAGATAAAATTTGAGTTTGATTGTCATCATTTACTTTGCCAAATTCTTCACACATAACTCCTGAATCAATTTCCTACACACAAAATGATGAAAATAGGGCTGTTGATGGGGGCTTTCCTAGGTAGAATAGGTTTGAATATAACTTGAAGTGTGCAATATGGAAGGTTTGTATTCTTAATCTTCTACCCATTTCTTAATTTAAAAGATGATATCTTTATTAAATATCTCCTCTATTTTCGGAGGTAGACATCTTTACGAAAAGATCTCTTCCTCCCTCTTTAAAATGATCCCTTTAGATATAATCTAAAAATGCTTAAAATTGAACATGATACCTTGATCAATCTTTCTTGAATCCTCACACAAGGTTTTAGGATGTCATGCAGACTGTTGATCATGAATGTTGTGCTTTAACTTGAATTCTCCTTCAATGCTTGATGAATGCTTGATTGCTTGTTCACTTGGAATTTAATTGATTTTATAGTTAAGAGATCACTTGAATTGTAGGTAGACCCCTTCAAATGACAGGGTAGGCTTCCTTTTATACCTAATCATACATAAAGTGTTTGAATTTTTTCTCACACATGAGGCAAGAAATGAGGGGTCATATTTTGGGTCCCAAACATGAGTCTTGGCCGGTGATGACCTTGAATACTCCAATGTCGGTATCTGCCAGTAGTGTAAGATTTTACCTTTTTATAACATACACATGTAAACCGGTAAATGAAGAAACATATAACATGAAGTAAATAAACCAACCACATGAATGAACACCATAACACACTAAATTTTATACGTGAAAAACCTCAAAGAGGAAAAACCACGGTGAGATTTGTGACCCACAATATCAATCCACTTGCCATATGAAAGATATTACATAGCATGGGGGCCTGCACATGCAGGAAGGAACACTGCCTAGAGCACACTGCTCAACATGAAAGAGCCTCACTAACTACAATATTCTGTCGCGCTAAAACAATAATGGTGAACTCACAAAATACATCTGCAATGCCAAAAAGAGTTCCGGTTATAACTCTGTTATCATGTACCGGTTCATAAACCCTAAACCCTTTTACCGGTATCTCCTTTCCTCCAAGAATGCTTTACAAACCATCTAATGATCATTGCATGATATTACTTTTACATACAAATGACCTACGTACATATCCTTTGCATCACACTATTCTACTTCCTTGTGCTATATCAAAATGACCTAATAAACTGACTTATATACCCTTTACAAACAATATGCCTTATGTCGGCTTACAATACATTACAAAAGATATTCAATGTAGGTCCTATACAATAATTATAAAATGATTTTACAAATAAAACCTTTCAGATCCCAAACTGATGTCGTGTTCACTGAAGTGCTGGATGTCAGTGCCGGTGTCGGGGCCGATGATGACCTTGAATACTCCAATGCCGGTATCTGTTGGTGTATGCCTCCAATGTAAGTATCTGCTAGTATATGCCTTCTAGAGAATCTTGTTGCCATCAATGAAAACATATGAATCCAATGAGTGTCAATTGCCAACAATCTCCCCCTTTGGCATTGATGGCAACACTCATGTGAAAAATGGATTCCCTGCCAGTTCAATTGAAACTGAAACATGCTCCCCCTGAGCTGATTGACTATATCCTCCCCCTAAGATTATATATATACTTCCATTTTCATTTCATTTTTCACATAGATATACTCCCCCTTTGGCATCAATGCCAAAGACCAGTGAAAGAATTGAAATAATTGTTATAAATTTGTGCAAAAGAATGAATAATTACAGATTACTTACTGGAGCTTGACCAATTTCAAGATTTCCAGATAAGATTTCTCAAGTAACTGTATATAGGTATCTCAGCCGGTTTTGAATGTTTCAGATATGGATACAAGTCGACTCAGTAAATGTGCAAGTGATTCTTTCTCAGTGACTTCTGCTGGTGTGGGCTTCACAAGCACATCCATGCATTTCCTCTTATGTACACCAAGTGAATCCAATCTTGGACTCACCAAACCTCTGAGACTCCTTGCTCTCCGAATGATCTTATCTCTTTCCTTTTCAAAAAAAAAAATTTGGTTCTCCAAAGTCAAAATTTGTCCATCAATAGATGTTGTAAGTGAAATTAGTCCATCAAAAGAATTAGCAATATTAGCAATCTTTTCTTGTAACTCCTTTATTCTCTTATCTACATTTGCTGTAAGAATTTATATATTACAACAAACCCTGTAGATGTTAGTACATTGTTTCAAAGAATTTTCAATAAGTATAGGTTTCTCTCCAATCTTCCTTTTTTGTCTCAATAATATGGTCAAAAGCGGCTTTCTTAACCAAAGTAAATTTTTCAAGTGCTTGTCGGTTGGAAATCTGCTGTAATGATTGAAAGTTTTTAGAGATGTGCTCTGTCAATGCCTTAAGCTTGTCGAAAGGGCTTGCATCATTTTCAATCATACGATTCGGAATAATCTGTGCACAATTGTTATTGACTGATCTATTATTTCTTTGCAACGACCTCTTCTCCACCAATACCAGATAGAAGAGAAAGTACTTTAATTTAATGCCATCAGGTTAAAAGGCTTTAATCAAGACAGATAAATGGTATGCAATTGTATCTATTTGGAATGCATTACCCAAACAACGCAATCGATCAGTCGCACATGAAGTTCCACGAGTGTGATCTTTCTCAAATCCTAATATGATTTCTATCTCTTCAACCTCTAGAGGAGCCACCCGACTTGGCCCCACCCAAACCAAGATCCATTCTTCCCTCTTTTCAAGAATGTATTTCTCTTCACTATCTTGCAGTTTCCCTCATGAATTTTCAATTATAGTGTAGAGTTCTTCCCGAAGGACACCACCACATCGTCTAGAGTCTATGCTTCACTTTTTTTCTTTGATCCCATTGATGCCAATAGTCCTTTGTCTAAGGAAGTGCTTCCTGAATAGTCATGAGGGGGAGAGGCAATGCTTGAAACCGCCCTTCTATTGGGAGATTATGTACATAACCTCTTGGTCTTCTGAAAGCTAAAAAATTACTTCGAGTCCGCCAACTCTGGTTCCACACTATATAAATTTTTGGATATTGCCTTCTAAATATCCTTCAGTGCAAAAGCATCATTCTCATAATAGGAAAAAGGTGCTCCTTGCATGAACACATTGATTTCCTCCAAGTGTGGCCCAATAGGTTTCGTAGGAACTCCAAAACCAGTTAGTTCCTCCGGACATAAATTAGAGACGTCACATCACACACTCCAGACACTATTTGTTTGTATTGCATACTCTCTATGTATTTATCACCCTTTAACACTTTCCTCTACTTTTCTCCAATTGCTCTATTCTAGGCAGCTGATGAGCTTGTTTCCATGTCATTCAAGATAATGTCTTCTTGCTTTCTTTTAAGAAATTTGCTTGCATATGACTCTTCAGCTTGTATGTTCTGCTTCTGTACAGATATAGATTTTAATTCACACTCATATAATAATTAAATAAAATAAACATTTGTAAAGAAAAGATTTAGTCATTCGATGTTACATATTATTTGACGGAAAGATCCTAGACAATTCTTGGAGAAAGGAAACATCATTGATAATCCTTTTTTGTAAATAACATTGAATCAAATAAATAATAAATGTTTTATGTAATTTTTAAAGGTAGAACTTGTTCAATGCTTTCATGCACCGATGACAAAGCTGTTTGACCCACATCATCTCTCGCCGTCGGAATTCCGATGACAACTAATGAAACATCTGACAAGGATGTTGTATATTCGACATCACTTCCATGTCAGACAGTCGTCGAGGAGAAACCATAGCATTCGTTAGAATTCTGATGATAATCTGCCAAAATTTATGGCCAGGGGAGCAAATATAGCCACCGTTGGAGTAGTTCATAACATCGTCAAACGATTGACACAAATGGCATCATCAGGAAGCCCGATGATGATTTTTCAACGGTAAAGTTGGTTGGAAGTCCGACGTGGTGTCGTCGTAAGTCTGACAATTAGCCGTTAGAAATTAGGCCCAAATGTACTAGTGTAGAGAGAGAAAATTGAGCTTCAAAGGAGAATATATGCATGTTGGATGAAGGAGGATGTTGGTGGTCTCTTGCATAGATGTTATGAGCATTTTCTAGGAACATACATGATGCTCAAATGACAACGTTTAGGCTGTCAACTTCGTGGGGCACGAGCACGATGTACGAACGTCTTTGTGATACACATGGATTGATGAGGCTAGTGAATGGACAAAAGGACAAAGTGGTCAAAGATTTCTCCAATCAACCTAAAGAAAATGCGCTTATGCAACATAGAATTACACGAGATGTAATTTACGACACTACACTCTTATTTGGACCCTTAATTTTAGGTGTGCCCTTTATCTTTTAATCATTCTGATTTATCATAGATCCTACCCCATTTCAAATCTCAAGACATTTTTCCCTTACCTAAAAATTATATATTGTTGCACAAACTTATTTTCAGCATTAGAACCTATTGATGGGCCATTTGACACACCTAACACAAGCTAAGTAAAACTAAGCTTCTCTTAAAAAAGGTGACGGAGAAAGAAATCTCAAACTTCCAAGGTCTCTTTTGTTGGGTCACAACGGTGCAAGGATAACTCAGTGTTCATGTGTCTTGTTTCAATCAAGGGGTTTGTTGGTTGCAAGGTAAGCATACAAATTGGGTCTATACTAAATAAATAAAGTCAAAAGATAAAGCATGGTTGTGAGGAAGAAAGTAAAGAGGGTAAGCAAAGCATATAACTACAAAATAGATAGACTATGCAACATGATATTATCAATAACTTTCAAAACAACATTGAGCATAAGTTCCCATTAACATTCAAGATCATCAATTTACATGAAAAAAAAGAAAGATTCTTAAAAATAAATTTTCACAATATCATTCAATCCTCATATACAATTGAGACGCGTAATATAATTCATAGAAAAACAAAACTTGGAACAATCAAGTGCTATTTGGAAGGAGAGAAGATACCAAATCATAAAAGAATACCAATTTTGATGAACACAACTTATTGACCATGCAATCCATAAATTTATTGTATTAATTTAGGAAAGAAGCATAAAAAATCATTGATACTGTAGATGTTCAATTGTCTACAAAGAACTTACTTGAAAATTACAAAAAATGAAATTTCTAGCTACTGGCCTCAAATCATCAATTCTCAAACCATTACAATGACTCAAAAAATTATATTTATAGGCCCAACAACCCTTAGACTTAGAATAAATTATGCCCAAAACCCAGCTACAAACTAGTGGGAGACACAATTAACATGCAAGTCATTGTGATCTGGCTTAAGTTAACCATTGAGAAGAAAGACTTTCTTAGCTGGAGCTGATAACTACACTCCTTTGGCACAATTTTCTCCACCTGGGGTGTTGTGGTGCCATGCATGTTGAATAAACTAGGTACCCTTTGATATACTATTAAAAAATGCAGTTCACTCAGGTGACATTGTTGGTTATATTAATGTGTTGCAATTGCTCCTCTTTTGCTTGAGATAACTACAATGTACATCCAGTTCTCCACTTGTTACACATTCTTTCTATTGAAGCTTCAGTAGTTTTCTAGATAACATTCAATTAAGGATTGAGGTGCTTCTAGAACATACCTAATTCAAAACTTGGAGACCTTGATGCTTTCTCTTAACTCCTCCATATTGTCTACCAAGTTATCCACCACTTGAGTTTCTTTATAAGACTGCACGATGAGATACATGTATCTCTCCTTTAACATGGTATCAAACTTGATCTCTAGAGAGAACTTCTTTGTCACATAGTTGTTCCACTCTTTTAGAACTAACTATTGATTGATAAAACCATCTTGTAAATCTATAAACACATACTTCCTCAACATCTTGACAATGTATTCTTCATATCCTTTCAATAATTCTAAAAGTGAAGAATTTCCTTTCAGCATTTCGACTCTATATTGATCAATGACGTCCCTTTTAAACTCTAACCTCTAGATGCAATCCTAAAGAGTATTAAGATCTTCGCCTCCCAGTAGATCTTCTCGTTTGATGACATTTTCTCCTAGATTTGTGATGTTTTTGAGTGTCTTAATTTTTTTTTTCAAATTTCTAGGACTGGGCTTCCCATTGCGTTGAGAGGGAGATCATGGCCTTTTCCAAGAAATAATAATATTTATAAATATCCATGGTTTCTTGAAGGAAATTTTTTACATTACTCAATTGGTCGCTTGCCCATAGAGTTGTCAAATTTTCCTTTAAAATATGTAGGGAATTGACTTCCTGTTGAGGGAGTGTTGACGAGGAGGGTTGTGTATCCGTTATCCTGGAGTTGAGTGGGAGTGGAAATTACAAAAGCACCTTCTTATGTTGTTCTAGTTGAGCCTTGATTTCTTGCTTGGACTTGTGCTTCTTTTCTATCCTTATCTTTATGGTGGCAATGACAACATCCAATGTAGCAATCTCCCCTCATTTGGTTTGTTTGCCTAAATTTACTTGAGAAACTTGGTATCTAATTGGAGTTTTCTCTTAACCTTCCTTGCTTGGCATTGGGGTGGCTATGGTTGGCAAAACCTCACATGACTCATTCCTTGTTAAATAATGTAGAGTTTTTGCCCTTTTACTTTTCTTCAGAGTCTCAACTATAACATCCTATAGGGTCACTTTAGACAAGACAATCTTTCTCTTCCTTTAAAAATTGAAACTTAGCCACTGAGGCACATTGGAGTCTTGTTGTCCACCTTGGGAAGTAACTTGAGTACTCATTGTGTTGGGATATGCCCTGAAAACTTTGTCTTGTATGATACTAAAGTGTGGTTTAGGGTTTTGGTCTTCTACATGCTCTTAAGTCTAATAAGCCTTACACCCTAAACCCTAATCGTGAGTGTTTTTTTCCTTTTATTTATTGTTTCAATCCTGCAGTGACTTCCAGTAACTGGTTTTCGATGTTTTAAGTCATGACTTAAGGCTATCGAGTCATTCGTATGACCGACCCCTTTTGTTAGCCACCTAGTCAGTTTTATTCTCATAGGCTTCCTCATGTCATGTACCTTCAGAAAAATCAACGACCCTGATGATCAAGCACAGTTGCACAATTAAACTAAAGAGATAGTTTTCCCTAACTCCGCAACCCCGCCTTCTTACTTGGCATGTGGGCCTTGTACATGCGTCACTCATTCTAAGATAGACCAATAAATTTTGGCCTAATGGATACCAGTGGACACATCGATAGGGTGGTCCTAATGTTCCCATAATATTTTCCACCCTAATGAGAAATCATTTCCCATTGGTTTGATGGCTGAGACCTTCATGCGATTCCATGATTCACTAAAGATGAACACAAAGGCTAGCTCTGCAACTCCGCTGCAGATGTGGCATGTAGGCCCTGTAGGAGAGGATGATAGATACTTAGATCAATTTAGAGGCTTGGACACATGGGTGGTTGGGCCACATGATAGGGATGTGGGTCCTATTGATATGCCTTCTAAGTAAAGTAAATAATGATGCCTTTGTGGTGGATCCATGGCTAAGATCTTCGTGCGATTGTGCAATTGAACAAAGATGCATGACATGATTAATTTCACAATGCTGAAATGACTTATAAGCGGTGGTGAATATAAAATAATTAAATTTTCCATGACTCAATCTCTCATTCATTGCTGAATGATAGAGATCTTGTTGTTGGGGCCCCAACATTCAAATACGAATTCTAATGGCTATCTCTTACCATCAAACTAGCCTACATGCCCACAGTCAATGAATTCAATTTCCTGTTGTAACCCAATACCTTTTGGCTATATTAACACTGTATTAGCTCAATTATACATTTACAATGCTTTAGATATGTTCTAAATTTATCTGAGATCATTTTCTAACACTAGGAAGGTTTATGTGATAGGGAACTGCATTTATTCTTACTACATTTGTTGTAGCATGTGCCTTACCTTCTCTGTGTGAATTTCGACTATGTATAGCAATTAAAGTGCCTAGGGTGTGTTATAAGCTACATTTTAAAGCCCTAGTTATTATTCTAGTATTCTTGAGTAAACCCTAACCTTGGAGATGGCTGAATATTCTAACCCAGGAAAGAGGAAGTTTTTAGAAGAAATAATGGTGCAACTCCTTGGGTCGATAGAGACTCAGAAGAGGTCAAAATTGGGGGCCAAGCTAGATGAATTCATAATTGACCACTTAGCTAGAATTGGAGATGCATTGATCCCACCTTGGGGTTTTAACCTTTGGAGAAGGGGATAAAATAAAAAGAAAGAAAAAATTATAGTATCAAACATATGGAATTGCAATCTTGGAAGGATTGTGGTTTTGAATGTATATGTCAATATTGAGTTGGTCACTACCATTGCTGCAAATTACAATCCAAACACCAGAGAAATTGTGGCTAGTGTGTTACTATTTACTAAGTTTTCATTAGTTTTATGTCCAAAGTCATCCTATATACTCTAGTCGGTTAATACTACTAAAATATTCAGTCGGTAAGTACTAAGGCTGTCAGTTACAGACGAAAGGCTAGTCACCGAGATGAGAAATACCGAGCTGCCTACCGAGTAAAGTTCTTATGCCTACCGAGTAGCAAAGAAGGTATACCAAGTTAATCTGAACCGAGTGGAAACGTGTTACCAGATTCAATGAACCTGGACACATATGTGGAAACATGTTACAATATTCGAGAATAGGGAACCATTATTACATAGGAAATTGCATTCAAAGATTTTGTATGATTTTGAGGAAGTTTATCCAATGAAATAATTTCTATGTTTATTCATTCGATAAAACATGTTTGTATGATCGATGTATGAACAAGATCACCATCTCAGAGATGTATATATACAGAGTAATTTGAATATCTAATATAGAGGGAAGATTGATGATTTGAAAATGAAAAATCATGAGAGAAGATAAGATGGGAAGAGTGACAGAGATATTCAGAGGTCACCGAGAAGGTTTTTTAGAAAATAGTTTAAGGGACAGAGTATACAGAAGAGGTCACCGAGTTGATTTATCAATTACCAAGGTATGCTATGAGCAAGGTAATTTCATATTGAGCACATAGAGTCTACTATAACATTTCAGATGTAAAGTTGTAGATATTTGTAAAGATTTTTGATTGAATTATTTGAGTTGTAATAGAAACCTTCAACAGGGTAAAAGACTCTAACAAAGTATATAAATTGTAAAGTCTTTAACTAGGTACACCATTTTGTAAAAGTGTTTGTAAAATCCCTTAGCAAGGTAGATCTAAAAATCTTGATACTCCTAACAGGGTAAGCTATCAGAAATAGCTAAACATGTAGCTCTAATCGAGCAAACTTTATTATTGCAGTAGTGAAGTTGTGGGTGCCATCCCCACCGCAGGGTTTCTCTCTGACAAAGAGTTTTAGCGTAACCAAAATATTTGAGTTATGGAGTGAAATGTGTATGGATGTTATTTCTATGATTATGTTTTAGCATTATATATTATGAGATCAGCTATACACAGTTTATGTTTATCAGTAAGATTGTTTTTGAAGAAATTTTTTGAAGTACTGATTCACCCCTCCCCTCTAAGAACATTAGTTTTCCTAGTTGGACCTAACAATTGGTATCAGAGCACTACTCTTGGAAAAGGGTTTTACAACCTAAATAGAAAGATCCTGTCAATGGAAGGCTATAACTAATCACGCAGAATTGTGAATCTTCAAGAAGAATTGGATCATGCTAATCAAGTGATTGTAGACATGTAGAGACAAATGCAAAAATCACTGAAAGTCAGAAGAAGATTGTCTGATGATTTACAGGACTCATAAGAGTTGGTGGAACAAATTGAGACATCATCTCAGAACAACATATCAGAAGAGTCTGAAGAAATGATTGTAGAATTGAAAGAAAAGAACAAAGCACTGAATGATCAGCTAAAAACAATGAGAAGGGAACATGAGTATTTCAGCACACAGATGACTGAAAATCTTGATGCATTGAGAACAACTAAAGATAACATAAGAGATATAGAAAGAGTAAAACAACAACTAGAAACATTGGTGTCTGAAAAGAATGATGAAATAACAAGGATGATTGGAATTCAACATAATCTATCTGAACAATTGGGTTATGCACATCATGAAGCAAATCTAAAAGAAAATGAGAATCAAGCATTGAAATTTGAATTATCAAGATTGACCGATGAACTTGAAGCAGAAAAGAAGTCAAAAGAAACACTGAAGAAAAGTTATGAAGCGTCAAGAATGTTGGATGAGCAACTAAACATAAGATCACCCAACAAATCTATCGGACTCAGTTACAAAAGAAACAACTCTATCAACAAAGGAATCAACACCACCAAGAAAGGAGAATCGTCAAAGAAGGCTGGAAACAAAGACAAGATGAAATGCAAGAAGCCTATTTGTAATTACTGTGGAAAACAAGGACATACTACCAACATGTGCCGAATCAGAAAAGGTAAGCAACCAAATGTCACTAGGTCTGATGGTTATTGTTACAATTGCAATAAGTATGGTCACACATCTAATCAATGTAGGAAAAAGTCTGTTAGCAATTATCAAAAGGCAAAATTCAAGGGGTTTTGCAAAAACTGCAATAGATATGGACACAATACCGAGAAGTGTTGGTTTAAGCAGAAAAAACTATATGTTGTCTTCACACCGAGCAAATACTAGACGCTACCAAACTCACATAGATCTTAATTGATAATATACTGCAGTACCATGGGATTACAATACAAGGATATGGTGTGAATGTTGTGGAAGGTATGGACATATAAGTGCAAACTGTATGATAAGGTTTGGAATGAACAACTAGAGATCATGGAGAAATGCTGGAATGGCATGCTTTCATTGTCACAAAGTTGGACACTTGGCTAAAGATTGCAGAGATCAACCCAGAGAAGATACTGAGGAAATAAGAAGCAAATTATAGAAAATTTGGAAAAAGAAGAAAAATGGGTCAACTAATGAAGAAAGCACCTTACCTACCAAGTTAGGTGCATCTACTTCGAATTAATCATAAAGGTATGAAGGGACTGCATTTTCTCAAGGTTAGAGCTTAACCGTTCCTATTTAATCATGATCACAAATCCAAAATCTATATACCTAAGATGTAATAACATTTTTAAATACTATCCAGTCTTTTGAAGTACCAGAGAAGTCGGTGAATGCAGTAAACCTGTCTAGTCAGTAAAATCATATAAGGAAGATAGTCGATTTAGTGGAACCGAGTGTATTTAATGCTTATGTTACCTAACTGCACGAAGCCCAATAAGGTAAAGGGTGTATTTAAAGTTCTTTGTGTGGTCATTTTACACTTACCCGTTTTCAAAGAGCAGAGCTAAGCGAATCAAAGGCGATCAAACATTTCCAGAGCGAATTTCAAGGTATTTTCTCACAATCTTAAATGCATTTTCAAGCAAGTTTATCGATCAATATAAGTTGTGAATATTTGCATTATATTTACTAAGTCGAAAGCGTTTTCTAGTTATTTGAAACCCTAAGCTATTTTGTTAGTAGAAATCCAAGTTTGAAATGGCTCCCAAGATGCAGAAACCTATTGTAGTTGAGACTATTGAGACGCCCTCACTAAAGTATTCCTTACCTCCCAAAGTGGCATTTGAACTCGATGAGAAAACTGCATTTTCTCTTATTCTAGATAGGGTTCTATTGGTTGAAGATGTTAGATTTTATACTAAGTGCTGTGTTGAAGAGCTAGGTTATACTGAAATTAAGGACATGTATGATGAATTATGCACCGATGGAATCCTGGATAGTAAGTTTGAGCATATCAAAGTTAAGGGATGGACCAAAGTCCTAACCTATCCTCGAGTTTTCAAACCCCAATGGGTCAAATTTGTCTTAAGCAGAGTGCATGATGACTTTATGTGGTTCGAGGATCAACCGTTCAAGATCACCAAGGAGATTATTCACATAATAACCGGATACCCTATATTTGACCATGCCTGAGCACAGAAGGTGATTTCACAGAAGGAATTGATAACTTTAACCGGAGTTGAGTCTAATTGCGAAGGTCTTAAGTTGAATAATGTAACAGATGCAGAACTAAAGTTTGCAATTAGAGTCATTGGTTATTGTTTCTTCCAATTGGCAAGAGAAAACAGTGTACCATGTGAAGCTGTAGATATGGCCTATAAAATTGTGAAAAAGGGTATGAAAATTGATTTATGTGAAGTATTGTTGAAGAATATTTTTGAAAATCTCAACACAATAATGAAACCTAAGAAGAAAAACATTGCTAACACACTAAAGTTTGGGTCACTCTTAGTGTGTATGTTCTTCTATTTTCAGAAGTTCTTTCCTTCAGTCGGTAACATCATTTGGGAATTACACCGACCAATCACCCATCAAATAAATGATTTTATCAATCAGCTAGGTGATAATTTCAATGAGATAATGGATGATTACTTTAACAAATTTTATGAAAATATGCATAACAGGTATAGGATCCCACCTCAGCTAGTGGAAAAATATAAGGATGCTATATGTTTTGAAGTGGACACCGACTACTGTTATATCAATGCAATAGAACCCAGAACTCAATCTTTACCACCTATGGGTTATGATATTGATTTTGATAATACTCAACAATAGATAGATGCGTTTCTGACACTTCCAAGGCACTCGACCGAGATCAGGTATGGTACCTATGAAGAGCTAAAAGAAAAAGTAAAAATGAGCATTGTGGTACCAAAGGCTACCAAAAAAGCCACTAAAATGATCAAAGTTTTAACTGAGAAATTTGGAGAAGGTTCTACCTCCACACCTACTAAGCCAGCAGGTAGGAAAAATGATCAACTTACAATCGAGGAAGAATTTGAAGCTCAAGAAGCAACAATTACACTAAGCACCAAGTTTCCAAAGGGAAATTTTTTGAAAAGAAAGAAACAGGATATAACTAAGGTATCACCAACTCCACCAGTTAAGCGACCTAACACTAGATCATCTGCAGTGTCACCTGGTAAGAGGCAGAAAAATGTTGAATTGCCTAAAGTTACAAAGACTTATAGAAAATCAACCAGAAGACTCATTTTGAATAAGGAGTCAAGTGACACAGAATCTGAAGATGCAAATAAATTTCAGATTGTTAAAAGCACAAAGGAAGATGTACACAGTGTTGACAATTTTTGTGCAAAATTAAAACAATATGGAGGATTTGGATCATTTAGATATGTAAAATATGACTCCCGAATAGAAGAAGAGAAGAGGCAAATAGAAGAGTTAGTAGTGTGTACACTTCTCAAATTTTGAGTAGTTCCATTGGAAGTAACTGATTTTCTTCCAAAAGCATTATACTCTCATATTGACAACATATGGAAATATACTATGGACTTGGAGAAACAGATAAGAGAAAGAGTTTTGGTACATCTCTTTCCAGACATGTTGGTAGATGATATAAGAAATCATTTGAAAAACTACCAGACAAATTTTCAAGTAAAGAAAATGGTCTTGAAAATAATGAATGGTCTTTATCTTGAAGTAGAGAAGGAAACTAAAGAAAAATGGCAAGAAATATTCAGAATTCAGACTGAAGAGCCTCAAGGTGAAGTGGAAATAGTTGACATCACTGAGCAAGATCCTGCTTCAACTATTCAACTAGATGAGGATGTCATGGACACTGAGGCACAGGAAGAAGAGATGATAGAAGGAAATGTCTATGCCAAACTAGTATCAAGTGAATCAGTCTTGGAACAAGTTAAGTCCTATCCCCTGGTAACTCAACAAGTGTCAACCAAGAAACCTCAGGACATAGAACAAGGTAAAGAGGATCAAAAGGCTACACAAGGTGAATCTATCTCTTAGGCCATAGGTGAGAAAAATGCTCAAGCACCTTTAAACTTTGAAACTATTGCCACTGAGACCCCAAGCAAGGAAACACCGAAGGTTACATCAGAGGCTAGAAGAACTGACAAAAGTGTTGCTTCCATTGAGCAACATACCGAGGAAGAACAAGCCTCCAAAGCCATTGTACTCATACAACCGGTGAAGGCATCATCATCCATAGAGAAGAAAGAAAAGAAGCACAATTTTAAGATAGATTTGTCAAAGCCTATTGTGTTTCTGAATGTTGACATTTCAGAACTAAAAGGGCAAGCACTTATTGAATTCGGAGAGCTTTGTAAAGCCAAAGTAGAATAGGAAAAATAGATAGCTATTCAGAAGAAGAACCGAGTACTTCAGAAGGTCAAAGCATTATTGATAGACATGCTACCTGAAGCTACCATAAATAAAGATGCTGCCATCCATATGCAACTGGATGAACTACTCACTCAATTAGAAGCATCAAGAGTAGATGCATCAGAATACCTAAGCAAATTAAAAGAAAAAGAGCTAACTACCAAGATGATTGAAGAAGTGCAGAAAGAAATTGCTATAGGTAAAGTCAAGCTTGTTGGATTTATTACTGAGTTGTCCCCTCAACTCAAGCACATTATTTATTTATTCCAGAAGTTATGTACATTTTCATTCTTTATTAAAGATATCAAGCATAAGACCGAAGTCATTGAAAAAGAGATTACCGATCTCTCCAATAAATTGACTACTGAGCATAATTCTATTCAACATTTTTATACAAAACTACAAACTCTTATGGCTCAGCAGTTAGAACTTCGAAATGAAGAGCACAAAATAAGGATCGATATCATGACTCTTCAAACATTATTTATTCCCCATTTATCATCCATTCAAGAGCAGATCAATTGAGCTACACAATTATCCACTCAAACAAAGGGAAGCACTTTAGATGGTTTGATTTCACTATCAGTTGATATTACAACTCAAAATTCTTTAATGGAAAGTGTCAAGGATGCACTTACCAATGCTCTCAAAGACGCTCGTACTAAGTATAAATCTATTTTTGACCAGTTGCCCCCACCTAATAGTAACTAGTTTTGATGTTTGTCAAAAAGGGGGAGTGTACCGAGTATACAGACTATCTGAGTGTACAAAGTTTATACTATCTACCGAGTGTACAAATGACATTGACAGGGGGAGCATGGAACACCAGGAGCATGCAAATCAAGTTATGTACAACATATTGATAAGGGGAGTATGTACTTGAAGTATGTATTTGAACAAATGTATATATTGTCATTTAAGTCAAATTTTGTAAGTATATAGATTTTGTGTTATGACTTTTAAAGGAGTTTTGTCAAACATACCAAACTAATGTCAAAAGGGGAGATTGTTACTATTTACTAAGTTGTCATTAGTTTTATGTCCAAAGTCATCCTATATACTCTAGTCGTTTAATACTACCGAAATATTTAGTCGGTAAGTTCTAAGGCTATCGGTTACAAAACAAAGGCTAGTCATCAAGATGAGAAATACCGAGCTACCTACCGAGTAAAGTTCTTATGCCTACCGAGTAGCAAAGAAGGTATATCGAGTTAATCTGAACCGAGTGGAAACGTGTTACCAGATTCAATGAACCTGGACACATATGTGGAAACGTGTTACAAGATTTGAGAACAAGGAACCGTTATTACATTGGAAATTGCATTCAAAGATTTTGTATGATTTTGAGGAAGTTTATCCAATAAAATAATTTCTATGTTTATTCATTCGATAAAACATGTTTGTATGATTGATGTATGAACAAGAACCCCATCTCAGAGATCTATATATATAGAGTAATTTGAATATCTAATATAGAGGGAAGATTGATGATTTGAAAATGAAAAATCATGAGAGAAGATAAGATGTGAAGAGTGACAGAGATATTCAGAGGTCACCGAGAAGGTTTTTCAGAAAATAGTTTAAGGGATAGAGTATACAAAAGAGGTCACCGAGTTAATTTATCAATTACCGAGGTATGCTATGCGCAAGGTAATTTCATATTGAGAACATAGAGTCTGCTATAACATTTCAGATGTAAAGTTGCAGATATTTGTAAAGATTTTTGATTGAATTATTTGAGTTGTAATAGAAACCTTTAACAGGGTAAAAGACTCTAACAAAGTCTATAAATTGTAAAGCCTTTAGCCAGGTACATCATTTTGTAAAAGTGTTTGTAAAATCCTTTAGCAAGGTAGATCTAAAGATCTTGATACTCCTAACAGGGTAAGCTATCAGAAATAGCTAAACATGTAGCTCTAACCGAGCAACCATTATTATTGTAGTAGTGAAGTTGTGGGTACCATCCCCACCATAGTGTTTCTCTCTAACAAAGAGTTTCAGCGTAACCAAAAAATTTGAGTTATGGAGTGAAATGTGTATGGATGTTATTTCTATGATTATGTTTTAGCATTATATATTATGAGATCAGTTGTACACAGTTTATGTTTATCAGTAAGATTGTTTTTGAAGAAAAGTTTTGAAGTACTGATTCACCCCTCCCCTCTCAGTACATTATCTTTCCTAGTTGGACCTAACAATTGGTATCAGAGCACTACTCTTGGAAAAGGGTTTTATAGCCTAAAGAGAAAGATCCTATCAATGGAAGGCTATAAACAATCACGCAGAATTGTGAATCTTCAAGAAGAATTTGATCATACTAATCAAGTGATTGTAGACATGCAGAGACAAATGCAAAAATCACTGAAAGTCAGAAGAAGTTTGTCTAATGATTTATAGGACTCACAAGAGTTGGTGGAACAAATTGAGACATCATCTCAGAACATCATATCAGAAGAGTTTGAAGAAATGATTGTAGAATTGAAAGAAAAGAACAAAGCATTGAATGATCAGCTAAAAGCAATGAGAAGGGAACATGAGTATTTCAGCACATAGATGATTGAAAATCTTGATGCATTGAGAATAGCTGAAGATAACATAAGAGATATAGAAAGAGAAAAACAACAACTAGAAGCATTGGTGTCTGAAAAGAATGATGAAATCACAAGGATGACTGGAATTCAACATAATCTATCTGAACAATTGGGTTATGCACATCATGAAGCAAATCTAAAAGAAAATGAGAATTAAGAATTAAAACTTGAATGATCAAGATTGACCGATGAACTTGAAGCAGAAAAGAAGTCAAAAGAAACACTGAAGAAAAGTTATGAAGCGTCAAGAATGTTGGATGAGCAACTAAACATAAGATCACCCAACAAATCTGTCGGACTCGGTTACAAAAGAAACAACTCTACTGATAAAGGAATCAACACCACTGAGAAAGGAGAATTGTCAAAGAAGGCTGGAAACAAAGACAAGATGAAAGGCAAGAAGCCTATTTGTAATGATTGTGGAAAACAAGGACATACTGCCAACATGTGCCAAATCAGAAAAGGTATGCAACCGAATGTCACTAGGTTTGATGGTTATTGTTACAATTGCAATAAGTATGGTCACACATCTAATCAATGTAGGACAAAGTCTGTTAGCAATTATCAGAAGGCAAAATTTAAGGGGTTTTGCAAAAACTGCAATAGATATGGACACAATACCAAGAAGTGTTGGTTTAAGCAGAAAAACTATATGGGGTCTTCACACTGAGAAAATACTAGACGCTACCGAACTCACACAGATCTTAACCGACAATATACTGCAGTACCATGGGATTACAATACAAGGATATGGTGTGAAAGTTGTGGAAGGTATGGACATATAAGTGCAAACTGTATGATAAGGTTTGGAATGAACAACCAGAGATCATGGAGAAATGCTGGAATGGCATGCTTTCATTGTCACAAAGTTGGACACTTGGCTAAAGATTGCAAAGATCAACCCAGAGAAGATATTGAGGATATAAGAAGAAAATTATAGAAAATTTGGAAAAAGAAGGAAAATGGGTCAACTAATGAAGAAAGCACCTTACCTACCGAGTTAGGTGCATCTACTTTGAATTAATCATAAAGGTATGAAAGGACTGCATTTTCTCAAGGTTAGATCTTAACAGTTCCTATTTAATCATGAACACAATTCCAAAATTTGCATACCTAAGATGCAATAACAGTTTTAAATACTATCTAGTCATTTCAAGTACCAGAGAAGTCGGTAAATGCAGTAAACCTGTCTAGTTGGTAAAAGCATATAAGGAAGATAGTCGGTTTAGTGGAACTGAGTTCATTTAATGCTTATCTTACCTAACTACATGAAGCCTGATAAGGTAAAGGGTGTATTTAAAGTTCTTTGTGTGGTCATTTTACACTTACTAGTTTTCAAAGAACAGAGCTAAGTGAATCAAAGGCGATCAAACATTTCCAGAGCAAATTTCAAGGTATTTTCACACAATCTTAAATGCATTTTCAAGCAAGTTAATTGATCAATATAAGTTGTGAATATTTGTATTATATTTACTAAGTCGAATGTGTTTTCTGGTTAGTTGAAACCCTAAGCTATTTCGTTAGTAGAAATCCAAGTTTGAAATGGCTCCCAAGATGCAGAAACCTATTGTAGTTGAGACTATTGAGAAGCCCTCACTAAAGTATTCCTTACCTCCCAAAGTGGCATCTGAACCCAATGAGAAAACTGCATTTTCTCTTATTCCAGATAGGGTTCTATTGGTTGAAGATGTCAGATTTTATACTAAGTGTCATGTTGAAGAGCTAGGTCATACCAAAATTAAGGACATGTATGATGAATTATGCACCAGTGGAATCCTGGATAGTAAGTTTGAGCATATCAAAGTTAAGGGATTGCTTGAAGTCCTAACCTATCCTTGAGTTTTCAAACCCCAATGGGTCAAATTTGTCTTGAGTAGAGTGCATGATGACTTTATGTGGTTAGAGGATCAATCGTTCAAGATCACCAAGGAGATTATTCACATAATAACCAGATACCCTATATTTGACCATGCTCGAGCACAAAAGATGATTTCACAGAAGGAATTCATAACTTTAACTGGAGTTGAGTATGATTGCAGAGGGCTTAAGTTGAATAATGTAACAGATGTAGAACTAAAGTTTACAATTAGAGTCATTGGTTATTGGTTTCCTTTGTGGGGTACCATAGCCATAAAGGAGCCAAGGCCACTGAATCTTCTTGGAGTGAGAATGACTATTCCAAGTGTTCAAGATTAAGATAAGTATTGGAAAACCTTGATTCTATAAGATATTGAGAATGCTTTATATATGATTTGCCAATAATATGGTTGAATTAAGTGGCTATGTTATTCCATTTAATGTGTTATTAATTTACTTTGTAATTATTATCATTTACATATAATTTAATGATATTTACCTTTAATTAATGAACTTCACATTAAAATTTAATCTACTAATTCCTTTGCAAATAATTAATTAAGTCTTGGAGAAACGTGCCATTACATTTGGTATCAGAGCCAAAGATTGTAATTTTAAGTTGTTAATTGTTAAATGCCTTTTTTAATGTGTCTTAGTTAGGAGTGGTAAGGCTATAAGGATAAATACATAAGATCACTTTAAACATCATTCCATTAAAGTTAAATTTAATTTGGCTTAGGTTGTACTAATAATCATTTATATGGAAAATTGTAGTATTCCATTTCACACATGCACTTCAAAAATAGTATTAACAATATAATTATTTTTTTAATAATAATAATAAAAGATATTCTTGGGTGGTTACAAAGGGGGTATAAGTGGACACTTTTTTTTTGATATCAGGTGAACCTGAACTTGGAGGTGAAATTTGAAAGTCATCCACTCAAGATATGAAGATAATCAAATAACAAATATTGTAGTACTTTGAATCTAGTTTCCAAACTACTAAACGTTTTCAAAATTGGATAAGATTAAGGGGGTCAAATCCTTTGTGCATGAAAAATTGACCCTAATTTTTTTTGAAAAACATAACATAGTGTCTGACGTGCGCATCAAAAAAGTCATAGTTAGATTTAGTATTTTGAAAATTCCTTTGGCAGAAAGATAGTTAAGAGTGAGCACTAGAAGATGTGTATTTTTTTGTAATTTTTTGTTGAGTATGTTTTTTATTTTATTTTTCCAATCGAGCACATCCTGAAAATTAGGTACCTGTTTGTGCACGAAGCATAAGTTGCACTAAACAAATCAAAAAATACAATTTTTTTTTAAATTGTACAGAATCAAGTGGACTACAATAATAAATAAAGTTTTTTAAATTTGGATAAGTATATCAAAAGTTATTCAAAAAATGGTGCACCTATGTCTGTGAGAACTATGGAGACACTAGTAAAAGAAATTCAATAATAATATGTTATTGTTGTTCAAATTGAAAACAAATTATATGGTTAGAAAGCTCAGAAGATGGGTGAAAATATGGTGGAAATTTTAGAAATACCCACTTTATGAAGTGTAAACCTGATGATGACAAAGTCAATAAACCAAGTTGATAAAATAAAACACGAAAAAAATGAGAGAAATGGAGGGAAATCAAACTTCCAATTCGTAGCTTTGTCATCGAGGCCTATTTCCAAGCCTAAACAGTTAAAAGCGTGTACGGGGTACTTATGGTTTAAAAAGTGTGTACGGGGTACTTATAGTGTAAGCAGCGCGTATGCGCTATTGTATAGTATGATATTCTATATATAATATGTGTATATACATATAATATATGTAATATATAATATGTGTATAATATGACATTGTATATATAATATGTTTATATACATATAATGAATGTATATATATAATATATTAAACATATATATACACATGTAAGTGTATTGTCTCCCCCTCTCAAACACATACAAGGTCTATCTCTCTCTCTCTCTCTCTCTCTCTCTCTCTCCCCTTCTCCCTTCCTCCATACCCCATCCCTCTTTCTCTTCTTCTCTCCCTCCCTCCCTTCATACCCCACTACAACTGTGTTTGCACTTCTATAGAAGTAAGTGAATTTATTTCTTGTCTGCAACTTCCTCTTTGATTTTTATCATGTATCCTCTCCTAAGAAAATTGACTGATGGATTTTTGTGTGTATATTGAATAGGAAGAATAGGGTTTGAAATTGAACCACAGGTGTATTACTGTGACAAACAAGGAAACTCGTAGCAATATTCTTCTTGAACGTGTTTTTAATGAGCAGATCAGATGTGGAAAATAGTGTCAACAAAGCAACATGATGAGTCAGAGTACCTGCAATATGTTTTTCAAAAGAAAACAACAGGTAGGAAGAGAAAGAGGGAGAGTAACACAGATGATGTCCTATAGAATGATAGTGGTGGGTATGCGAGAGTTCCCATGTTGTTACACAATGCCTGTCACCTAAAGAAAATAAAGTTTGTTGTATGCATGGCAGTGGTAGTATATGATGATCATCACTTGTCAAACAGCTTGGAATGGTACATACCCATGAAAGAAATCAAGTGTGTAATTCCTATAGTCACAATCAAGATCAGTCTTATAACCTTGCAAATTTAATAGCATCATATGTTTTAGAACTTAGGCAGTACTCTTAGGGTTAGGTCAAGCTCTTACACTTTCTTTTTAGTGAAGCCTCATTGTTTGTTCGCTTGGAGTCTCATTGTATGATGTTCTATTCATAACTTTAAATTTAATATATCATTTTATTAGCCCATCATATGACCCCTTAGGTGTCATTAGAGGTCGTATTGTTTCCTAAGAGGTCATATGGTATCCTGTGACCCCTTAAGACCCCTCCTCTTCCCTTCCCCCCTCTCTCTCTCTCTCTCTCCATCCCTCTACCTCTCTCCCTCTCCCTTCCTCCATACCCCTTCTTCTCTCCCACCCCCCTCTTCTCTCTCTCTCTCTCTCTCTCTCTCTCTCCCTCTCTCTACCTTCCCTCCCCCCTCTTCTCTCCCTCTCTCTCTCCCTCCATCTCTCCCTTCCCCCCCTCTTCTCTCCCTCTCTCCCTCTCTCTCCCTCTCCCCTCTCCTCTCCTTCCCTCTCCCTCCCCCCTCTCCTCTCCCTCCCTCTCCCTCCCTTCCCCCCTCTTCTCCCTCTCCCTTCCTCCATACCCCTTCTCTCCCAACCCCCTCTTCTCTCTCTCTCTCTCTATATATATATATATATCTCCCTCTCCCTTCCTCCATACCCCTTCTTCTCTCCCCCCCCTTCTCTCCCTCTCTCCCTATCTCAACCTCTCTCCCTCTCTAACTTCCCTCCCCCATCTCTCTCTCCCTCTCCATCCTTCTCTCTCTCTCTCTCTCCCTCTCTCTCCATACCCCTTCTTCTCTCCCACCCCCCTCTTCTCTCTCTCTCTCTCTCTCTCTCCCTCTCTCTCTCTCTCTCTCTCTCTCTCCCTCTCTCTCTCTCTCTCTCTCTCTCTCTCCTTCCATCTTTCCCTCCCTCTCCCTTCCTCCATACCCCATCTTCTCTCCCACCCTCTCTCCCTCTCTCTACCTTCCCTCCCCCCCTCTTCTCTCCCTCTCTCCCTCCCTCTACCTCTCCCTTCCCCCTCTCTTCTCTCCCTCCCTCTCCCTCCCCCCTCTCTCCTCTCCCTCCCTTTGTCTCTCTATCTCTGTCTCTGTCTCTGTCTCTCTCTCCCTCTCTCCCTCCCTCTACCTCTCTCCGTCTCTCTCCCTTCCCCCTCTTCTCTCCCTCTCTCCCTCTCTCTCTCCCTCTCCCTCCTTCCCTCCTTCCCTCCTTCCCTCTCTCCCTCTCTCTCTCTCCCTCCCTCTACCTCTCTCCCTCTCTCTCTCTTCCCCCCTCTTCTCTCCCTCTCTCCCTCTCTCCCTCTTCTCTCCCTCTCTCCCTCCCTCTACCTCTACCTTCCCCCCTCTTATCTCTCTCTCTCCCTCTCTCTCCCTCTCCTCTCCCTCCCTCTTCTCTCTTCTTTCCCTCTCTCTCTCCTCTCCCTCCCTCGGTTCGTCCCTCTCTCTCTCTCTCTCTCTCTCTCTCTCTCTCCCTCTACCTCTCTCTCTCTCCCCTCCCTCTACCTCACACCCTCTCTCTCCCTTCCCCCCTCTTCTCTCCCTCTCTCCCTCTCTCTCTCTCCCTTCCCCCCTCCTTCCCTCTCTCCCTCTCTCTCTCTCCCTCCCTCTACCTCTCTCCCTCTCTCTCTCTCTCTTCCCCCCCTCTTCTCTCCCTTCCTCCTTCCCTCTCCCTCTCCCTCCCTCCCTCTCTCCCTCTCCCTTCCTCCATACCCCTTCTTCTCTCCCACCCCCCCTCTCTCTCTCTCTCTCTCTCTCTCTCCCTCTACCTCTCTCAATAGCGCGTACGAGGTACTGAAACTATTAGTTCCCTGCCCTGCCATAACTTTTTTAAGGCTTAGTAGCACGTACGCGGTACTTATTGCTCATAAGTGCGTATGGGGTACTATTCCCATTATTCGTTACCCTATGATAACATTTTTTAGGCTTAGTAGTGTGTATGCGCTACATATCAGCCCAGAATGGGAAAAAAGAATACCTTTGGGCTTGTCAACATTTTATGGTCTAACAATGCGTACGCGGTTTATAGACATAGTTTTAGTTTCCCAAGAGCCTCAATGGCCTCAAAAGAAGTTTTTGAGGTCGTTGAAGGCCCCACTGGAACTACGTCTGCACTTCTATCACTGTTGTATACATAAAAGTAAGTGATTTTTTTGTTTTTGCATGATTTCAAATGATTGAATTGTTGTTTTTATTATTTTTTTGTTTTTGCATGGTTTCAAATGATTGAATTGTGATTGTTTAATAGTTTGATTCCAAAAAATAGTGATAAGATGCATATTTATGGTTATTTATTTATTTTTGAACTTTTCTTTACATATATATGTAATATGATTCTATTTAGGTCAACCGATATCAACCATGGGAAAGAACAAGCGAGGAACAATGGAAAAATGAGAGGCTCAAAAGGAAAGACAAAGTCAGCGTATGAAGAAATTGCGTGACATAAGAACAATGGGAGAAGAAGGTATGTCATCCTCAACATCTCAATTCAATTTACCAAATGAATATAATGCACCTAATGCAATTGAAGAAGAAACATTTGATAATTTACCATTTGATCCTAATGCAATTGAAGAAGAAACATTTGATAATTTACCGTTTGAACCTAATGCAATTGAAGAAGATACCGCATTGAATAATCAATTAAATGATGAACATATTACACCTTCTCTACTTGATGAATTGAATGTACATAATGCACCGATGTTAACACCTCCTAGAATCATTCGTAGGAAACCAAAGTATCTAATTGACATTGATGAGAATATATTGAAGTCAATGCCCAATAAAATGAATGAACGAACTTGTAGGAGAATGGTTAAAAGAATATGCCAAAACTATTTTAAAAACTTAAATCAAACTGCAAGATGTCAATTAATTGTTCAAATGATTAAAAATTTAAATTTTAGAGAGACAATGAAAATTCTAGGCCTAAGATCATCTGAAAGTAACAGTGAAAGAACTATTGTCATAAATCTATTTGATGCATATCAATATATTGGTTCAAAATCACATAGTAAAGATTCTAATGCTACTTGATGTGTCATTACATCAACCATAATGAGTAAGAAAATAAAAAAAGATCGTTTGATAAGAAAAACAAGTAAGTCATTAAATGTTAGTAGAACAACATTAAGTAAAGGATTAAAGAGGTGAGAACAAATAGAGGAACCTAACAATAATTCTCTTTGGGGATTCTCGTGTAGACTACCATGCAAAGACAAGGTTGTTGTTGATGCACTAAAAACATTAATTCAAAATTTTTGGCATGACAACACAAGAGTATCGCCCAACCAAAGAGATGTTGTTAGAAGGCGAATTGGGTCTAAAAATTGTGAGCCACATGCGAAACACTATTTGGATATGACTCAAACTAAATTTTATGAAAGATTCCTTCAAAAGTTTCCTCAAATAAAAATTTCTCAAAGATTTTTTGAAATGGCAAAACCTTTTTATATTAAGATTAATCATGTACGCACCACGTGCTGTTGTAGGATGCATATTAAATTTTCCATGCATTATGATATTTTTTGTCATATTTGTTCTACTTTGCACACTAACGATGTTTTGTAGGAATGTAATATACAAGCACCTCCTAAGTCAACAAGAGAATTTATTTCAAGTGTGCTATGTAATAGATATGATGGTTGCATTTATTTTAAGATGCCTTGTTTGGAAGGTTCTTGTGCTATATGTGGTGGTTTGCAATGTTTACCAAGATGCATACATTTAGAGAGCACACATGAAATTGGTACGAAACTAGTTTCTTTTGAAAAATACAAGACAGTCACATATGGAGTTAAAGATGGAAAAGATTTGAAAAGATGCGAGCTAGTGAAAAATGATATATGTGTAGCTCAATTTATGAAAATGTTTCAAGAGAAACTAGTTTATGAGTACATAATGCATACACATAGAGCTCGATGGTTAGATGAGAAATTCAAGTTATGTAAGGACACATTTCCTCTTGGCACCATTGTCTCTATCGTTGATTTATCTGAAAAATTACACACTACAACCTCAAAATAAAGTGCAATCCATGTATTATCACTCTACACAAGTTTCTATTTTTGTACACATAGCATTCATGCATGTAGATGATAGCACAAAGGAGGATAGAAAGGTTGTAAGAGAGTATCACTTCTACATAAGTGATGATCGTACTCATTCCTCAGAGTTTGTACAAGGATGCTTTAAAGTTTTCTATGATAGTTTAAGGGAAAGGAACATACGATACAACCGACACTTGATATGGTCAAATAATTGCACCGCACAATTCAAGAATGCAAGGATGTTTTATTGGTTGACAAGGATGCATGTGACAAGCAGTGTCCAACATTTTTGGAATTTCACTAAGGTTGGACATGGTAAGGGAGAGCACGATGCTGCAGGAGCATGTGTGAAAAGAGCCCTAGCCAGGGAAGAATCGAAGTACAAAGGTGGTGCTGAGTTGGTAGATGCAAAAACAATTGTGCAATGGTGTAAGTCTATGATGGGTCCAGGTAATCCAGGTACATCATTGGTTCATAGATATTTTTGGTTGATCACTGAATCTAACATTGAAAACTATCTAGATTGTTTTACAGTTGTAGGATTGAGTGACATGCACTCATTTATGAGTTCAAATTCAAGTTCACAAGTAATTTATACGAGACAGATGGTATGTTTTTTCTCTTCATGCATGTATTGTTTGTGGGAAGAATGTGAATCAGAAGAGTGGATTGACAAATGGTCTTGTTGTTGGCATTATGTGAACCAGCATGAAGACATAATGACATTGTATGATTGTCATTGATGTCAATATGTGACATAATGTGATACGACACATGTGATAGGCGAGTGATAGGTGAGAAGAGAGAACCGACATATGTATGAACCGGTCTGTATGCCAAAGTGAAGCGGCATATTTTGTTCAAGATGAACCGGCATGTAGTTATGGGAATCGACATATGGAAGCATTGCGTGACTACCGGTTTGTAGGTAGTTTCCACTTCAGGATTTTCGGTTGGAGTACCTCAAGTGTGTGTGACTCAATCGGTGATCTTTGTGTGATGAGTTAGCAGTATAATGGAGAATAGATCGTGTTGCCACGTAAGCTCTGTGCGCATGAAGGATCTTGCATGAAGAAGACTATTCCTAGCTACCTCGGGAATGTGTGAAGTTTGTCAAACGGTGATAACGTGTGATGGGTTATCAGCCGCCATGAAATCGATGGATAATGGATGATGGAGAATGCCTTGAGATCAATTCAAGATTGTTGCATTTAATGCAGTATGATTCAATGGTCAGGATTGAACCACTTGAATTGCTTGACCTAACAAGTTTAGGGTTTAGGGTTTTTGATACCGACCTGTCTGTTTCCTATAAGGTCAATGTTGTGTTTCTTTTTAAGGTTGTTGGCAAAATTTGTGAGTGTGTATCCAAGGGAAGTGATATGTGATACTTGCCAGACCAAAGGAGAGAAGAGATACCTACAAAGTGAATGTGTAGAAGGAGAAGAGGAGCCAAAATGGATTTGCATTAGCATTGAGTGTTGTTACCAGATCTTTGTAATTCCTGTTGATCTTTAACCACTTCAACAATTGTAAAATCCCTTAATAGGGTAGCCTTAACTAGGCTTGACGCAAAATCCCTTAACAGGGTAGTCTTAACCGGTTTGATTCAAATCCCTTAACAGGGTAACTCGAGGTTAATGAGTTCTGAGAAGCTATAGAGCTCTGGAGATCCTTTAGCTATTGAGTTCTTGAAATCCTTTAACAAGGTAACCCTAACCGGGTTTAACCCTTAACCCGGTATTATAGCCATCCCTCAACCGAGTGATCCCTAACAGGATCAGTTCCTAGCAAAACCTATTGTAATGTCTTTAACCGAACAAGGCTCCTAATAGAGTGGACTTCAAAAGAGTTCAAAAGCAACTTGTGGGTAATCATCCCCACCATGGTTTTTCCTAGTTGGGTTTCCATGTGAAAAATATGTGTGTCATGTGTAATGCTTTTATCTTGTGGTGCTTTGTTATTACCTATTGAGCATATGATGGTTCTATGTTTTATGCCTATCTATAAAACATATTGAACTTACTGTTATGAAGTTCTGATGTTAGTTTACCTGTTCATGCATGAGATTGTAATGGTACTATAGTATTGAGCTAAGAGGAAATCTTAGTGAGTGACTGGTTTATGATTGTTTGAGCTGTTCTGGGTGTTACCGGTTGCACTCTGTTTTAACGGGTATCCCCGTTTGCCAGTCATTTGGAGTATTTGCTGTCAAACTAGTTTTGGACTGTATTTGTGCTTGTACTGATTCACCCCCCCCTCTCAGTACCGGTTTGGTACTAGTGGTTCATCATTGAGTTATCAATTGGTATTAGAGTGCTCCAAGTCCTCTGTGTTGTAAGCTTAACTGCTTGAGGTGAAGATCCTAGTCAAATGATGAAGAGGGAAGGTCCAAAGTTTAACAGGGAAAATTTTGGTATATGGAAAGATAGGATGAAGATATTTATCATAAGCATGGGTGTTCAAAACTAGAGTTATGTTGAGAATGTATATGTTGTCCCTACTGGTACTCTCACCGATGACCAAAAGAGAGAGATACAAGAAAATGGGTAAGTCATGGAAGCCCTCATCAGTAGTCTATCCGACATTGAGTTTATTGATGTTTAGGACAAGGCAAATCCCAAAGAGGTATGGGATGCTCTTGAAAATATCTATGGTGGTGATGAACATGTAAAACAAGCTAAGGAAGAAAGCTTGAGAGGGAAGTTTGAAGATATGCGGATGGTTGAAGGAGAGACCATATAGCAGTATGTAAAAAGAATCAAAACAGTTGTTGGAGAAATCAAGAGTGCAGGTGGTAAAGTAGAAGATTCCACTGTGGTAAGCAAAGTCCTGAGATCCCTGTTGCCGGTCTATGCAATAAGGGTTGCTGCTATTCAGGAGCTGAGATCCCTGTTGCCGGTCTATGCAATAAGGGTTGCTTCTATTCAGGAGCTGAGATCAATAGACAAGTCTAAAGTATCCTTGGACTCCATCATAGCCAAGTTAACAACCTATGAGCTAAATAGTTTTGATGGTAGTGTTCAAAAGACTGAATCAGCATTTAAAGCCTCTGGTATACCATCCAGAAAAGGAAAAGAGGCTAGCACTAGTGGGGAACCTAGTCAAAGCAGAGAAATGAATGATGAGGATATTCTGATGGCATTTGAAGCTCTCCTTGCTAGGAAGCTTCCTAAAGGAACTGGTAAATACAAAGGTAAGCTACCTTTGAAATGCTTTTCTTGTAACCGGATATGACATATTTCTATAAACTATCCTAATGGTGATAACAAGGACAAACCAGAAAGGTTCAGGAAATTCAAAGGAGGAAACCAGAGAAACTATTTTGTGGTAGTTGATGAAGGTGTCACAGATGAGAAATCAGAAGATAAAGATAATGAAGACATTGTGTTTGTTGTTGTAAAGGAAGATGTGGCAGACAAGAAGACACTTGTCTCCCGGTTTGATAATTCAAATGTGTGGATCATTGACAGTGGCTGTTCTCACCATATGATTGGTGATTGGAGCAAGTTTCTATGCTTGGAGGAGTATGATGGTGGTGTGGTTCGCTTTGGCAATGATGCACCATGCATGGTCAAAGGTAGAGGGTCCGTCTCTCTGAATGGAAAGAGCAGTGCTAACAATGTGTACTGGGTTGATGGTCTCAGACACAACCTTCTAAGTGTGGACCAGCTAAATGATAGTGGCCTCACTCTGGAATTCAAGAATGGAGTTTGCAGAATCAAAGGAAAAGATGGTAAATTGGTGGCCACCGGCATGCAGACCAAAAGTAACCTATTTCATCTGAATGCTAATATAAGTACATGTCTTATGGCTAAGCTTGATGATAGTTGGATATGGTATAGGAGACTCTATCATGTAAACTTTGATAACATTGTGAAGGCTAGTAAGATCAAGGCAGTTAGAGGGTTGTTGGTGCTAAGCAAACCAGATAATACCTTGTGTAGAGAGTGTCAATTGGGGAAAATGTCTTCCTCAACCTTTAAAGGTAAATCTTTCACTGCTAACAACTTGCTTGATCTTGTGCATACTGATTTATGTGGCCCTATGAAAACTAGAAGTGTGCAGGGTGATAGGTACTTCATGATTCTCACTGATGACTGCTCAAGAATGATGTGGGTCACATTCTTGAAAGACAAATTTGAAGCTTTTGGGAAATTCAAAGCTTTCAGAGCATTAGTGGAGAAGGAAAGCGGTAGAAGAATCAAGTGTCTCAGAACTAATCAAGGAGGGGAATTCACTTCCGGTAAATTCAACAAGTATTGTGAAGAATTTGGCATCAAGAGACAACTGTCTGCCCCCCGGACTCCACAACAGAATGGCCTAGTAGAGAGGAATAACCAAACTGTGGTTGAAGCAGCTAGAACCATGTTGATTCAAGGTAAGGTAGCTCACACCTTTTGGAGAGAAGCGGTGAGCACTGCAGTCTACACTATGAACTGGGTACTCATCAAGAAAGGTAAGGAGAAAACTCCTTATGAGTATTGGACCGGTAAGAAACCTATGGTTAGCTACTTTAGGGTATTTGGTAGCAAATGTTACATCAAGAGGAGTGAACATCAAGGCAAATTTGAAGCTAAATGTGATGAGGGAATATTTCTAGGATATTCCACCAAGAGTAAAGCTTTCAAGTGCTACAACAATAGGACTCAGAGAATTATGGAAAGTATCAATGTAAGAGTTGATGAATCCTCTAAGAAAACTGAGGAAACTGGTAGTGAGCAAGCTATAAATGAACCGGTTGCAACCTTCTGGGAATCGGTTGTTAGTCAACCAAGTACCAGTAACAGTGTTCCTGAACTGGTGAATACTGATACTGATGAAGATGAGGATGAAGAGGAAAAGCAAGAAGAACTAGTTAAGACCATTCCTCGGTATGTCAAGCTAAATCATGATCCTAAGTAGATCATAGGAGATAAGGATGCAAGAATCCTTACAAGAAGAAAGATCAGAGAATACTCATGTATGATCTTTGAATTTGAGCCTAAATCATTCAAAGAGGCTCATAAAGATGAAGACTAGATCAAGGCAAAGGAAGAGGAACTTGACCATATAGAGAAAAATGGTACATGGTCCTTGGTACCCAGACCAGAGCATAAAAATGTCATTGGCACCAAATGGGTGTTCAGAAACAAGTTGAATGAGGATGGCATAGTGATTAGGAATAAAGCCAGATTGGTGTGCAAAGGATATGCTCAAGAAGAAGGAGAAGACTATGGAGAAACCTTTGCTCCTGTAGCCAGATTGGAAGGAGTTCATATTCTTCTTGCATATGCAGCTTTTAAAAGGTTCAAAGTATATCAAATGGATGTAAAATCTGCATTCCTAAATGGTGTACTTGAAGATGAGGTGTATATTGAGCAACTAGATGGGTTTGCTCTATCTGAAGATAGTGACATGGTATGTAGGCTACATAAAGCATTATATGGTCTAAAGCAAGCACCTAGGGCATGGTATGAGCGCCTACATTCCCATCTTGTGAAGATTGGATTTGAGAGAACAAGTTAAGATAGCAATATCTACTTGAAGTCTGAAGGAGATTAGATCCTGATCTGTGAGGTCTTTGTTGATGACATTATCTTTGGTGGAGATGACAAGATGAGTCATGAGTTTGCTAATGAGATGAAGAAAGAGTTTGAGATGTCACTCATAGGGGAGATTAAGTTTTTCATTGGACTGCATATCTAGCAGATAAAAGATGGAATCTTTATCACTCAGTCCCAATATGTCAAAGAGGTGTTGAAGACTTTTGGCATGGCAGATAGCAAACCAGTTGGTACACCGATGGTGACCAGTTGCAAATTGACAAAAGAGGATGATTCTGCACTAGTTGATGAGAAGGAATACTGATCAATGATTGGTAAGTTGCATTATGTAGTGCATAGCAGATCGGATATTGCACATGCAGTTGGCATTACTGCAAGGTTCCAGAAATGTCCCAGAGAATCCCACTTGATTGCAGTCAAGTGGATTCTTAGGTATCTGAAGGGAACAGTTGACTATGGATTGTGGTACCCATACAACAATGATTTCAATCTGAAAGTGTTTACAGATGTTGATTGGGCAGGTAATGTGGATGACTAGAAAAGCACAACCGGAGGTGCATTCTTTCTCGGTGGTAGACTAGTCTCATGGATGAGTAAAAAGTAGAGTTGTATCTCTCAGTCTACAGTGGAAGTGGAGTATGTTATAGCTTTCATGAACTACACTCAGACAATTTGGATGAAGCATGTACTGGAAGGCTTCAAGATCCCTGTATCTGAACCGGTAAGCATATTGTGTGATAATACAAGTGCTATCAATATTTCAAAGAATCCGGTTTTACATTCTAGAACCAAGCATTTTGAGCTTAAGTATCATTACTTGAGGGAAAAGGTTCAGAATAAAGAGATTGCACTAGAACATGTTTCCAGTAAGGAGCAGTTAGCAAACATATTCACCAAGCCTCTCCCAAAGACTACATTTGTGCACATAAGAGATGAATTAGGGGTATTGCCCCTTCAGGAGGTGAACTAAAAGTAATTGTTCCACATCAGTCAGGTATTGCAAAGTCAAATTTTTGTTGATTGATGTGTTGAAGGATGCTACTCCTCAGGGGGAGCAGCATAATGGAACAAAGATGCTTGTGCCTCCACTTTGGCATTGTTGTCAAAGGGGGAGAAGATGTGAAGCATAAAAGATATCTATAGCAAATGGGGGAAAAGATGTGAAGCAGAGAAGATATCTTTGTATATTGCCATCAATGCCAAAGGGGGAGATTGTTGGCATTATGTGAACCGACATGAAGACATAATGACATTGTATGATTGTCATTGATGTCAATATGTGACATAATGTGAACCAACACATGTGATAGGTGAGTGATAGGTGAGAAGAGAGAACCGACATATGTATGAACTAGTTTATATGCCAAAGTGAAGCGACATATTTTGTTCAAGATGAACCGGCATGTAGTTATGGGAACCGGCACATGGAAGCATTGTGTGACTACTGGTTTGTAGGTAGTTTCCACTTCAGGATTTTCGGTTGGAGTACCTCAAGCCTGTGTGACTCAATCGGTGATCTTTGTGTGATGAGTTAGCAGTATAATGGAGAACAGATCATGTTGCCACGTAAGCTCTGTGCGTGTGAAGGATCTTGCATGAAGAAGACTATTCCTATCTACCTCGAGAATGTGCAAAGTTTGTCAAACGGTGATAACGTGTGATGGGTTATCAGCCGCCATGAAATCGATGGATAATGGATGATGGAGAATGTCTTGAGATCGATTCAAGATTGTTGCATTTAATGCAGTATGATTGAACGATCAGGATTGAACTGCTTGAATTGTTTAACCTAACAGGTTTAGGGTTTAGGGTTTTTGCTACCGACTTGTCTGTTTCCTATAAGGTCGATGTTGTGTTTCTTTCTAAGGTTGTTGGAAAAAGTTGTGAGTGTGTATCCAAGGGAAGTGATACGTGATACTTGCCAGACCAAAGGAGAGAAGAGATACCTGCAAAGTGAATGTGTAGAAGGAGAAGAGGAGCCAAAATGGATCTGCATTAGCATTGAGTGTTGTTACCAGATCTTTGTAATTCCTGTTGATCTTTAACCACTTCAACAATTGTAAAATCCCTTAACAGGGTAGCCTTAACTGGGCTTGATGCAAAATCTCTTAACAGGGTAGTCTTAACCGGCTTGATTCAAATCCCTTAACAGGGTAACTCGAGGTTAATGAGTTCTGAGAAGCTATAGAGCTCTGGAGATCCTTTAGCTATTGAGTTCTTGAAATCCTCTAACAAGGTAACCCTAACTGGGTTTAACCCTTAATTGGGTATTATAGCCATCCCTTAACCGAGTGATCCCTAACAGGATCGGTTCCTAGCAGAACCTATTGTAATGTCTTTAACCGAACAAGGCTCCTAACAGAGTGGACTTCAAAAGAGTTCAAAAGCAACTTGTGGGTAATCATCCCCACCGTGGTTTTTCCCATTTGGGTTTCCACGTGAATAATATGTGTGTCATGTGTAATGCTTTTATCTTGTGGTGCTTTGTTATTACCTGTTGAGCATATGATGGTTCTATGTTTTATGCCTGTCTATAAAACATATTGAACTTACTGTTATGAAGTTCTGATGTTAGTTTACCTGTTCATGCATGATAGTGTAATGGTACTATAGTATTGAGCTAAGAGGAAATCTTAGTGAGTGACCGGTTTATGATTGTTTGAGCTGTTCTAGGCATTACCGGTTGTGCTCTATTTTAACCGGTATCCCTATTTGCCAGTCATTTGGAGTATTTGTTGTCAAACCAGTTTTGGACTGTATTTGTGTTTTTACTGATTCACCCTCCCTCTCAGTACCGGTTTGGTACTAGTGGTTCATCATTGAGTTATCACTTGTAGACTGTTGGTTCCCATTGATTCATATTGAATTCCCAAAGCACTACAATTGGGCCAGATGGAGACATCAGTGGATTTTGACCTTGTATCCGACCTAGTGGATTCAAATGATTTTTTGAGTTAATTTTTTTGCAAGTATTCTTTTTGGTTCATTTTTTTGTACATCATACTTTATTTTTGGTATTAATTAACACTTTATAAAATGCAGGTCATGTGTATGTAGTTGTTGCAGAAGAGAACAATGAAGAAGGAACAAATTACTATTTGTGTCGTTGTGTTGAGCCTACAAGAAAATTGACAACCACAATCATTGACGGAGAGGGTATTGAGTACCAAATAGGGTCTGTTGTCGTGACAGGAACATGGCTTCGGAGATACCCTATCAAGAATTATGATGTTTGGTTGTTTGAGGACTTTGAAACACATAGACATATTCTTCATTTCTCTAACCTTGTTGTTACAACAAATATTTATTTGATGAAGTATCGTGGTAGACTTCATAACAAGATTTTATGGAAAGTTCATGAATCTGACCATGAGGCAATACTTGACACAATATAGGTTAGAGTTGATCCCGAAGGCTCACTTGATTGATTTTATGGTTTAGAGTAGAATGATTTTGAGAATTTTGTATAAATCGTCGACGAATTGTTCTATATTCATTTTTTGTATATATAAATGCCCATGAGTTGATTTTTACATGTTTAGGGGCATAATTTTGTATATTTAAGTGGCAATGAGCTAATTTGTACATATGTACATGCCATATTTTGTATATTAAAATGGCGATGAGTTGAATCACACATATTGTAATGCCAAATTTTGCATAAAAGCCCATGAGATGATTTGTATATTAAAATGACGATGAGCTGAATCACACATATTGTAATGCCAAATTTTGTATAAAAGCCCATGAGATGATTTGTAAGAATTTTTTTGTATAATCAAATAGCCAAGAGTTGATTTGACCATATTTAGAGGCAAATTTTTGAATAATATGTGACAGTGTTTTGTGACTATTTTGTGTGTCAATGTTTTGTGACTATGTTTTGAGTATATCTGATGTGTCCCTGGTCAATCATGAGTATTCTTTATTCTTATATAATCATGGACAATTATTTGAGTCATTATCGAGTCATAGGGGTCATAGATTGAGACTAGATACAATTTGAGCAAAAATTGTCATTGTTGTCAAAAAAATTGTCAAGCAACTTCTACATTGCATTGGTAGGGTATGACTCTCAAATTTTTGGTGCTTTGGGATGCATGATAGGGGCATGCCTAGTGTAAACCTTCCCACCTGGACATGCTCACGATGTCGGTTTGTGTATACGATAAACCGAATCAATTCTAGCCAATCTTGCAACTTTTCCTTGCAAGCAACTGACGGTTTTTAGAGTAGGCAAAAAAATTCTACTAATTGAAAATGGATTTGATTCGTCAAAAACTGAGATAGGCCATTATAGAGGAGCCTCACACGACCCCATGGGATCAAACAGATTGATCGTATGTGTCCTGGATTAGAAGAAACAATTCATCAAATTTTGACAATTTTTTGGACTTAGGGCACTTGAGAGATCACATCGGTACGGTATGACTCTCAATGTTCTGGTGCTTTGGGATGCATGACAGTGGCATGCCTAGTGTAAAATTTACCATCTGGATGCGCTCACGATGTCAGTTTGTGCATACGATGAACCGAATCAATTCTAGCCAATCTTGCAACTTTTCCTTGCAAGCAACTGATAGTTTTTGGAGCAGGCAAAAAAATTCTACTAATTGAAAATGGCTCAGTCATCAAAAATCAAGATAGGCCATTATAGAGGAGCCTCACGCGACCCCACGGGATCAAACAGATTGACCGTATGTGTCCTGGATTGGAAGAAACAGTCCGTCAAATTTTGACAATTTTTTGGAATAAGGGCACTTGAAAGATCGCACCGGTACGGTATGAATCTCGATGTTCTGGTTCTTTGGGATGCATGATAGGGGCATGCCTAGCATAAACCTTCCCACTCGGATGCACTCGCCATGTCGGTTTGTGCATACAACGAACCGTATCAATTCTAGCCAATCTTGCAACTTTTCCTTGCAAGCAACTAACAGTTTTTGGAGCAGGCGAAAAAATGCTACTAATTGAAAATGGCTCCAAGTCATTGAAAACCAAGGTAGGCCATTGTAGAGGAGCCTCACGCAACCCCACGGGATCAAATAGATTGACCGTATGTGTCTTGGATTGGAAGAAATAGTCCGTTAAATTTTGACAAATTTTTGGACTTAGGGCACTTAAGAGATTGTACCGGTACGGTATGACTCTCGACGTTCTAGTGCTTTGGGATGCACAAAAGGGGCATGGCTAGCGTAAACCTGTTCACTCGGATGCACTTGCGATGTCTGTTTGTGCATACGATGAACTAAATCAATTCTAGCCAATCTTTCAACTTTTTTCTTGCAAGCAACTAACAGTTTTTGGAGCAGGCGAAAAAATGCTACTAATTGAAAATGGCTCCGAGTTGTCAAAAATAAAGATAGGCCATTATAGAAGAGTCTCACACGACCCCACAGGATCAAACAGATCGACTGTATGTGTCCTAGATTAGAAGAAACAATCTGTCAAATTTTGACAATTTTTTGGACTCAGGGCATTTGAGATATCGCACTGGTACGGTATGACTCTTGATGTTCTAGTGCTTTGGGATGCATGATAGGGGCATGCCTAGCATAAAAATGCCCACCCAGATGCGTTCACAATGTCGGTTTGTGCATACAATGATTTGAATCAATTCAAGCCAATCTTGCAACTTTTCCTTGCAAGCAACTGACGATTTTTGGAGTAGGCGAAAAGATGCTCCTAATTGAAAATGGCTCCGAGTCATCAAAAACAGAGATAGGCCATTGTAGAGGAGCCCCACATGACCCCACGGGATCAAACAGATCGAATGTCTGTGTCTTGGATTGGAAGAAACAGTCTGTCAAATTTTGACAAATTTTTGGACTCAAGGCACTTGAGAGATCGCACCGGTACGGTATGACTCTCGACATTCTGGTGCTTTGGGATGCACGATAGGGGCATGCCTAGCATAAACCTTCCCACCTAGATGTGCTCGCAATGTTGGTTTGTGCATACGATGAATCGAATCAATTCTAGCCAATCTTGCAACTTTTCCTTGCAAGCAACTGATGGTTTTTGGAGCAGGCGAAAAAATGCTACTAATTGAAAATGGCTCCGAGTCATTGAAAATTGAGATAGTCCATTGTAGAGGAGCCTCACGCAACCCCATAGGATCAAATAGATTCACTGTATGTGTTTTGGATTGGAAGAAACAATCTGTCAAATTTTGATAATTTTTTGGACTCAGGGCACTTGAGAGATCGTACCAATATGGTATGACTCTCGACGTTCTGGCGCTTTGAGATGCACGACAGGGGCATGCCTAGCATAAACCTGCCCACCCAAACGCACTTGCGACATCGCTTTGTACACACGACGAACAAAATTTGACCATTGCGAGAGTGAGGGTGCTCTCACACCAAACACATTGTTGTTTATATTCATATTGCCGATTTTTGTTGTTTATATTCATATTGTTAATTACATATGCAAATATTCATTTAAATTTATAAAAGGGTAGCCACCAAATACAACAAATACACAATAATGAACTAAATATAAGGAGTTTTGTAAGGTTAATTCAACATTTTAGAAATTTTATCAAATCATATTCCACGATTGCAACGTTTTATATCATATATTTTTGTTGTTTATATTCATATTGTTGATTACATATGCAAATATTCATTTAAATTTATAAAAGGACAACCACAAAATACAACGAATATAAAATAATGAACTCATTACACATTTATTGGATCGAATATTGATATTTATATATATTAAAAAAAGGCATGTCTGCCAAGTCAATAGAAGTATTACAAAAATGTGGCCTATGTCATGTCCAAATCGATATACAATAAAAATGTAGAATATATCTACATGTATTGGTCATTCTATGACCAAAACTAACATTATATGATCCTAAACTTGTGGTGGGTCATCAAAATCAAACCTCTTTGGCGCAGTACATGGCTCTGTAAATGGCTGCAAAACCACAATTCAAAAACCAATTTAGAATTCTTTTGTAAAAAATAGTTCACAATTAACAACATAACTATGCATTTAACTTTAATTCCTTTGCAATTGAAATGTAGGTTACCTCATCGGCTGATCCAGGAGCTAATGTCTTTGCTCTCCTCTCCTTATCACTCTTAGGAGTTTTCTTGAAGACATACTTAAATGGATCCACGTTATGGCCGTACAACGAAGGAGTCTATTGTAGATTAAATGTACAATTAATACAATGTACTAATATAAATATATCAACAACACTTAAAAGCTATAATATAGAGAACAATGATGTACTTGTGCTTGAGATGCTTCTCCAATGGACTGAGGATGGCTCACCATCGATGTAGAAACTGTCGCTATTACCTATACAAAAAATGTACAAAGATTAAATACAATTAATATAATGATAAGTATTGAAGGTTAAAAACAATTAATTTTACATATCAAACAAAAGTGTACCGGATCCTGAGATGCTTCTCCAGTGCAAGGAGGAGGATTTGCCATTGATGAAATATGTATGGATATTTCTTGTATGAAAAAATTATAAGATTATAATATATCGCAAGCTCACATGTACGCGTGCATATAATCATGAAATTAAGAAAATAAAGTAGAGATACATACCTCTGCCCTCTCTTGATCCACGGGCGAATCAGATGCATTCAACATATCCACAAAGCTCAATGGCCGCTGTACATGTAAAATAGACAAAAAGTACTAAGCAATCTACAAACCCCAACTAATACTTTATTTCTACATTTTCAAACAACTGTACAACTAAAAATGTGTTCAATTACCTTCTTCACACGTTTTGGCATCTTTAAGGAATTCTTTTTCTTAGGATGAGCCCTAGATGCTGAGGGGGTACCCTAAAAACACAAAATTAACATGAGATATTAGTACAGATAATAAATTAAACATAATTTTAAAAATCTAAAATGAAATGACTTGCATATTCCATCAAAACAATAAATAAAAAGAGTTGTATAAAATATGATACCGTATAGCCTTGTAGGCCAAAATCGATTGCTGAGAGTGTGATGTCATCAATCTGGGATATTTCATCCCCTGTCAACACCTGCAAACCAAAAATTGGACCAAGCATTAAAGAGAGTTAGTATGTCTTGTATTTTTTTGAATTCAAAGTGTACTATTCTATTTTAACATGTTACAAAATTTATACCTTAGGCATCGAAGTTGCACCTATAGTAACTGGGGGAGGTGTATGAGATACCGCTGCTACATCCTGAAATGCATATTATTTTTCTCAATTTAAATCGCTGTATAAATGAAAATTCATTTATGTAATTACAAATTTAAAGTGACTGATAAATAAAATGTTATTAATTCAAATCAACACACCTGTGTCTGTGGCTCATAGTCAAACGCCATGTCCATCAACTCATCTATCAGCGCGACATCCTCAACTAGGTGAGCCTAACATCTACAATCGCAAATCCTGCACAGATGATGTGAGTATCCATCTGCATCGGCTGCATCATCTATCCCCGTGCATATCCCCGAGCAACTGACACACATATGCTCAATGGACTATCTGTCGCCCTCTAATGTATCATCATCCAATACAATAGGGTGTGCTAATGACGTCCCATGCTGGATGATGGCACCTGTCAATGTTGTGGCCACCTAAAGAGTCCGTAGCTCCATCGACTCTTTCAGCTCTAATGGGATAGCCTAATGCACCTTGAGTTTGGGTGCTAGGGGGCGACGACTCTCTGTGAATAATCGCCTATGGGCTCCAGGTCTATCTTGGGCAGAGCCACCACCTCTACCATGAAACTCTCTCATGTCAAAATAGTTTGGCCGCACATTAGGCACAAACTCACAATATATTTTTCTCAAAAAATATAATGGCACCTCATAATTATTACAAGGTGGATCATCAAAGACCATCCACCACCTTTGCCAAAAATGATTCTTCATCTATGCATTGGTACACCAATGTATGGGAAACTGACCAGTTTTGGGATCAACAAAAAGGGCACATATTTGTTGTTTAGAAATATTTTTGTTTTTTACTCCATCGTATGATAGCCCATTGGCATAGAATTGATGACACCTATCCATAAAGATTCCCCATTTGGTAGTTTATATGGAAATAGCTATGGCACAACTAGCTAATGTTTCTAGGCTAGTGGCGAGGGATTGATGATGGTCAAGTTCAAAAGTTTTCAATTTTACAACCAGTCTATTGATTTTAGACTTATTTTGTCCTAACTGATTAATTAATTCTTCTTGTGTTTTGGCTGTGCAGTCAAAATGAGGAATTGGGGCTTTTTCTTGTGTGTTTTCAGGAGGTGCATTTGGTTGTTCTTGTGGGTTTTCAGGAGGTGCATTTGGTTGTTCTTTTTCTAGATTAGAAGAATTTGGTTTTTGAAACAAAAAATGAAAAAACCTAATCAAAATTAATGAAATTAAATTCAAAATATAAAACAAATTGCATAAACCAGAAAGAAAGACAAAAGTAAACAAAAACTAACCTTGATCCATAGCCTGGAGGACAAATCTAGACCCCGTTCGCGGTTTAGGAGAGGTAATGGGGAAAAAATGAAGTTAAAAACGTGATTCACAGGTAAATGAGACCCAATTGTTTTTTAAAAAATTTTTTTACTAGGCACCGCGTACGCGGTTTTATTTGGATTATTAGCACATACACGCTCATTTTCCTATGAGTAGCACGTACGCGCTCATTTTCCTAGGCATAGTGCGTACGCGCTCATTTTCCTAAAAGCAACGCGTACGTGCTACCTTTTCTAGGCTCAGGAAGAACAAACCTAAGCGTGTACGTGGGAATTTCAAATTTTAAAACCGTGTACGTGTTGCTTGTTTTTCCAAGTTTTTTTTGGGTGGTGTCCACTTTTCTGACCACCATCTTTGTGCACACGCCCTCTTAATAGAAAAATTTATATGATTAAGTTAGATATCCTTGGTTACTAGGACTCCAATATTTATAATGATTATATTGCTAATTATATTAAGAGAAATATATATATATATATATATATCCAATTAAAAAATATATATACATCTAATAAGAGTTCAAGAACCATTATAGTCTGGGCAGCTTAAACATTAATGAATTTTGTTTTACAACATATCTAATTCAATGATGCATTCAACTTCAATTGGTAGGGAGTTTAAGGCCATCACTTTACACACAAAGATTGATTGTTCTACTATCACCCACAAGCAAATACGAGAGTCTCGCATCGATTGAGATCTCTAGCTGAGACAAGCATGTAGTCCATCTCTTCCACAACTGCAAACGATGCCATACCAAGAGTCGAGGCTCAAACATTTAGCCCAAGCCTAAGACATTCGTTGCGGAGGCATCCGTGGCAATCTTTTGGCATTAATTTTCCAACTCATCACATAATCTTTTTCATTCCAATTTGATTGCTACTCTTGATAACTAACTATGCTTACTATGTTATTACCGAATATATTAATCATTCTAAATTCACTTGCTATTTGTGTTCTTTATATATCATGTGATAATTAGTGTGTGGTTGTGAACTATTCAAAGATTGTATAAGAGTATATATACTATGGGACCTTCATTGAAAGAACATATTACTAACTCTATGAATTGTTAGACTTATAGACCACACAATGCAAGAAATTTCACGGACACACAAAATGATGCATCTTTTGTTTTAAACGATGTGACCTATTTCTTGTTTTCCTTCACTCTAGAGGAAGTCATCGAAGATATTTAAAAATTAGCACTGAACTCAAAATTAAACCGTAGATCATTCATAACAATTCTGACTTGCAATCCACACCTCAACTCATATTTCAAGATCAGTATAATGAAGGATTAAGAAGAGAAGGATTCACGAATTCAAGGTTTCATGCTTCAACTTCTTGGCGGATGCTTGTGTAAAAGTTCTTTTAGGTTCATTGAGGCCAATTTACCTCTGAAACCCAACCAATCACAAATAGCCTATCAATCAAACTCTAATACATATAAAAAAATGAGTTTGATACTCTATAAGATAGTTTAAATATGTAGTCTGTATTAAACAACAAAGGATCATAAATAATTATAGCTTAGTGTGTTTTAATATGTGAAATGAATGGGGAGCAAATCATATAAAATGTTATGGTTAAGAATTGTGAGACTCTTCATCTCCCTACAAAAGCATCAGTTGGAGCACATAGACCACAACAAGATTAACTTGGAAACTGACCGGCTAGACCACAATCCACTAAGAATGTCAACTTGTGTTGTCGGCAACTATCATCAACTACAACCCAAGTATCACAGAATGAAGTTTTTTTGAAAAGTTTTTAGAATGATTGAAAATGACCTTCCTTATAGTCTTCCCTAACCGTGCCAAAATGCAAGCTTTGGAAACATTTCCATAAAATCATGATGTTATAGCTGGAGGTGCCTTGTTAGACATATATACAAAAGTCCAAAGGTGACTATTAAGGAAGAGATATAGTGATGTGGATAAAATATGTGATGGGAATGGAAAAACGTATGCTGAAACAAGGATGCCCATCTAAGAATATAGAAATTTTTAATTGAACAAATTTCTTAAATTTAGGAAGTCACAATTGTATAGCAACAATGGTCATTTCTCATATCAATCAATAGATCACTTTACGAGTGTTGTTGGTCTCCAAAATAATTGGATCTAGTCTATGAAGTTTTGTTTCGATTTTTAATTTATATAATTTTTTTTTAATTTATAAATCATCTTTTAAAGAAATTCAATTCGGCAAATATATTCAATTATTAAACTAATCACGACTTTGTGTCTTAGATATGAGGTCAGAATGAATCTCTACTTATAATTAATGGATGTTTACTGTTTTGGTCCATCATTTATTGAAATTGTAAATTTAAACAAATTGAACATGATGAAAAGTAAATAATATCTTAGTATTAAAGATTATAAATTTAATAATTCAAGAGGAAAGATGTTAAGTATTATGAGATCCAACTTTAGTGATTTTCCTTTTTTTTAAAAACCTCTTCATAAGAAATATCAAATGTTTCACTTAAGAATTAATTATATAAATGAAGTATTGGGTGGTTAAGTGAAATTATTTTCTTTATTAGGGTTATGGTGGTCTATCCCCTTTGTTCATAATATAAACACATGTATCACATTGTTATCAAAGGAATGTAAGATATTCCTACATAAGGCTCAATGACAAGGAAGTATTCATATGAATAGAATCCAATTACAACGTCTTTAATAATAGATATCAAGTAGTATCTTAACTATAGCTTGTTCCATTTAGAAATATATCTCTCCTTTTAAATTTAGACACCAATACCTAAAATTTATAATAGATAAGCCTCTTTAGCTATTATTGAGGCTCTCAAAAGTAGATGCAATGTTGACAATAGGTGAACATTATACATTGTTTTAACCAATTGTCAAGGTCATTTAAAAGGATAAAAGTTGTACATTTCTTTTATAATAATAGTAATTATATTATTCTTGGGAATCTCAAGAAGTGTAATAATATGCTCATTACAACAATGAATGGATTAAATATCCTCATCTTGCATGTAAATCAAAAGATTTATATATTTTCTTGTGACTTCCTTTGTGACTTGAGTTTAAATATGTGAAGTTCAATATTGTTCACCTTTACCATAATAACCCTCCATAAGATTAAGTTTTATTGATGTGATTGGAATCTAAAAGTTGGACGTCAAAAGGAGTTGTATTCAAATAGTTACGATATTGGGTTTTCATTATAAAAACCCAAGCTTGAGTTACCAAAGTGAAATTTCAACATTGATATGCATGGTCTACCAAATTTACTATAGCGGACATGTTGGTCTTTGGAATTTGAGAACTTTAGGGATATTAAGTTTAAGGCTTGTCTACATTTACTTTTGTACTCTCTTATTGTTAGGTCCCGGAGACAACTGAGAGGGGGGGGGGGAGGGGGTGAATCAGTTGTCTAATAAATTCAAATCAAAAACTTATTAACCAACTTAATACTTAATACCGGTAAACTAGTTTAGTATGCCGATAGACAGTGTTAATAGTAAATTGTTATACTGGTAAGAATTAATGCATGAAACATAAACACAAAATCATCCACAACACATGACACCAATATTTGTACGTGGTAACCTTGTAAGGGGAAAAACCACAGTGGGAAACCTTACCCACAATCAGATGATACTACTGCAGATAGTAAGTGTACAAAAAGGGGTTTGCACATGTAAAAAGGCCAACAACCTAGAGCTCACTGCTCAATCACAAATGGGAGTCACACTGACTACAGTTGGATGATTAAATCTAATAAGAATGTACTACACAAAATCGCATCTTCATATGCTAAATTCAATACTGGTGTAATGTTGATATGCTTCTACAAAAACCTAATTTCTCCTTCAAATGATGTCTTCGTGTATGCCTCTATTTTATCTCGCATACACCTTCACTCAAATCTTTTTTGCATTCCACACTTGATCTTACAAATAAGATCTTACATTTATACCATACCCTAAGACCAATTTTAGTAGGTCAGCTCTACAAGATATTACAATAAAAACATTTTACAAACAATACAGTATCCGATGCAATAGCCAATTGAATATGTTGGCTTAATGCATTTACAACAATAATAAATCATCTCCATAGCGTGCCATGCTGATCTGGAAAAGATAAACCTGCCGGTGTAACCCTAGATAACTTGGACCTATTTGCCGGTAAAAGAAAATATGCAAATATGAATATACCAATGATTATTAATTCAAAATAAAGTGTCCACATGATGTCTTCGACATTACCAAGTGTCTTTCATGTCATTCCAGGTATCAGTGAACATTATATCCTGCCTGTTAATCATATACCAGTAACTGTTGCACAGATTACTGCTTGCCGGTGAATGTTGCTGGATCTCCATAGTAGGTGTTGACATCAATGACAAAACCATACCAAAATACCAACAATCTCCCCCTTTGGCATTGATGGCAACACAAGATGGAAAAACCATCACAGTGCCAAAACAAAAATGCCAAAAACTAACCATCTCCATATCTCCCCCTGGGAGTAACAATCTTCCATACCAATTTCTTCTTAAATGTGTTTTTCAAAATCTCTCCCCTGATATCTCTTTTACCAAAAAGATAATGTGTTTTTCCATAGATATCTCTCCCCCTTTGACATCAAATGCCAAAGTCAGAAAAGGTTAAGTTCATACAAAATACCAACCAATTCAATATACCAACTACTCCCCCTTTGAAGTAGCTTCCTCATCAAATATCGGAATAAAGATTTGTTCATCTAATTCTGTCGGTTGATGACAATCGTCAACTATCTAAGTCTCTACCAGTGGTGGTATGAATTTGTGCTGATCTCTGAGATACTCAAAAGTTTCCTTAGGAAAAGGTTTTGTGAAAATATCTACAAGTTGTTCTTTAGTATTCACATAAACCAGTTTTATCTCTTTTTCTTCAACTTTTTCCCTTAGAAAATTCAGTTTGATAGAAACATGTTTTGTTTTAGAATGTAATACCGGATTTTTAGATATATCAATTGATGCAGTGTTATCATTGTATATAGTAATAGGTTCCTTGCATTTTACCTTTATGTCTTTCAACATTTGTTTAAGCCAAAGTACTTGTGTACAATTTGTTGCTGCTGCAACATATTCTGATTCTGTTGTTGATAAAGATGTACAACTCTATTTCTTACTCAACCAAGAAATTAATCTTTTTCCAAGAAAGAATGCTCCTCCAGTGGTGCTTTTTCTATCATCTACATCTCCTGCCCAATTTGCATCTGTATATGCACATAGATCAAAATTTTCATCTTTAGGATACCATAATCCAAGATTTGCTATGCCTTGTAAGTACCGAAAAATCCTTTTCACTGCTAATTCATGATTTTCCCTAGGATTACTCTAAAATCTAGAAACTATACATACTGCATTCATAATATCAGGTTTGGTTTGTGTCAAATACTGTAAACCTCCTATCATAGATTTGTATCTAGTTGGATTAATAGGTATAGATTCATCCCTTTGAGATAATTTGTCATTTGTAGTCATAGGTGTGCTTACCGGTTTAGAGTTCTCCATCCCAAATTTCTTTAGTAGTTCTATCAAGTACTTAGATTGACTCAAAAATATACCTTTATCAGTCTGTAAGATGTGCAATCCTAAAAAGAATTTTATTTCTCCAATCATAGACATTTCAAATTCTTGCTGCATTTCAAGAGAAAATTCTTTGCATAATCCATCTTCTCCTCCAATGATTATATCATCAACAAATACTTCAATGATCAAGATGTCATCATTAGTTACTTTGTAATATAAATTGCTATCTGCATTTCCTTTAGTAAAACCAATCTTTAAAAGATACTTATCCAATCTTGCATACCAAGCTCTTGGGGCTTGTTTTAATCCATATAGAGCTTTTCTTAATCTGCAAACCATATCATTGTCATCTGTCAAAGAAAATCCATTAGGTTGTTCAATATAGACTTCCTCTTCAAGATCTCCATTCAAAAATGCACATTTAATATCCATTTGATAAACTTTGTAATCCTTGTGAGCTGCAAAAGCCAAGAATAATCTAACTGCCTCAATTCTGGCTACCGGTGCAAAGGTTTCGTTGTAATCAACTCCTTCTTTCTGAGAGTATCCCTTACACACTAGTCTTTCTTTATTTCTGACAACCTTACCATCTTCATTAAGTTTGTTTGTAAATACCCATTTGGTTCCAATTACATTTTTATTTTTAGGCCGGGGAACTAGTGTCCAAGTATTATTTTTCTCAATTCGTCCTAATTCTTCTTCCATAGCTTTAATCCAAAATTTATCTTCACATGCCTCATTGATAGATAATGGTTCAATTTGAGAAATAAGACATACCTCTTCATTTTCCAATCTTCCTCTTGTCATAACTCCTTTAAATTTGCTTCCAATTATCTAATCTTCAGAATGATTCAGTCTTACATACTGGGGTGTCTTAGTCTGTTGTTATTCTTCAATTACTATGGAATCCTCTAATGATACCGGAGTAACTGGATCATCATTCTGTACCGGTGGATTCATTGTAGGTTCATTTGTCATAATTTCTGTTTCCGGTTCAGAGTCTATATATCTTGAAGTTCTTTTGGATTGTTCATCAATCTTTACATTTGTACTCTCAACAATTTTCTGTAATCTTTTATTAAAACATCTATATGCCTTGCTCTTAGATGAATAACCAAGAAATATTCCTTCATCACTTCTAGGATCAAATTTGCCAATATACTCATCTCTTCTAATATTATATTTACTTCCAAAAATTCTGAAAATACTTAAGAGTAGGAATATTACCAAACCATAGTTCATGAGGGGTCTTACTGGTTTCACCTTTGATGTGAACTTTGTTGAATGTATAGATAGCAGTGCTTACTGCCTCTCTCCAATACACATGTGGTAGATTTGCTTCTGATAACATACTTCTTGCTGCATCCAAGATAGTTCTATTTTTCCTTTCAACAACTCCATTCTACTATGGTGTCCGAGGTGCTGAGAACTGTCTTTTGATTCCATTCACTTCACAGAATGTATTAAAATCTTTAGATGTGAATTCTCCTCCTTGATCTGATCTTAAACATTTGATTTTCTTACCGGTTTCATTTTCAACCATTGCTTTGAATAGTTTGAACTTCCCAAGTGCTTTTGATTTTTCTCTAAGAAAAGTAACCCAACACATTCTAGAGTAATCATCAATAATTAGCATGAAATATCTATCACCTTGTAAGCTTTTAGTTCTAGCTGGACCACACAAATCAGTGTGAATTAAATCAAGAGCATTATTGGATTTTTCTGGAATACTTTAAAACTAGCTCTAACTTGTTTTCCAAATTGACATTCCTTGCAAATTGTATTCTGAGGTTTCACAATTTTAGGTAGATCTCTAACTGCCTTAGAAGTACTGATTTTTACCATGCAATCAAAATTTACATGACATAGTCTTTTATGCCATAACCATCTTTCATCTATATGTGCAATTAAGCATGGCTTTTCACTGTTATTCAAATGAAAGATATTACCTCTAGTCTGATTACCGGTTGCAATTTCCAAACCAGTTCTATTCATGATTTTGCATATTCCATTTTTAAATTGTAACTGAAAACCTTTCTCAACTAATTGACCAACACTTAAAAGATTATGCTTTAATCCTTCAACATAGTAGACATTGTCAGTGTTATGTTTACCATCAAGAGATATTGAACCCTTACCTTTGATTGAACAGGCTTTGTCATCTCCAAATCTTACTAAACCTCCATTGTATTCTTGAAAGTTCAAGAATTTACCTTTGTCTCTAGTCATATGATGTGAGAATCCTGAGTCAATAATCCATTCATCCTTTGATTCAACTTGAGTTGCTAGGGCTTGTTCTACCGATTGAACAGTAGGTGCCGGTTGATCTTCTGTTATAGCAACAAAAACCCATCCATTGTCTGCTGGATCCTCATCAGAATCATCAGTCACACCTTCATCAACAATGTAACATGATTTATCTTTGTTTTTCTTAAATCTGTATCTCTGATATTCAGGATTAGGTTTGTATGTTCTTCTAGCTTCTTCTCTTAGTCTAGCATGTCTATCAGGGCATCTTGAAGCCATATGACCAATCTTATTACAGTTAAAACATTTAAAAGGTGCTTTACCTTCATACTTGCTTCCAATTGGACCTTTTGGCATTTTTCTTTCAAATAGTGCTTCAAGTTCTTCAAGCTCTTCATTCTCCTTCCTGGTTTCTTCAAGTTCTCTTGCATAAAAGGCTCTCCAGTCTGATTTGTCAAAAGATGGAGCAGATGATGTTGATGCTTTGAAGGCCAAATCAGTCTTTATAGTAGCAACAGGACCAAGTTTCTCAATTTCAAAAGCTGAAAGTTTTCCAATCAATGTATCCCTAGTTATTGATGTATTAGGCATTGTTCTTAACTCATTTATAGCAGTAACCTTCATTTTATATGCTGGTGGAAAACCTCTTAAGATTTTTGAAACAATCTCATCCTCACTCAAGGTTCCTCCACAACATTTGATACCCAAAACAATTTCATTTACTCTTTCCATAAAAGCAGAAATCCTTTCATCTTCTTCCATTTTCAGATGTTCATACCTGACTCGGAAGCTTTCAAGTTTTGCAATTTTGACTGTGGAATCTCCTTCATTCAGTGTTTCCAAATGATCCGAAATAGCTTTAGCAGTAGACCTATCTGATAATCCCATGATTTGTTGATCTGATAATGCTCTCAAGAGTGCTTCTCTTGCTTTGCAATCATTTTCTTCATCTTTGGCTAAAGTAGTTGGACCAGTTTGACCAACTACAACAGTAGTATAACCATTCTTAGTAACTTCCCAGATGTCTTTACCGATGCAATTTAGATGTGTCTCCATTCTGATCTTCCATATCCCATAGTTGGTTCCATCAAGTTTAGGACTATCCTTCCTGAAATAATTTGTAGAGATTGGATCTCCTCAAGTTGTTAAACTTTTGCAAAAAAGAGGACTAGGCTCTGATACCAATTGTTAGGTCCTAGAGACAACTGAGAGGGGGGTGAATCAGTTGTCTAATAAATTCAAATCAAAAACTTATTAACCAACTTAATACTTAATATCGGTAAACCAGTTTAGTATGTCGGTAGATAGTGTTAACAGTAAATTGCTATACCGGTAAGAATTAATGCATGAAACATAAACACAAAATCATCCACAACACATGACACCAATATTTGTACGTGGAAACCCTGTAAGGGAAAAAATCATGGTGGGAAACCTTACCCACAATCAGATGATACTACTGGAGATAGTAAGTGTACAAAAAGGGGTCTGCGCATGCAGAAAGGCCAACAACCTAGAGCTCACTGCTCAATCACAAATGGGAGTCACACTGACTACAGTTGGATGATTAAATCCAATAAGAATGTACTGCATAAAATCGCATCTTCATATGCTGAATTCAGTACCAGTGTAATGTTGATATGCTTCTACAAAAACCTAACTTCTCCTTCAAATGATGTCTTCATGTATGCCTCTGTTTTATCTCGCATATACCTTCACTCAAATCTTTTTTGCATTCCACACTTGATCTTACAAGTAAGATCTTACATTTATACCATACCCTAAGACCAATTTTAGTAGGTCGATTCTACAAGATATTACAATAAAAACATTTTATAAATAATATAATATCCGATACAATAACCGATTAATCATGTCGGCTTAATGCATTTACAACAATAATAAATCATCTCCATAGCGTGCCAAGCTGATCTGGAAAAGATAAACCTGCCGGTGTAACCCTAGATAACCTGGACCTATTTGCCGGTAAAAGAAAATATGCAAATATGAATATACCAATGATTATTACTTCAAAATAAAGTGTCCACATGATGTCTTCGACATTACCAAGTGTCTTTTATGTCATTCCAGGTACCGGTGAACATTATATCCTGCTGGTTAATCATATACCAGTAACTGTTGCACAAATTACTACTTGCCGGTGAATGTTGTTGGATCTCCAAAGTAGGTGTATTTAGTAGGTGTTGACATCAATGACAAAACCATACCAAAATACCAACACTTATACAAGAAATATGTCTTAGAATATTGAGTTAGTAAGTTGGTCTCTGTAATGATCATTTTTGTATGTAAATAATAAATTTTTTACTTTATACACATAAATATTATTATAAATTTGTTTATAGTTAAAAGCATAAACTAGACATCTAAATGTGTTTGATGTAAGTGATTTTGTGGGCCCATAACCCACAAGTCCCAAGATCAGTTTCATAACTAGAAAATAAGATATATAAACGAGTTAAAATATTTTGGAAGGAAAACATGTGGACATGTTGAACTATACAGGGGGAGAGATGACCTTTAAATTTTTTGTTTTATTTTTATTATGTTTAGATTAGTATCATTGACTTAAAATTCAAACCTCAAATACCATACTTACTTAAACAAAAGAAAGCTTAGAATTAGTTTCTATGAAGTACTTTGTGGGTGGACATAAAGTATTATTTTTTTCTTTTAAGATGTTAGTAACCTTTTTTTTAGGCACTATTTTTATCTAATGTGCCTTTTTATTGGACTTGATCAACGCAATAACTTTGTACATGTGATTTATTTTATAGTAAAAGTGGATACTCATGTAGTCCAGAATTCATGATTATCATCTTGGAATATATGTTGAATATATAATTATGAGTGACTAGATAGTATGGTATATGGACCTCATTCACTAGGTATATGTCATGTCAACATCAGATGATACTTCTAAATTTAATGTTGAAGTTACATGTTAAAAATATCTATCTAATAAAGAAAATAGATTGTGTAATAAGTAAAATGGATGAATTTGAAACATATGAGATTAAGCATTGATAATTTTTGCAATTGTAAATTTAGGATATACTTATAAGAAAAATGTGTATTTATAGTTCTCATCGTAATTCTAATTGGCAAAATGATTCTCTTGAAATTTTTTGTTAGCTTAACATAAATAAATAAAGGTAAAAGAGTTCAATGAGTCAAAAGAAAATAATAATATAAAAATGTATTTAACAAAGAATAAATATTCAACATTGGCCTATTCAATTATTGACTATATATTTGTTGAGTTATAATGTAGATGCATTTCATGTTACTGAGGACAACAACTAAATTACAGGGGGGGAAATGTTATATGACTTTTTCTCCAAGAGAAGATAAAGTTATGGAATAAACATTTTTTTAATTAAAAAAGGAGATAAAAATAAAGGATATTATAGTCCTTTGGCTTAAAGAAAGATTAATAAATAATGTTAATGAATACTCTCTTAAAGAGAAGAATAATTATATGTATGAAAGGGTAAATAAAGGTGACCTTTTCGAAAGGGTTTGATGGTTTGGAAACCACCCCTTAAAAGGTTATATAAGTTATTTATGTGAGTCTTGGAAGAGGGGCACGAAGATCACTCAAGGAAGAAGAAGAAGAAGGTGGCTTGGTGGGCGATGGGCATGGGGGGAAATATAGGAATTTAGAAGGAACAAAGGAATGAAGGTTAAGGTCATTGGTTGGTATGGGCACACAACGTGTGTCCAACTAGGGGTACGATGTACACTCAGGAGTGTCCTGGCCAAGGCTACGTTTATTTCATGTCGTGAAGGCATGCAAGGTTCTGTGTAAGAACCTGTCCTCCTGGAGTGTTTACTTGTCATAAAAGAGCCTAGACCTGTGACTATTCCTTTGAATTCTAGATAATATGGTTGGTTCTATGTAAGAACCAGTTCCTCCATGGGGTGCCATAGTCATAAAGGACCCAAGGCCACTGAATCTTCTTGGAGTGAGAATGACTATTCCAAATGCTCAAGATTAAGATAAGTATTGGAAAACCTTGATTCTACAAGATATTGAGAATGCTTTATATATGATTTGCCAATAATATGGTTGAAGTAAGTGGCTATGTTATTCCATTTATTGTGTTATTAATTTACTTTGTAATTATTATCATTTACATATAATTTAATGATATTTACCTTTAATTAATGAAATTCACATTAAAATTTAATCTATTAATTCCGCTGCAAATAATTAATTAAGTCTTGGAGAAAAGTACCATTACATGAATGGGATAATGAAGAGAATCTCATAAGGAATGAAAAAGACTACAATGATGTTGTAGTCACATAAATCTGTCCACTTAATTAAATGAATACTTAGTATTTATTTGATTATTTAACCATAAATTAATAAATAATTAAATTAATATTTAATTAATTCATCTTAACCCTCTTCTCCTATTAATTAAATAAATTATTCAATTTATTTGATTTAATTCACTTAACCAAATTCAGACCATTAATTAAATAAATAAATCATATTTATTTAATTAAATATTCTCTCACATTTAAATAAATTAATATTTATTTAAATCCCCCAAAATCCCACCTCTCACATTTAAATAAATTAACATTTATTTAAATCACCTTTATCCTCTACCCACTTGCATTTTCCTACAAATGCAAATTGCACAACTATTTTAAATAAATCATTTATTTAAATCACCTTTATCCTCCACCCACTTGTATTTTCCTACAAAAGCAAGTTGCACAACTATTTTAAATAAATTATTTATTTAAAATCCTATTTATCCTCACCCAATTGAAACCTTTAATGGTTTCCCTTAAAGTATTCAAACTTGATGGCTTTAAAGTCTTCAAACTTGATGGCTTCCTTCTATAGTCTTCTTAAGACTTTAATGGTTTTCCTTAAAGTCTTCAAGCCTTTAATGGTTTCCCTCAAAGTCTTCAAGCATTTTAATGCTTTATCTTCCTTTTTCTCATTTAAATAAATTAGTATTTATTTGAATATTTATCCAAATGCAAATTACACCATTTAATTGAAATAAATGATTTTATTTTAATTGAAAATACCAAAATTTCTCCCACTTGCATTTTCCTACAAAATCCACTTGCATGCCTAAACCCCTTCTAGATTCTTCTAAACCTTTCCTAATTAACCTAATCCATCCCCTAAATATTGTCACATTCCTAAGCATATTGGAGTCACTTCTCAAAGACTCCAAAGTCTTTGAAAAACAATTAATGCTTTGTGTGTTCAACAAATTAACCTCTAAAGTCTTCCAAACCACTTATGGCTCTTACATGACCATTAATGGTTAATTCCACTTGCACCCATGGTTAAGGACTTTGACCCCTAACTTAACCCTCATGTAACCCATGTGTCTCTTCAAAGCATTTATTTCTTTGACTAGGGTAACCATCATGTCCGCTCAAGCATTTAATGCTTCTTATCTCTCCTCTCAAGCCTCCTCATGGTGACACTTGTCAACATAGGATTGGGTTGAAAGTCTCACATGGATTGAATATCTTTCAATCCTAACCCTTGTTAAGATTACTCAATCTTAACCCTTCATTTCCCCATTTCTTCTATAAATAGAACCCTTCTCCTCAAGCAAAAGGAAGCATTAGAGTATTGTTGTTATACTGGCATTAGCATAGAGCTTTTTCATAGCATCACTATCTACACTTGCATAGCATTTGCTTATCATATTCAACCATCTTGAATCTCCATATGGCATCCATGGATAGTGCTAAAAGCTGAGAGCTACACTCATTTGGGACTTGGAGAGGAGAGGAACAAGGGAGGAGCAACTATGAGCATCTTGATTAGCTATTTTATTTTATGTTTATATGCTTTTTATTTCATGCTTAATATCTCTCTTGATATGCCTGTTTAGGATAATCTTTTGTTGCTAACACTAACGTTTGTTTCTTGTGCTCTTGTGTGTGTTGCCATCAAACAGATTTTCTAATCCTTTTTGCAGAGCATCAGATGTGTTAAAAAGAAAGGAGAGGTGGTATAAGATTTAGTATGTGGAGCATAGAGGGAAAAAAGAGGACAATACTTACTAACCTACATGGCAAATGTTATTAATCTCATAGGAAAGGATGATAGCTATCTTTGCCACTTATCCAAATGTTGATAGCATTAATATACCTCATGAGAGGCCTCAATTGGATGTTGTGCCACCGGTTCAGGAAGTAGAAGAGGAGAGGTCAAAGTCTCCTTAGTCAATTAGTTCTCCCATTGGTCTTACTTCCCTTGCACCTACCCTTAATGATCCCTCTTTGGCCTCTATTGTTACTATGTCATCTAACCCTTCCCCTTCAAAAAATTTTCTGCTAGAGGCTTCTATGAAAAGGCCTATGGCTGCATCATCCTCAAGTGGCCCCTTTTCTTAAGTCTTAGAGATTCCAAGAGCTATAACTCCTTTGCATACATTGTCTCTGGGGACGGATATTCCATTTCAATCTTGATGCAAAGGCGTACCCAAAATCCTAATAACAAACCCAAATAAGGTTATTATAGTGACACTTCAACTACTCACAAGGGTCCTGCAAGGAAGGACTCTACACCTTGGATGAAACTACTCACACAATCACTAGTCATGGGATGAGTAAAAGGCTTCAACTCTTCAAAAGTACCTTACCGGTGATCCCTACTCCTTATAATTTTGTATTTGGTCCACTCATAACATCTAAGACCTCTTTCAAGAACTATTTTTGATCTTGGACATCAAACCCTAATACCTCTTTTGTAAACCTACCCCTTCGGCTAATAGCCCTCCTGTATCGGTGTTTTGGCCTTAACACAAAAATATCCCACACACCCATTAAAAAAACTTATCATTTAAGACACCCTTTTTGAAGTTATACTTATCCCCAAAATAGTTTGATCAGATTTGAAAAATATAAGGTTTGCTCCCTTTAGAGGCTAAGAGACCTAATAGGGGCAATTAGCCCTATTTTCCAAAGCAACTACCTTTACGGGTAGACCAAATCAAAAATAAAATTAATGGGAATGTGGGGGGTAGTGAGAAACTTCTAATTCTAGGGTTTCACACCTGGAATCCATTGCTAAGACAAATTATGATGACTGTCCTAAAAATTGTCCTAGGTAGTCACATAGAGATGCCTACCTAAATCTGTTCTTTACTCCACACAACAAGGTCTCCCTTGTAAAAAAACATGAAAAAAATAAAATAAAAAGGCTTATCTTGCATCCCTCCAAAGGAAGATTATTCTAATGGAATGGAGTGCAAGATAAAGCCATTTTGGTTTAAAACCCTCTCCAAACCCTCACTTTCCGGGCCACAGTCAGTAAAATGGAGGGTTATCTCTACTCCAAAATGATTAAGACCAAATAACACCACCAAAAGAAATATAATTCATCTCGCTATCTACTCCATGGATGGTGGGCTTCAAATCAATCCGTATAGTCACATACAACCCCTGCAAACTCAAAATTTCTAGGAAAAATGTAGTATTTTGTCTATTACTGATTTTGAAACTCTGACTCCAATCACATCAACCTTGGGAATTATTACTACAAGGATTATAAAACTCTCCAGTATTTTCCCACCAGATTTGGAGTATGTTGGAGCCTTTTAAAGGCTTCTCCAACCGATTTACAAAAAGTTGCACTTTTGCACTCAAAAGCTGCATTTTTTGTAATTTTGCTCAAAAAGTTGTCATACTTCCTAAGGTTGGGATACACACACATGGACCAACCAAAAACACATAAAACATGTCTAAAAACTATTAAACATTAATCTTAACCATCTATTACCCCTTTTTACCACATTTTCCCAATTGGCTTCTCAAATTGCCTAATTGGTGACATGGGCTTACATGGTGGGGTTTATTTGTATACATGAAATACAAGACACACTAACACATCATAATGATCCTAGTCTTCATCCTCAGGTTCATGAATATATTGTTGATGAGGTTCTCCCTCACCATACTCCCTAGGAGAAGATATCTCAAGCCCACTTGAGATCAGAGTTTGTAAATATGCACCATGATTGGATATTTGCTCACTTGTCATCCAAACTACCTCAGAATACGAGTTATCCTACCAAGCCACCACGTACTCAATGTACTCCTTGTTCCTTGTCATATTTGTGACTCTAATGTCTAACACTTTTCTCAACTTAGGTGATTCCTACCTTGGAATGTCATTGTCTGCTGCAACCTGCATTGGTTCCTCTTCTTCATTTAAAGTACCTTTGAAAAGTGTAAGATCACACACATTAAAAATGGGTGATAATCCAATCTGACATGGTCCAATCTTCCTCTGCATGAGTTTGGTGTATTTGCCTTTCAGTAGTCTCTCCTTCTTCAAATGTACCCATACCAAATCCCCAACACTAAACTATACATCTCTCTTCTTCTTATCAGCATGAGCTTTATACTTCACTATAGATTGTTGGAGATAAGACTTGACTTGGTCATGCACCTCCGTTATGGCTAATGCAAAATTTTCACCATCTGCACTAATGGCTTCTTCTTTGGGTAAATCTCTTAACTCCAACACTCCCCTTGGGTGTATGCCATAAATAATCTTAAAAGGAGATTTACCAACACTCCTATTTATGGTGTCATTGTATGATAATTTTTCCTATGACAAAATGTTGTCCCACTTATCTTCATATTTCTTTGTTAAACACCTTAATAGGTTTCCTAATGATCTATTGACAACCTGAGTTTTCCCATCCATTTGAGGATGGTAGGCCGATGAGAAAGATAGGTTAGTTACTAGCTTCTTCTAAAGAGTTCTCCAAAAGTGACCTATGAACTTCACATCTCTATCTGAAATAATGTTTAGGGGCAATCCATGTATCCAGACTATCTCTTTGAAGAATAGGTCTGCAACATATGATGCATTACAAGAAGTCTTACATGCCAAGAAATGAACCATTTTACTAAACCTATCCACTACTACAAAGACACTGTCAAATTCTCTCCTTGTCCTAGAAAAACCCAACACAAAGTCCATACTTATGCTATCCCATGGCCTAGAAGGAATGGGTAAAGTCTGATATAAACCTACATTTGTAGACTTTCGTTTTGCTTTCTGACATATGACACATGTCTCCACAAACTTTCTTACATCTGCCTGCAATTTAGGCCAAAAATTATATCTCTTCACAAGGTCTAAGGTCTTGTCAAGGCCAAAATGACTTGCCATAGCTCCACAATACTTCTTCCTAATAATATTCAATCTTATGGAACATTTAGGAATACACAAGTGTACTCCCTTGAACAACAATCCATCTTGTATCAGAAACTTAGAAAACTCAATATGATATTGGTCATTCAAAGTTTCACATACCTTGTAAATCTCTCCAAAGTCTTCATCAACATTATACATACTCTTTATGGAATAAATACCAACACTCCATCTTGATTTGGTTGACAGTTAAGAATCTCTTGCTCAAAGCATCTGCAAATTTGTTCTTGACTCCCTTCTTGTGCTTGAGGGTAAATGTGAAAGCTTGTAGGGTCTCTACCCACTTCATGTGTTGGTGATTAAGCTTCTTTCGGCTATTTATGAAACTGAGTGCCTGATTATCATTAAACACTATGAACTCCTTAGGCAATAAATAGCGCCTCCACTTCTTCAATGACTGTACTAGAGAATACATGTCCAAGTCATAAGATGAGTATCTTTTCTTAGCATCATTTAGCTTTTCATTGAAAAAAGCAATAGGCCTTCCTTCTTGACTGAGTAATGCTCCAATTTCCATGTGGCTTGCATCACATTCCACCTGAAATATCTTGTTGAAGTCTGGTAAGGCAAGGACTGGTTGTTCTACAACCTTCTTTTTCAATGTCTCAAATGAATCATCTGCCTCTTTGGTCCAATTGAACCTGCACTTTTGTCCTCCCTTTATGGTATCAATCATGGGTGCACAAACATGACTAAATCCTCTTATGAATTTCCTATTAAAATTTGCTAAACCATGGAAACTTTGGACATCATTCACAGTTTTAGGTGTAGGCCAAGACAATATAGCACTCACCTTGTGAGATTACAAAACCCAAGTAGATGATCTCTTCTTACATGAATAAATACTTCTCCAAATTGATCATTAGTTTCTCTTCCCTTGTGTGACTGAAGATCAAGATATCATCTAAGTATACTATGATAAATTTTCCTATGAATTCCACCAAGACTTCATTCATTAACCTCATAAAGGTACTAGGTGCATTGGATAACCCAAATGGCATGAATTTCCATTCATATAAACCCTCATTAGTTTTAAAAGTTGTTTTCCATTCATCCCCTGGCCTTATTCTAATCTGATGGTATTCACTTTTTAGATCCATTTTTGTAAAATATTTAGCACTCCCTAAGGAATCAAGCAAATCCTTTATTCTAGGGATTGGGAACCTATACCTTATGGTTATCTTGTTGATGACTCTTGAGTCTGTACAAAGCCTCCAAGTGCCTTCTTTCTTGGGTGAAAGGACTACCGGTATTGCACATGGGCTTAGACTTCTTCCAATCAGTCCTAATTCAAGCAACTCTTTAATGTTAGGACCCGGAGGAAACTGAGAGGGGGGGGGGGGGTAAATCAATTGTCTATTAATTTCAACTCAAATATAACTTAACTAAACTTAATGCATAATACCAGTAAACCAAACTTAATTTCGGTAGACAGTTTAATAGTTAATAACAGTACCGATAAAGTTTAATGCATGAAACAAAAGACAAATAACATCCACAACACATAACACAAATATTTGTACGTGGAAACCCTGTAAGGGGAAAAACCATGGTGGCAAACCTTACCCACAATCAGATGATACTATTGCAGATAGTATGTGTGTACAAATGGGGTCTGCACATGCAGAAAGGCCAAATGACTAGAGCTCACTGCTCAATCACAAAATGGGAGTCACACTGACTACAATTGGATGGTTAAATCCAATGATAATGTACTGCTAAAAATAACATCTTCATATGCTGGATTCAGTACCGGTTAATCTCTGATTGTCTTATTCATACCTTCCTTGAATATTCAAATGATGTTTTCATGTATAGCTCTGCTTATATTCATATATACCTTATTGCAATCCTCTACCACACCTTCTTAAATAATCTCACAAATGAGTTCTTACATATATACCAAAACCTAAGACCAACTGTGTAGGTCGGCTCACTAAGAATATTACAATTAAATCAATTACAAATGAATCAATATGTGATACATCATGTCAAATCAATTCATTTACAACAATAACTAATCAATAAAACATCTCTATAATGTGTTGTGCTGATTTGGAATAGATAATGCTTTTTGGTCCATAACCTAGACCTATTTGTCGGTAACAACAAATATGCAAACTTGATTAGACCAATAACCAAATCACCAAAAACAAGTGTCCAAACAATGTCTTCGACATAACAAATTAATATCCAGATGATAATAGATCATCCTTAGTGTCGATGAACAATATAACTTGCCGGTGAACCAGATACCGACGACTGTGCATAAGTCACTGAACATGCCGGTGAACATAACCAAAGATCTTCAGTGTTGATAAGTGTTCACTGTAATACCCTAAAAATGGTCATCTAAACCATGAGCCCCTAATCTCGACAACATCACCAAGGACCTAACCAAAGGCAATTAAATAAACCTTGAGCACACAATTAATTTTAAAATCATCAAATGTCACATGGCAAAATCAATCACTCAATATTAATTAAATATTTATTTAATTAATAGATCATTCCAAGTAAATCATTTAAAACAATTATCTTATTTATTTTAATTGAATATCTTAGCATATTTAATTAAATAAATCATTTTGCCATAAATCTTCAAAAAAAGGAAACAAATCATCAAAAAGAGGAATTAATTTAAATTAAACAAATCAATTGGGCACAAATCTTCAAAAATGGAAATAAATCAAAAAAGGAATTGATTGACCAAAAAGGAATTAATTGAGAAAAGAAATCAATTGGAAACAACTTTGAAAAAAAAAATTAAAAATTGATAAATAATCTCAAAAAGCAATTAAAACAATTAAATCTCAAAATTGAATGAAATAGAGAATAAATCAGTTTTTTCTGATTTTATCTTATTTTGAGTTCAATTTCCTTTAAAATTGATAAAAGCATCCAATCACATCAATTCACCTGGATTGTGCTTCCTGTTGGAAAATCTTGACCCCTCATCATCATTTGATCTTAGCCGTTGGTTTCTTTCTGAATTTTCTATAAATTCAGGCTCATCTCTCATTCAAAAAAAAAAGGTTGGAGAATACATTGTTATTATACTATTTTTTCTCTAGGATTCATTGATATATTGCATATTAATTATTTCACATTGATTAAATCATTTAGATTGATATTGCAAAAATCTTGTTAGATCAATATTGCATCCATCTAGTATTCATCATGTTCATATAGATAAAATCCTTCATCTTGATGTTGTCTAGTCACTAGTATTGCTTATAATCTGAGAGCAATCATATACTCACATCTTTTAGAAGGCAATGGGTCGATTTGTTATGGTTTATTATTCATTGATTATATCTGATTAACCATGCATGTAATGACTTAATTGAAGTGTTGTGTCTTACAGATATAGGTTCACTTTTCACACACACATTTCTGGCACCCACCATGGGGCTCAAACCCACAACTACAAGATTTCAAATGTTTTTTGAACAAATTTAATATTTGGTTTTTATAACTAATAAACATGTGTTAAATTTGCAAATAAAAATCTTTCCTTTTGTTTGTTCTTCTATGACAGTAAAAAATGGTCTCGGTTTGGAGAGCGTAACTTTTTAGTGAATTGTTGGATCTCAACCAATTTGTGATATGTTGATTAAAATCAAGTTTTTTACAGGTTCACTGAAGGGATTTTCCTAAAGATTTTTATATTGAAAGTTATGATTGACAGAGTACAGGGCCATCATTTTACTTATTCTTCTGTGACAGTAAAAAATGGTCTCGGTTGGGAGGACATAACGTTTTATTTAACTACTGGATCTAAGCCAAATTTTAATATGTTTTGTAAAATGAAGGTTTCTACATTTCCACCAAAGAGATCTTCCAAATTATGTCTGGTTCAAAAGTTATAAATGACAGAGTGTAGTACTATCAAAATTGTCATAACTAGGATAGTCATAAAAAAATGGAAATTCTTGTTAGATTAGTTTAATTTATAGTTTGCATGCTAGAATTTTCTTTTGATAATTATTTTTCATGTTATTTTGGAAAGTAATTTTGGTAATTTAATGTTTTCAGGATGCTTGTCAAAGAATCTATCAATCAAACATACGCCTGCCAAAGAATCAAGAAGAAAATGATTGCTGACATATTGGTTTTGCAGGTTGCCTAAGGAGAATCGACTAAACACTGTGTATTCATTTAGTATTTTCTTAGGCACTTAAATTGCTATCTGGTTAAAGAACAAATCTGTCTTTTGTGTTTTCAGAAAAATCTAAGAGGTAGGAGAGTATGCTCTTGTCTTTTAGAGACAATCGGAAATCTAGACCCTCGAAGCTTTTTTCTAAGTTTTGAGATTTGTGTACCTTTAGTGGGCCTGTCATAGTGGGAAAAAGTAATCACCCTGTGAGAATGACCCAAGTGAGTACAACTGGACTTGAGCATTCCAACTCACTATAATAAATAGGCCTTTGGTGATTAAAGTCTCAGAGGATGGGATTATTTAAGTTTTCTCTTTGAGATCTCTCATATCGAGCATTTTGTAGGGCCTCACAGTCTCAATCACGTTTACATGACTACATCTTGTTTTGGTACCTTGTTGGGCTATAGGCCTCAATCATGCTTGCATGACTTCAAGGGGTAATTTCAAATGGAGTTCCTGACTAAGAACTATAAGATAGAAGCTACCTGATTCACCTCTGAAAGGTTGATAATCTTTGTGCAAGAGAGATAGTAACTCTCCCAAGACACTTGCCATATCGTGCCCCCATTAGCATTTGGAGTCAGCTAATATGGTGTTGAGAATCCATTGTGTGAGACTCAATGACCGTATTCTAATTAGCTATTGGGTGTGTACCTAAGTCAGCAAGCAAAGGTTTTCTTCTCTAAGCCAACTTCCATAGGGTTAGAATGTTGTGATTGAATTATTATATATCTTGCGTGTTTTCTATGTTTTCATCCCTAAAACTAAAACTGGAATACCAAAACTGGAGAAAACAACAAACAAAATTAGTGATAAACTCTGTCTATGTCCAAACTAGTCTCTGTCAGTCATTGAAACATCAATCCTTATCAAAAACTAGTAGTCGTCAGTCATTGAACCTCTGTCTGTCAGAATATTGTCTTTGTCCAATCCTCTGTCATATGAATTCCTGATCTTGTTAGTCAAAACAGTCAAAGTTTCCTAGATCAGTCTACAATGAGCATAAAATTGGTTATCGTAATTCAAAGCATAAACAACCTTGATAGTGTACCTCTGCTATTGCGTTGCATGATTTTGTCGATCATATTTAAGCTAGTTCAAACAAACATCTTATCAAACCTAAGTTAACTTAGATAACGTCTTACACAGGATAGATCATTCCTGAAACTAGACTAGATCTTAAGTTACTTCTCTTAATTACTACGTTAAACGAACTACTAGCTACAATTTGATCTTGACTTCTGCAACACATCCTGCTCTTGGTCCTGTCAGTTAGAAATGCCTGTTCAAACTAGAAGCTCTCGTAGCAAAACAGACAAAGCAAAAGAGACACCCTTTTTGACCAAAGACAATCCATTCTTTGTGGGAGATCCCTTTTACAATAAACCATCATCATCACAGATACCAGTTTACGATATACCCATCTTTGGTCAACCCCTATCTCCCACCATGTCTGGGGAAAGACAAGAAAAAGAAGCCAGTAAACGAAAAACCCATGAAGATTTCGGCAATCAAGCCATTGACAGTGATTCATCAACTGAATTGGAGCTCCCTGAACCTCCTGAAGATGAAGTACATAGATGTCAGAATAATAAAGAATTCTAAAAAATGATGAAGGTCATCATGGCTAGGGAAAAAGAAGACTATTTCCTAGAATTAGCAAAACAATGTGCCAAACTCCCTATTGGTTATAATGTGGAGGCCCTCATTGCTAAAGAGGAAGAGACACCATGGGGAAAAATAAGCAAACAAATGCAAGCATTGCAAACGACGGTCACAAAAATAGAAAACAAAGATAAGATGCCAAAACAATATTCTCTGGACACAATATGTCCATTTCAATTTGACAAAAATCTTTACATGTCTCCATTTCCTTCATGAGTTGAGATACCAAAATTTGATAAGTATGATGGAACCTCAGATCCTCAAGATCACATTAGAGAGTTTTGTGCCGCTTGTATGGAATTTATGCATGATCAAACGTACCTCATGCACCTTTTCCCAAGGAGTTTAGGGGGTCAAGCAATGGAATGGTTCGCAAGCCTACCCAAAGGGATAAAAATGTTTGAAGAACTAATCCAACTATTTTTACAACAATACTTGTACAACATTCATCACCCAGTCACTATGATAGAGCTTTGCAATACTAGACAAAAGATAGGAGAACCCTTTCTCACTTTCCTCCAACAATGGAGACAGATGTTCTCTAGATATTCATGAACTATCCCAGACCTTGAGAAAATGGATATCTTTGTCAACAACTTAGTCCCTAAATTGAAGTACAATGTCTAGATGCAAGTGCATCCTTCATTCAACAAAATGGTAGATAACGCCCTCAGAATGGAAGATGTGCTCATAAAGAAAGGGGATATCTCACTTTGGAAGGAAACACAGTCAGGTTCCAGCTCTAAAGAAAAAAATAAATACTGGAAATATGGCAAAGATAGTAACAAGAACATCATCAATGACGGAGTGGTAGATACCGTCCAAACGAAAGCGAAATCCACAATATTTAACTTGGCTAGTGGCACACAAGCACTCAAGGCAGCTGAAACTACAATAGAAAATCCTCCAAAAAAGACAAGAGAGTGGTTCAAAGATAAACCTTGGGTCTCAAAACCTAAACGTGATTTTACTCCTCTAGATGAGTCATATGAGTCAGCTTTTAAAACTTTATTGGCAAACAATCTGATAACATTGCCGGACAATTCTAGACCATATGATCCACAAATTAGACCTAGATGGTGGAGAGAAAATGAATACTGTGACTATGATCAGAACAAGGGACATAACATAAACAACTGCCTGAAACTCCGGCATGAAATTCAAGATCTCATTGATGCAGGCAAGATCATTGTTGGAAGTCAAGCGACTAATGCTGATCATAAGGCTTTTAAAGATCCCTTACCCAATTATGAACAAGGGGAATCTTCCAAATCCAAGGGAGGAGCTAGAGTCAATTATACCTACACTAATCATGATAATGTGATCAACATGATTGAATCTGTGCAACCTAAATATTGCAGCTTGATCATCGTCCAAGATCACCAAAGTCAAGCACAGGCTGCTAATGTCATGACTCGCGCTCAAAGGAAGATTTCTCTCCCAGGAGCTAGTTCCTCCACTTTTGATCAAACAACGTCAAAACTGCCAAATAAACAAATGGACACAATCATGGCCAAATCAAAGCAACAAGTTTCATCGTCTTCTCCTAGTTATAGTATTATTGAACAATTGAAGAGAACCAATGCTCAAATCTCCATTCTAGAATTGCTTAAGATCTCTTCCACCCATAAAGAGATCCTGGACAAGGCTCTACTTACCACCAGTGTTCCTAAAGATTTAGACGTAGGTCAATTTCAATCTATGGTAGGTCACCTGACCTCCCCTCATTACTTCACATTCTTTGAAGAAGATGATAACTCACTGATTCATCCACATAACCAACCATTACATGTTGAAGCCATGATCCATAAACACCGCATTAAACGTGTTTTGATAGATGGAGGTGCTGGGTTGAATATTTGTACTTACAATCTATTAACATAGCTGGGATTCTTTGAAAATGTTATTGATCCAACAAAGAAGATAACAATCAAGGCTTATGATGAAGAAGAAAGAACTTCTAAGGGATTGGTATCATTACCAATCAGAGTAGGACCTGTGGAGAGAGATATCATTTTTCAAGTCTTGGATCTTCATCTTTCATACAACATCTTACTGGGTAGGTCATGGATTCATGAAATGAAAGCAATACCATCTACATACCATCAATGTTTGAAGTTTCCTTATAATGGAGGAGAGGTCAGTATTCCTACCGATACAAGCTATGCCTGCAATGCATTAACGCAAGGTGTTGATGCTTTTGTTCCTAATAATAGAGTAGCTTCTGCAGCTGAAAGTTTAGAATCTCTGCTAAAAGATTTGGAAAAGAAACTAAAAATCACAAACACTGGCATGGATGGCTACAAGATAGAACCTATACTCTCACTGATGTCACTTCCTCCATCACCAAGATAGTTGGGAAAACCGTCAGTGGGTATGAAGCCACCGATTTCAACCCCAAAGGTCATTTATGATGGCACCTTTATACAGTCCTCTACTTCTCTTGTAGGTGAGATAGAAGGAGATGATGTCCTTAAATCACTTTTCAAAGAAGACAGTGTAGATAAAGAAGTACGACATTGTGCGATTTCTCAGACACAATATGGTCTAGGCTATAAGATGCTTCAATGCATGGGATATTCAGGTGCTTGTCCCCTAGGTAAGCATCAACAAGGTATCGTTGAACCCATTCAACTGCAAACTAAGTCTATCAATGATAAAGCTGGACTGGGATATGACCCAAACAAGCACTCATATTAGAAATGCACACCTCACTATCAACGTAAGTGGAAGAAAAAGGTACTACCTTTAACCATACAAGAAATCAATGCTCACCAAACTCAGGAAGAGTGTGACACTGAAAAACAAGAATTGCCTACCCAGAAAAAGGAAACAGATGGAAATCAAGTTCCAATCCTATCAGCTATCATACCACAGGAAGTAGAAATCCTAGAGGATATGAGAGACGAGGTATATAGAATCAAAGAATTGTTTGCACCGCTAAACGTTCTAGTCACATATACTGACAGAAAACAAGTAGATGACTCAGAAACTGATTCAAATGAGAATGAATGGGGTCCAGATCACATCTTAGATACATCTACATAAATGCTTGAAGAACTCAGGGACACTGCAGATGACACACAAGGGCTGATATGCCTAAGAATGCAAAAGGAAATAAAGGAAATCAGATTAAAACGACAAGAAGATTATGACCGATAGCTGGAGAAAGAAAAGACACAAGAAAGTCCTTCACCTACCAACCCTCCTAATGAGATAGGACAAATCAGGTAAGGAATTACACAGGAACAACTAGAAGCTACAACAAATGAACCAGTTATCAGTCCAGAAGAAGCTGAATGGAACAGATGACAGGGATTAACAGAACTGTCTAATTCATATCCACAAGTGTGTCAAGTGCAAGCAATCAATGAACCAAGTCACGAAGGAACTTGTAGCATCAAGGATGTGGGTGTTGATACTATATATGCCTTCACTAAACCACTTGAAGATGGGTCAGCAAATCCATCCTATGACTCTATCTATGACAACAACTATTCAACAATGTATTATGACTACTCTATCATGAATGATGAGATACTGTCTACTATTATACCACGATATGTAGTCCAATCTGAAGTAGGTGACAATGCTAGAAGTAGGGTGGTTGAGTTAGGCCCAATAAATACTAACATGAATGACGATAATCATGTCGTAACTCTTCCTAGTCTTGAGACACATACGCAAGGTAGTATTCTGGAACTCGACTAGCGGTCCGAAACAATGATGATAGTACCATGAACTCCCTTGAGCCTATTCCAACCTTATCCTTAATACATCCGAAACTAATTGATAATACTCTTTATAGCCAACCCTTGAACGTGCCTACTTTTGCCAATGACTATACACTAGCCTACTATCTCAATGCAGTTGAACCCATGTACTCTTCCACCAATGAATAAAATAAAAACATGACTGAAGTGGATATCAAGTATCTTAGTTGCAAAAAAAAGAAAAATAAGAATAAAAGATCTGATGGTGAAAACCACATTGTGGCGGTGTCAGACTCTAAAAAAGAGAAAATAAAGGACGTACCCAAAGGTGAAAACCTCTATGAGGCATCTGAAGGTGAGGTACTTGATATACTGCCGAGCCACTTCCAGGGGAGATCTTCCATATTGATCGAGCTAACTCAGCCAGTGAACATTGGGAGTCAAGAGATACCGCATATCATTCATTTAGCCCAATCATTGTCACCAGAAGAGCTAAAAGATTTCAGCAATCTATTTTTAGAAAAGAAGATTAACTTTGCATGGACATACTTAGATATGACAGGACTAGATCCTGATCTCATCATGCATCATCTCTCTATTATGCCAGGAGTTAAACCAGTCAAACAAAAACTCCAAAAAATGCATCCTCATGTGGCACTACTAGTCAAGGCTGAACTAGAGAAATTGCTAAAAGCTGGATTTATCAGAGCTATAGACTACGTAGAATGGATATCCAACATAGTACCTATATCAAAAGCAGACAAATCTATTAGTTTATACAGATTTCAGGGATCTCAACAAGGCATGTCCAAAAGATGATTTTCCATTGCCCAACATTGACATGATAGTAGATATGATTGCTAGATATGAGATGTATTCATTAATGGATGGATTATTTGGTTACAATCAAATCAAGATAACACCTAAAGTTCAAGAGAAAATATCTTTCACATGTGTACGGGGAACCTTCTGTTGGCATGTTATGTCATTTGGTCTAAAGAATGCAGGAGCAACCTACCAAAGAGCAGTAACCACTATTTTCCATGATATGATGCATAAAAACATGGAAGATTATGTTGATGACACCCTGGTAAAGACTATGAAGAGATCTACACACATTCAAGAGCTAGGCCTCATATTAGATCGAATGGAAAGATTCAAGCTTCGCTTAAACCCGAAGAAATGTGCATTTGGGGTAACCTCAGGAAAATTGCTTGGGTACATAATATCCAAGAAAGGAATTGAGGTTGACCCTGAAAAGGTCCAAGCTATAATGGATATGCCTCCACCAAAGAATATCAGTCAGATGAGAAGTCTACAAGGCCATCTTCAATCCATAAGGCATTTTATATCTCAGCTAGTTGACAAAGCTCAACCCTTCACGAAGGTATTAAGGAAAGGGATTCAATACAACTGGGATAAAGATTGTGAACTACATTTACATCAAATCAAAGAATATCTTTCTAATCCACCCAAATTAATGCCACTAGTTCAAGGTAAGACACTAATCCTGTACATATCAGCTACAGATACTTCATTGGGGGCACTTCTGGCACAACAGGATGACAATAAAAATGAACGAGCTATCTATTACATCAACCGAACATTGGTGTCATATGAAATGAATTACACCATAATAGAAAAAGAATGCTTAGCATTAGTCTTTGCATCACAAAAATTAAGGCACTATATGTTGGCACATTCTATTAAGATGGTAGCCAAGATTGATCCACTTAAGTACCTTCTCAGTAAAGAAACACTTACAGGAAGACTGGCCAAATGAGTCATGGTCCTTATAGAATTTGACATTGAATATGTAGAATGTACAACAATCAAAGGAAAGGTTATTGTAGACCAACTTGCTGAAGCTCCACTTGAAGATGATCAACCCCTGCATATAGAATTCCCAGATGAATCAATCATGCACCTTACTGAACAATCATGGAAGATGTTCTTTGATGGGTCTTTTACTCAACATGGCTCTGGTGCTGGGATACTATTTATTACTCCCCAGAAATACTCAATTCCAAAAGCTTACAAGATTCTCTTCCCTTGCACAAACAATATTGCAGAATATGAAGCTTTGGTAACTGGGATCAAGTTGTCCATCGAGTGGAAGATCATGGAAATACACATCTATGGAGATTCTCAAGTAATTATCAACCAGATCAATGATCTATATCAGATGAGAGATGAGAAAATGATGCCTTACAAGAGAATGGTGGATGACCTCAAGCAATATTTTACTTCTGTATCATTTCAGCAGATACCCATAACAACAAATAGAGCAGTGGATGCGATGGCTACTTCGGCATCTATACCACAGCTACAGGAGTCTAATTTTCACTTTGAATTCCTGGTGGAAGAGTTACATTACCCTGCCTATGATTCTCCCGAGTCCCAGGTAGTCTATTCTATTATTGGACATGACTCATCTCGTTATAGCCACATTTACTCTTACCTACGTGACCAAGTTGTCCTTGCCAATCTTTCCTAAAATGAAAAAGGAAACCTAATCCAAAATGCATCACGGTACGTCATCATTGCTAATGACTTATTCAGGCGAGGTTTAGATAATACTTTGCTTAGATGTTTAGAAACTTAGGAGTCCCAACGCGCATTATCCAAAGTTCATGAAGGTGTTTGTGGATCTCATTTGAACGGTCTAAATTTAGCGTGAAAACTACTAAGGGTTGGCTACTACTGGCCAGACATGGAGAAGGAAGCCATAAAATTTGCTAAAACTTGTGAAAAGTGTCAGTTACATGGGCACCTTATCCACGCTCCTGCAAGGGATCTTATACCATTTGTCACACCCTGGCCCTTCCAACAGTGGACATTTGATCTGATAGGCCAAATATATCCCGCATCATCTAATGGACATAAATTCATTATCACCGCCACTGAGTACTTCACTAAGTGGGTAGAAGCGGTTTTGCTCATCAAGGCAACAAGAAAACAAGTGGCTCTCTTTATTCTTAATTATATCATCATTTTGTATGGTATACCTTCGTCCATTATAACTGACAATGGAGGACAGTTTAAGAACAATGATCTAGACGAACTCTATGAGAAATTTAAAATCAAGCAACACTGGTCCTCAATATATTACCCCCAAGGTAATAGACAAGCAGAGGCATCTAACAAAAACCTACTGACTATCTTGCACAGAACAGTGAACAAATCTGGGAAGGATTGCCATCTACAGCTCAATCCTGCATTATGGGCTTATAGGACAACTATCAGAGCACCTACTGGGGCTACACCTTTCTCTTTGGTGTATGGGTCTGAAGCAGTATTACCTATTGAGGTAGAAATACCATCTCTAAGAGTTTCCTTGCAAGGTCTTATTACTGAGGAAGACTATAGAATATCTAGGTTGCAAGAGCTTGAATTACTAGCTGAGCATCGCCAAGTGGTGTTTGATCATCTTAGAGTGTATCAAAAGAGAATGTCCAGAGGATATAACAAGAAAGTCTGACACCGAGAATTTTAGGTTGGTGACTTAGTTCTAAGAGAGAATCCTAAAAATCAACAGTTTCGAGACAACAAAGGGAAGTTTGAACCCAACTGGCTGGGTCCCTATATCGTTACTACAACTTTTGGCTCTGGTGCTTATCAACTCTCAACATCAGAAGGAGAATAGCTCCGTGAACTGATTAACATCATCCACCTGAAGAAATGCTTCACCTAAATATTCTCTGCTCCAATAGCTTATACAGCGGAAAATGTCCTGAAAAAATCCTAAAAATCATAAAATGTCCTTAAAAAAATCGTAAAACATCAGAAAATGTCCTGAAAAAAAATCCTAAAAATCAGAAAATGTCCTGAAAAAATCCTAAAAATTAGAAAAAGTCTTGAAAAAATTCAAAAAAACAAAACAAAAAAAACCGAAGAAAAAAAAGGAAAAAAGAGAGAAAATGCCTAGGTGAAAACCTGGTAAATAGGCACCTTGGTAAAAAAATATATATGAATCTCTGCCAAGAAGGTGAAAACCTGGCAAACAGGCACCTCTTGTACTCAAGCGCTCCATCTATCAATGCAATATTGACATTCCTGCTTTCATGCATCTTTTCTTTCGCTTGTACATATTTTAGTCACTTTGGTGACATCCTAGTTCGTTGGATCCCTCATGGCTTAAAATTGATCAATGTCCTAGTCTTAGGTAATCGATAAGAGCAGATTACATGTCCTAAGCAGTGTCAACCAAGTCAATAATACGTTAGTGAAACTTGGTCATCCACTCCGAGTCAGTTACCTGTCTCCTAACTACTGAAGAGTTTTATCACTGAGTTAACAAGCAAAACAACAAAACTGAAAACAATCACTAAACAGTTTGAGCTATGCATGAAAATTTTCTTTGTGTGTTGTCTTTTATATTGGTTTTTGATTATTATCCTTCTAAGTAACTCAAGGAAGTCTATCTTGACTAAGAGGAGCAAGGATTGGGGGCATAATATTTTCTTGTTTTCTGCTTGTAGGAATGATCCCAATGATCTGGAAACATCTAAATTAGCTGGGTGTCTATGATAAGAGCCTTCACATCAAGGTGGAATCGCCTCACATACCTCGACTCCGCTTATTTGAATGCTAAAGGAAGGTTCCCATCATTTATTTGTTTGTTTTGAGGGAATTTCTTCATTGTGCAATCCACTTCCATGCATAATCTGTCCAAGGATATGAATGAGAAAAAAGGGTCATTGTGGACAAGATCATTAATATTGCACATGAAAAGCAGGGAACTCTACTCTGCCTGCTATAATTGCAAAATGCTCAATGATGAAAATTAAGCTTTTCAAAGTCTAGTGACTAGGTTTAGGATGGCATCTCATCTTGCATTTCATTCTGCATCTTGTGAATTTAGAGTGATTTTGGTATGGTAACAATGATCTCCTTATTTTCTAAATGAGCATTAGAAGCTTCATCATTTCTTAGCTAAGTGGTCTCTTTTCATCATTTCTCTGATCGAGTACTTGTGTTTTGAGATGTTTAGCTGCATACATAAACATTTAATATAGATTCATACATTTCATTATCTGCTCATTGCACATTCATCTTATTGCTTAGGAAAATGAAAAATTTGCATTACTCATTACTCATTCACATTCATTTATTTGCATATGAAAAGAAACAAAAATAAACATCCCTATTCCATTTGCATTCATCCATCTATACTGAAAAGATATGCATACATATAGAATAAAGCATATAGAACAACATCTCATAATCAATCAACACAAGTATGATGAAATCAAATCAAGAGCTCATAAATCGATTGTCCTGCGTCTATTTTCGGGATTGAAATTGAAATTTGACGTCAATTCTCTCATCAAAATTTCATGATGTTGACCACTTATCACTTTCATCAAAAGCTCATTCTTTTTCCAATTTGCGCTCAATTTCTTGTAAATCAACACTGAATCTCAATTTATTCTACAAATCAACTTTGTGCTCAATTTTTCATCAACATCAACCAAATTTTCAAAAATTCTTCAGAATTATTCATGGGGCTCAAAACAACTTATCATCGCTCAAAATTGCCTATCATCATGTACCCTCACTATCTTTTTATTTTGCTCTCGAGGGGGCATACTCGTGACCTTATAACCTCACATTTTCAATATCAAGAAAAATTTCAAATCTTCATCAAAAGTCGAGCAAAACGTCTTTTTCAACTAAAGAAAATCAAATAAGACCTCATCGCTAGGGGCATCTCAACTCCATCACTTTATATCAAGTTGAGATTTCTCAATCATATGAATCAAATCAATTTCTAGGGGCATATCAGTTTCATCGCTTCATATCAAGCTGATATTTGTCTTTTATCTAAATCAATCTCTTAACGTTAATCAGTTTCATTGCTTTTCATCAAGCTGATTATTCGTTTAAACTCAATCAAGGGTTTAAAGAGTATCTTCAATCACACTAAATCTAAGCAGGCATTCAGTATTCGTTTCTTGATCAAGCTGAATAGTTTATCTTCATCGTATCTTGATCAATCAAGTTCAAGATCGATTTTTATCATCACTCACCGTGTCTAGATCAGTCAAGTTCTAGATCAGTAAGATCCGCTTCTTGATCAATCAAGTTCAAGTTTGGTATCTTTTGTTTTCTATCGTTCCTAAGTTCAATCAAGTTCTGGAATGGTATCGCTTTAATCCGACTTCATTCAGCTTTGTCGCTTCGAATCAAGCTTAACACCTCACTTATCATCTAGTTCGTGATCAATCAAGTTCAAAACTGGCATCTCCTAGACACAAACTATTCTTTGAACCAACGTGCTGCTTGCACATTAATTCAAAGAGGGGCAAATGTAATACCCTAAAAATGGTCATCTAAAGCATGAGCCCCTAATCTCGACAACATCACCAAGGTCCTAACCAAAGGCAATTAAATAAATCTTGAGCACACAATTAATTTTAAAATCATCAAATGTCACATGGCAAAATCAATCACTAAATATTAATTAAATATTTATTCAATTATGTAAGGCCTTCCCCAAACCAAGCTTTGATTAACTTAGTTGACCATGTTTGACCCTATTAATAAATGCTATATAATACAATAGAATGGATTGTGTTAGACCGATAGATTTGTGAGAAAAGAAATTGAACCAAGTTATAGAGTTATTTCACCCGGTGGTGTATATTTTGATGTATTATGAATTGAAATCCTAAAAGATCCACCGATTGGATAATCTTGATCTGATGTATGTCAGCTATATCTGGATTTAGAACTTATCAGATTCCATGATTTGGATAACATTGATGTAGGATTGATGCTTCATTTATATGCTTTATGATATAGGACTCTACATGATTCTAGAATAGGATGAATTTGAGATAGCGTATGTCATTATTGAAATTGCAGGACTTTACTATGATGATAGAAATAGAATGCATGTTTTATGTATGGAGTAAAATTATGAGAATTGTGATAATTGCTTATGTGGATTTATTTGGATATAAGATGTATTGGTTTGTGTAAGTGTATATTGTATGCAGAGTGTTTGATGTGTATTTTTATTCATGTGATTTATATTATATGAGGTTATTCGAAATTACTAATGTGTGATTGAGTTGCACAGGAAAAGTTATCCATGTGACCATGGAAATATTATGGAGAACCAAACCTAGACCCATGTGCGTTTGTAAAAACTAGGGTTTGTCTATTTGAAGAGACAACACCCCGTTTGTGTCGTATTTTATTCGTAATAGTAAATGATGCATGTGTGTTAAATGTTATTTAAATCCAACAAGAGACACGATTTCATGTATAATTTTGTAAAAGTATTTACTTTGTGTTATGTGACACGTGTGGATTTATGTTTGAGTTTTTAAATTTGTCTCTTGGAGGGAATTATTTAACTATAGCTTTTTCAATTAATGTAATGTGATTCCATATATGCCTTGGGTAAAGAATCTTTGGGATGGTCAACTTAGGTTTGACCCGAAAATAAACTTCAGATGGGTTTAAAAAGGGTTAAATGGACTCCTAGGGGTAGTTTATTAGGGTTTCCTAAAGCCCATAAGGTATACCTAAGGGTTACGAGTAATTTTAGGCATGTTTCTATACCCATGTGACCATTTAGACACCCTAAAAAGTGACTTTTATAAGTTGTGCGAAAATGGAAATTAGAAGGCTTGAACTAAGTTGTTAACCTTCCTTTTTGAATGAGAGTTCCCTTTCCCATTTTACCATACTTTCCTTTTCAATTTTAGAAACTTAAGAGAACTCGCACTGGTGTCTTCTTAAGAAAGAAAGAGAGATTTTGGGGGTAATCACCCACTCTCCATTTTTGGAGACAAAGAATTTTTGAAAAGAAAAAGATAAATTTTGGGATTGAGAATTTGGCTGTGTAGAAAGAAAAGACTTGTGGAATTGGGCTGCTCATCCTCAGCAAAACTAGCATACCCTTGGGTAGTTTAAGGTTGGTTCTACCTTTCTTATAATGTTTTCTTATTGCATATTGGATTGAAAGAATTGCTTGTGTTAAAGGCTAGTTTGCCTTGCATGTATTCCTTGGAAATTTATTTGGTGTTTTGTGATTTTGCAATTTATGTGTTTTGGGAGTAATCAAGACCTCCTACTCTTGGGAGAGAGGATGTTCTTGTGGGTGGTAGAAGTGACAGCCCTCGAGTGAGAGGCTCTCGTTATGAGAGTGATCACAAGAGATTTTATGTGACCCTTTCTGCATGGCTTGTTTATGCATTGGGGGTCATAAGGAGGGAAATAAGGCATGAATGCCTTGGGGGGCATAAGAAATATGGGGTTGTTATACTTGATGTATTTGGTTTTCCATGAGGTGGCTATATGTTTTACCATACTTGCAGTCTCCTCAGGGTACTTGGTCCACTACCACCCTTGAAAAGACATCACAAATGGGTGGTGCAGTGTAGCCTGGGTTGGGATTGTGTTTGAGATTGTGTTTTCTCTTGTCTTTGGTGTTTGCATGTGTGTTACCTGTCTAGGGCTTGGTTCTTCGAGCTCGGGGGTGGCTACTAGTTAGCCTAGGCTGGGAGGTGAGCTCTCCATGGTCATAACATTTGAAATAATTTGCAGGTTGTTAAAAGAAATTAGCAAGACAAGTAGATGTGGCTGGAATTAGTTGTTGCAGAAAAGTAATTGGATATCTATTTATCATTTTCCTCATTTATTAGAAATGAGAGACCTATATGTAAAGTGACAAGAGAATCTTGGAGAAAAGATTTAAATATTTGTAATAGTCATTTAAGTTACATTGCAGAAAGGAAGATGTTTATTTATGATTTTTAGTTCCTAATGTTTTGAAATAAATAATTGTGTGTATAGGATATTTTGAAAAGAAAGAAAATTGTTATTTCCCTTATGCACTTAAAGAAATTTATTAGAAAATAAATGGACTGGATATGCTTGCATGTGATAGGCTGGAAATAAGACATTTTAGACCTATGCATGGAAATGCACAACTCCGTATTTGAATCTGTTATTTAAATTAATTGCAGAAAATAAAATTTTGATTTTATAGCCATCTCTAGGGTTTGAAATTAATCAATTGTAATTTTATTTAGATGCTGTTAGTTTCATTAAAATTTGTCATTTAAATAGTTGCTGTAGAATTATCAAACTCTGTCTTTTGTTAACTGCAGAAAAAAATAAAAAAATCTATAGCTAACCAGATTTATTGAAATAAATAGTTTCTAGAATAACTGTTTAAAGTATATTAAATTCTATTATTTACTCTTATTTTTTTTATCGACTGAATAGAAGTTTCAAAAGTAAATTTTTATACTCCTAAATATTTTTGTACAAAAAAGAGTTCTGAGCTATGATGCATACACTTTATATATATTCTTAAAATATATATAATAAACTCTATGTTTAAAAATAAAAAAAAAAGAAATATTGTGCCTACAATATATATATATATATATATATTATTAAATAAACACAAAAAAAAAAAATTAAATGAAAAAAAAAGAAAGGGGGAGTTTAGGGTTCGGTCGAGCCACTGTGCTAAGCACAGTGGTCGGCGTAAGGGCCGAACCACTGTGCTTAGCATAGTGGCCACGTGGCTGGTTGCCGCCACTGTGGGCGACCACAGTGGATGGTGCCATTGTGGCGTCCCACAGTGGACAGCCCAAGGGCCGCCACTATGGGCATCCACAGTGACGTCGCCACTGTGGCCTTCCACAGTGGACGGCATAAGCGCCGCCACTGTGGAAGTATACAATGAGTCGCTGCCACCGTTGCCTCTACCCCTTGTAAACCAAATAATAGAGCTGCCGCCATTGCTACCATTCGACCCCCCCTGCAATATACCCTAAATAATTAAATAAAATACAAAACCCTAGCCCAGGTAGGGCTAGGGGTAGAATAGAAAAGAATATGGAATTTATAAAATAGAGGTACTATATATTATTCATTCTTAGTTAGGGTTTACTTGAAGAATTTAAAAATAGGTGGAAAATAATATAAGTATTAATATATATAGTTAAAGATATATATATATATATATATATATATATATATATATATATATATGTGTGTGTGTGTGTGTGTGTGTGTGTGTGTGTGTGTGTGTGTGTGTGTGTGTGTGTAATATATATAAATGGAGTTAGACAATACAAGAGAATAAAGTAGATTTAGATTTAACATTTATTTGAGTGTTTTAATTCATATATGTTTTTTTTAAACGTATGGTTTTAATTAAGGAAGAAAATAAAAGGTTTAAATTTAAATTACTTATAAAGTTTAAACTTGTAGAAATATTATAATAAATTGATTTATTATAGGTCCACCTAAATATAGGTGTTAGGTGAGATTGAACTTTATAGAATGAATTCTCATTATAATTATGATGAACCCTTTAATCAATTTAGTGTATTCTTATCTTTAATTATCGTTAAAATAAAACATAGACTTTCATAAAACTAAGTGCCAGAACTAAATTAATTAGTTCTAAAATCAATTATTGGCTATCGAAGATTAATTTTATCTGTGACAACTAATTTGGCTAATTTAATTTATTGATTTAATGTTGATGAGAAAATAAATAATCATTTTAGTATTCCGCATATAAGTTAAATTTTATGTTCGCTTACTTGAGTTAGAGATTAAAGTTAATCTAAACATAGTTAAGACAAAACATGTTGTAGCATTTTATAATTGTCAGATTTATGTTCTAAGTTGTGTTTTTTAAAAAAAAAATTATCCCGATCTTGCCTTAAATTTTGGGCATGACAAATTAATAGATCATTCCAAGTAAATCATTTTAAACAATTATCTTATTTATTTTAATTGAATATCTTAGCATATTTAATTAAATAAATCATTTTGCCATAAATCTTCAAAAAAAGGAAACAAATCATCAAAAAGAGGAATTAATTTAAATTAAACAAATCAATTGAGCACAAATCTTAAAAAATGGAAATAAATCAAAAAAGGAATTGATTGACTAAAAAGGAATTAATTGAGAAAAGAAATCAATTGGAAACAACTTTGAAAAAACAAATTAAAAATTGATAAATAATCTCAAAGAAAACAATTAAAACAATTAAATCTCAAAATTGAATGAAATAGAGAATAAATCATTTTTTTAATGATTTTATCTTATTTTTAGTTCAATTTCCTTTAAAATTGATAAAAGCATCCAATCACATCAATTCACCTTGATTGTGCTTCCTCTTGGAAAATCTTGATCGCTCATCATCATTTGATCTTAGCCATTGGTTTCTTTCTGAATTTTCTATAAATTCAGGCTCATCTCTCATTTAAAAAAAGAGGCTGGAGAATACATCGTTATTATACTATTTTTGCTCTAGGATTCATTGATATATTGCATATTAATTATTTCACACTGATTAAATCATTTAGATTGATATTGCAAAAATCTTGTTAGATCAATATTGCATCCATCTAGTATTCATCATGTTCCTATAGATAAAATCCTTCATCTTGATGTTGTCTAGTCACTGGTATTGCTTATAATCTGAGAGCAATCATATACTCGCATCTTTTAGAAGGCAATGGGTCGATTTATTATGGTTTAGTATTCATTGATTATATCTGATTAACCATGCATGTAATGACTTAATTGAAGTGTTGTGTCTTACAGATACAGGTTCACTTTTAACACACACATTCACAAGTGTTGACAAGTGTTGACATCAATGGCAAAACCAATGCAACACATCCATAATACCAATATTCAATCTGTCTTGCCATTTCTGCATTCTGGTTTGGGGTGAGGTTGTATTCTTCTTTGTTTGGCAATGTAGATCCAGGGATGAGATCTATGCAATGAATGATGTCCCTCTCCGGTGGTAGGGATCTTGGTATTCCATCTGAGATGATGCCTTGATGCTTATCAAGAACCTGTTTGACTTCTGGTTCTAGGCATTTTGGTCCTCCTTCTTTCTCTTTTGCAGACTTCTCTTTGCTTGTCACCTTTGGGCTAGGCATGAGAGCATAGCAAACTGCACCTTTCTCTACAATCTCCCTCATGAACTCTTTACCTTCTATCATCAGAACTTTTGTATCCTTCCCTTTTGATTCCATCTCTTCCTCTATCAGAGGTAAGAATTATATCACCTTACCATCCTTGGTGATTGAGTAGGTGTTCCTTAACCCATCACAGTGAGCCTTCAAGTCATACTGCCATGGTCACCTAAATAAGAGATGGCATGCATCCATTTTGGCTATGCCAAATAGAAATCTATCCTTGTAAGACCCAATTTGAAACTCCACCCAAGCCTTCTCTTCCACCATTTCTTTTTGACCTTGGGTGAGCCATGAAACCTTATAGGGATATGGGTGAGGCAAATTCCTAAGCTTAAGCTTTTCTACAATTTCAAGGATATAAAATTTTTAGTGGATCTGGAGTCTATCAGAACCTTGCATACCTTTCCTCCTGCCTTGCAAGTGGATTTGAAAAGAGATTTACTTTGTGTAGGTTCCTTGTTAGGTACCTTCATGGTGGTTACTCATCTCCTCCTCATCAGAGACTCCTCTTTCAGGATATGCATAACTATCAGAGACATTTACACTTTGATAAGTGCTTGCACTTATCACACTTTGACAATCAAATTCTTTTGGCAAATTGCTTCTCCTTTCTCCCATGGATCTAGAATCCTTCTCCGGACACCTATTGGCCATATGCCCTTCTTGATTATAGTTGTAGCACCTAGGAGGTCCTCTACCTTGGGATCTCCCTCTAGAGGGTGGTTTTCTACCCCTAAAGCTTCCTCTCAGATTGTAGCCTCCTTCATGGTTGTAACTACTCTCTCCTCTATTGCCTTCTTGGTTAAAGTCTCCCTAGTAACCAAAACCATTTCCTCTACCTCTGAAGGGCCTCTTCCTCCTCTCTTCTATCTCCCTTTACCTCTGCCACTTTGATCTTGCCTTCTCTTCAACTTTTCCTCCACCTTGAGTGCCAATTGAAAGCACTTTTGGACTGTCTTCGGGGTGTGGAGATTCAAGTCTTCTTGGATTATAAATGTCAACCCATTGAGATACCTTGCCACCTTCTCATCTTCACTCTCTTTCACCTTGCCACCTTCTCATCTTCACTCTCTTTCACAACTTCATGAACTCCTTGGTATAGGAACTCACATCCATTTCCTTTTGTTTCAAATTCTGCCTCCTCCTATGCAATTGGATATTGTAATCCATTGGGACATATGCTTCTTTCAGCAAAGAAATCATCTTCTTCCATGTAGCTATTCTTCTCTTTCCCTCTTTCACCCTCTCATCTTGGATGAAAGTCCACCAAGTTAATGCAACCCCTTCCATTTTGGATTGGGCCATCTTCACCCTTTGGTGGTCTGGTATGTCTTCACTTTCAAAAAAATTATCCAAGGAGTCTATCCACTCCATTACTATGTTAGGCTCCATCTTGCTTGCGAATACTGCAAATCCATCTTCACATCCATTGTCCTTCTCTCCATGGACTTGAGGAAACTCATTAGCGGTCACTGGTCTGCAGGTATCTCTAGCTCTTCCTACATAGGGATCTTCTCTTCATCCCCTTCTTCTCCAGAGCCTCTCTCTCCCCTCTCCACTATGTCCTTCAACCAGTCCATCTCATTCCTCAAGGCCTGATTCTCAACCCTAACTACTCTTCTCTCTTCCATATGCTTCTTCACTAGGACATTCAACTCTACATTGGTCATTCTTGAAGGTGCCTCATGGGATCCTTCTTCTTCTGACATCTTGTCTTCTCCTTCTCTTCCAAAGGAAACTCCTTTACTCTCATACCACTTGATGAAAAGGCCTACCCAAAATCCTAATAAGAAACCCAAATAAGGTTAGGCTAGTGGCTCTTCAACTACTCATAGGGGTCCTGCAAGGAAGGACTTTACACCTTGGATGAAATTACTTACACACTCACTAGTCATGGGCCTACTCAAGATGAGTAAATGGCTTCAACTCTTCAAAAGTAACTTACTAGTGATCCCTACTCCTTTGGATTTTTTATTTGGTCCACACATAACATCTAATACCTCTTTCAAGTACTCATTTTGATCTTGGGCATCAAACCCTAATACCTGCTTTGTAAACCTACCCCTTCAGCTAGTAGCCCTCTTGTACCAGTGTTTTGGCCTTAACTCGAAAATATCTCACAAAACCATACAAAAAAATTAGCATTTCAGACACTCTTTTAGAATTTATATTGATCTCCAAAATGGTTTGATCAGATCTGCAAATATAAGGTATACTCCCTTTAGAGGCTAAGAGACCTAATAGGGGCAGTTAGCCCTATTTTCCAAAGCAACTACCTTTACCGGTAGACCAAATGAAAAATAAACTTAATGGGCATGTGGGTGGTAGTGAGAAACTTCTAATTCCAGGGTTGCATGCCTGGAATCCATTGCTAAGACAAATTATGATGACTATCCTAAAAGTTGTCCTAGGTAGTCACATAGAGATGCCTACCTAAATCTATTCTTTTCTCCACACTACAAGGTCTCCCCTATAAAAAAAACATGAAAAAAATAAAATACAAAGGCTTATCCTACATCCCTCCAAAGGAAGAGTCTTCTAATGGACTCGAGTGCAAGATAAAGCCATTTTGGTTCAGAACCCTCTCCAAATCCTCACTTTTCGGGTCACAGTCAATAAAATGGAGGGTTCTCTCTACTCTGAAATGATTAAGACCATAGAACACCACCAAAAAAAATCTAATTAATCTCCCTATCTACTCTATGGATGGTGGGGTTGAAATCAATCCGTACAGTCACATACAATGCCCACGAACTCAAAATTTATGGGAAAATATAGTATTTTGTGTATTACTGATTCTCAAACTCCAAATCCAATCACAAAAACCTTGGGAATCATGCCCACAAGGCTTATACAAATCTCCAATGGTTTCCCACTAAATTTGGAGTAGGTTGAAGCCATTGAAAGGCTTCTCCAACCTATTTACAAAAAGTTGCACTTTTACACTCAAAAGTTGCATTTTACAAAAGTTGCATTTTTTGCAATTTTGCTCAAAAAGTTTTCATACTTCCTAAGGTTTGGATCCACACACATGGACCAACCAAATAAACATTATTTTTTTTTAAACCTATTAAATATGAATCTAAACCATCTATTACTCCTTTTTACCACATTGTCCCAATTGGCTTCTCAAATTGCCTAATTGGTGACATGGGCTTACATTGTGGGGTTTATTTCCATACATGAAACACAAGACAAACTAAAAACTCCTCATGATCCTAGTCTTCATCCCCAGGGTCATGAATAACTTGTTGATGAGGTGCTCCTGCACCAGATCTTATGAAGGTTTTGAATTTCAAGGAGATGAACCTCTACCCCCTTATATATTTGACACAAGTTTAGGGGTTAAAATTCAGAATCCTCCTAAGGAATGGGCCCTTGATGCTTTCAAACTTGGGGGTAACCTTAGTGATGATGTAAGGTTGAATGCCCATGAAAAATTTATAAGTGGTGATGATTTTGTAAATACTAGAGAATTTAGGCAGTTTGTAATATGGAATTTGAAAAATGAAATGGAAAGAATGAGAGGTATTGATTTTGATAGTCTGGGGTATGATGAAAAGTTGAGAATGAAGGATGAGATATTAAGGGCTACAACTAAGCAATTGGCAACTATGACCCCTGAGGTGGAGAGAGATTGTGAAAAGAAGTGGAGTCCACCTTTTGGAAGGTTGGGATATTTCCTCTGCTATTGTTTTTGATGAGCTTAGAAGGAGGCATGATATGATTTGGATGCAATGGATCCAACATAGAGAGAAAAGGTGTTTTCTAGAGTGATTTTTGATTATCACCTTAATTAGCTAATTATTTGGTGCCTTCACCGAGTTATAAAAAAACTTAAAATGAGTCATGAGATGGATCATTTATTCGAAAGTTTTGTAGTTAAAAGAGTGGTTGATACTTCTATTACAGAGGCAATAGGCCTAAATTTAAATGTGATAAATTTTTACCACAAAGTAGCCATAAAGGTAGCAGAGGAGGTCCTCATCCTAAGGGAAAAGGTGACAACACTGCAAGAACAGTTGTATGCAAGGCCTACATACAAACCTCTTGGCATGATTAAGTATTCTTTTGATGAAGTAATGGGATTGAGAAATGATCTAGCTTAGGTTAGGATGGATATAGCAAGATTGAACAATGAGAATGATGTATTAAAGGCTGACACCTCAAAAGCAAAAAGGAGAGTAGAGATAGAGATGGCCAAATCATTACTTGAGTCAAGGAACAATGATATTTTGAATCATGCAGACACGACTTGGGATGAACATAAAGAGTTATTGAGACTTTCTCAAGAACATTTGAAGTGGCAACAATTTATGTCTTTCTCATTATCTCACATGAGTAAGACAATTGCATTATTAGAGGCTTCATTGATTAGGCCCCTCCCAGATTACTTATATACCATAACTATAAGCTTGAAAGAAAAAATTGAGGAGGTAAAGTAGGTCTTCACTATCCATAAGATGTACACACAAAGGATAGGAGGTGAGCTCAAAATATTTTAGTGTCTAGTTACCAGTTATAGGCTAACTTTGTTTGATAGAGAAAGTAGCAAAGTAGGAGGTGGAAAGGTCCTTAGGTCCACATCAGAATGGAGAGTAGATATTAGAGAAATACAATACTAGATATTTCTTGCTATGATTGTAGATGATGTACAAATTCTGAGAAAGTTGGGGTCGTATATGGATGCATTATCAAGATTAGATAGTGGGATGATAAGAATGGAGGTGGTCAAGACATAATTTGTGGTTTCCTTTTTTTAGATTGTAATGCATTTGAAGGCGTTTATTTCTTGATTAAAAGGTAAAATCTATGACATCTCTGCAAAGATATTTATTTCTATTCTTCTTATTAATGCATATCCTTGGGAAGGATTTGTAAGTTGCTCTCTATCAATGTGTATTTAATAGGTCTGTAGGGTGGGTTATCACAATTTTCAACCTAATAAGGAAGCTCGAGCAAAGAAAAGGAGGTTTCCACATCATCTCCAACAACTACTACTTGCAGAGAAAGATAGAGGAATATTTGTCATAGTCAAAGAACTCAAAAAGTTGTTTGTCTTTTGCCTATTAGGAGGTTACCCAAAATTTTATATTGTGCAAGTACTTTGCAAATATACAAACATCTTGAAATGCAACTCAATGATTTCTAAGTTGTTTCTTTTAGTTGTTATCTAGAATCTTATGTGGATCAATAAAATTAAGGATTTTTGGTTCACGTATCTGCACTGTGTTGATAGTTTTCAACTTGTTCTAAAGTGGAAGATTAAGTTTCCTAACTTTGTTCAAAAGGGTTCTATGTAGAAAACACAGAGTAATTTGTGATATGAAGATTCATTTCATGCTAGAATTGATATCAGATATCAATTATACTAGGTAAAAGATGATGCAAAGTTTGTATATTTTATATTGTAATAATGGTTCATCTAGCCCAATGGATAAGACACTAATCATGGTATTATATTGATTGACTATGACAAAAGGAAAATTTCACTAAATAGTTCAATTGTAGTTTTATTTTATGAATTTCATTTTGAAGCATTTAGTATAATTATTTCTCGTTGTGATCAAAGTTATTTGAGGGTGAAGGCTACATCCTAAGGGTTTAAAGTTCACTAAATCACATAATAGACTAAGAACACATATGTTGTAGCATCAAATAATTCTAAAAATGTTAAATGGTGTTGCTGAAATGGACACCCACCTAAGTCTTACAGAGCCTAAAGTGTAGAGAGAGTGACTAGTTCCTTATCCCTAGTCATTACTGTTAGACATATATGATACTAGGAGTAAAGTGAGAAGGGGGGGGGTGAATCAGGTTACCATCAGAAAACAAAACTATTGTATATCAAAACCATTAAACCGGAGCATAAATAAACCAACATAATTAATGATAGAACATGATAAAACAATACACACAACACCAATATTTTGACATGGAAAACCCAATAAAGGGGAAAACCACAGTGGGAAACCCTACCCACAATTAGATAATACTTCTGTAACAGTATGTGAAATTACAATGGGGATTGAACTTGCAATCAGGCCAATTGCCTAGAGTTCACTGCTCATCACAAAAAGAAGTCTCACTAACTTACAAAACATCAGACTACAATCTGGAAAGAATGAAGTGTGAAAGTAGCATCTCCTTTCGCTTGATATAGTTTCAGTTAAGCACATATGTCTTCCCTACAATATAAAATCCATCGGCGAATGATACATCACTTGTTCTCAAATAAACCTTCCTCTGATAATATAGACATAACCATTGATCACATCAATATACAAATTAAATAGATAAGTCACTTATTAATACAGATCATCAACCTTATTGACAAGATCAGCTAAACCATAAACCCATAAACCCATAATAACAAAAATCACATTACATTGTTGGTATTTGCATGAAGATTGCATTAATGATATGTTATATTGTCATTGATATCAATTAACCGGTAATGATATTTTTGTAATGATGTTTTGTACCCGATAGGATGAGCTAAGTGAAGGAAACTATAATTGGTAGGAAAAATTTGTGGAGTGAACTGGTATTTCTATATATTGAAGAGTTAAACCAGTAACCAGTAAACCCTAACTGTTGTTTTTGATAAACCCTAATCGATTAATTTTGGTGAATTGGTAATATTAGTTTACAATCTGATGCTGAGCGATAATTGTATGCGGGAAAAGTGGGCTAATAAAACTCAATATGTGAAAGTATTGTTAAAAACTTGTCCATACACACACACAAGAATTCTTGATGCAAGCTATGGAGTAATAATGTATTACTCAGCTTCCCAAGGTGGGTCTCATGGTTCTCTATCTCACAATGTCCCTCAAACCAATGTTTTTGCTCTCAGATCACTGAGCAAAATGGTTTAGGGATGGCAAATGCAAGAACGAGGGATGTTTTGATAGTTTTAGTATGAAAGGTATGCTAAGCTATGTATGATCTTAGAAATGCAATAAACTAAATGATAAGATGACAAGATTAGTATGAATACTATCCTAGCATACTATATTTAGTCTATGATTGAACTAAAATGATAAAGAAATTATTCTAAACATGCATATTTAGTCTACTTCCTGATTTAAAGAGAGGCTAAATGATTGAGCATATATGAAATGAGAAAGCTTGAATGTATTTGAGCATAAGTGTGATGCTACAAATTTGAAGGATGATTGTTAAAAATGGAGGAATGAGAGCTCTATTTATAGCACAAATAGGGCAATGGATGGTCAAGATTGAAAGGTTTAATCAAGGGTTAAGTTTGAAAGTTGGGGATCCATGTGCACAATTTGCACCAATGAAATGGTAACAAGTGTCAACATAGGGTTGGGTTGAGAGAAGGGGTTGGAGGCATTAAAGGCCTGAGAAGACCTCATGGTTATCTAGAGGCTAAGGGTCAAGTCTAAGTTAGGCTTACCCACTGGATTAAGATTTAATCCAAGGATAAATCTTTGTGCAGATGATTAAGAGATAATCATGGTCAAAGCATTAAAGGCCTGATGAGACCCTTGGGTTGGGTGAAGGTTGAGTCAAAACAAATGTTTTAACCATGTAGGAGGGTTTGAGTTAACCATTAATGGTTATTGGAGACTTTGGGGATTAAGTGGTTGAAGGTTGAAAGCCTTCAATGGTTATCAAAGACTTTGAGCCATTTAGTGGTTGAAGGTTGAAAGCCTTTAATGGTTATCAAAGACTTTGAGCCATTTGAGAAGTGACTTCCCTTTGCTTAGGGATGTGACAAAGTTTAGAGGAGGGGTTAGGTTAATTAGAAGCGATTAGAAGATTCTAGAAGGGATTAGAAAGGGGTTTGGGATTTTGCAAGTGGATGGAGGGATAATAAGATTTAATTGAAATAATTTAATTCAATTTGGTTGCAATTTGGGGAAATTAAATAAATTAGATTTATTCAATTTAGGATAACTATTTAATTAAATTTGAATTTTATTAAAGGTGGATAGGGGGATTTAATTGAATAAAATGATTTATTCATTAAATGGTATAGTGAATTTAATTTAAATAAATTGAGTAATTTACTTAATTAAATAGAGGAAGGTGGATAATTTAATTAAATTGCATTTAATCAAAATAGAGAAATGAACATAAAATATTCATTTAGGAATATGGTCATTTTTATACGTCTACATTTAGCCCCTCTTTGAAGTGACGTGTGTGCACATGTTATTTCAAAGAAAATGATGCTTTATCATGATTTATGATCAATGCAATTTTTGTGTCGCTCTTATGATTTGCAAGTCGTGCCCCGGATTTGATTTGATGCGTGATGCCCCAGATTCAATATTTTGATGGTGATTCCCCCTCGGGAGATGAATCAATTCTTTTTTTTTGAAATTTTTTTATTTGATTGGATGAGTTGCGTATGATGTGTAGGATTTCGTGCATGTAAAATGTGTGTAAATTGATTCATCTCCTGATAAGTTACAAATGTGATGGTATAGGGGAGACCGTGACCATATTACAGGTCCAGTCGGCTAACCCTAATTTCATTTTCCTCCTATAAAAGGGGAAAAGGGCTTGATTTAGATTCATTTGTGCTTTATTGACTTTGGAGAAAGAGAATTTAGTCTGGAGAGAAAATGTCTATTCCGTCTCATAGACACCGTTTCGAGCGCATCCAAAGGTATTAGAGACCTATAGCGCGTGGACCACTAGTAAGTCAATGTTTTTGACCCTTTTTTGACTTTTTATTTTGTCATTTTTAGGTGTTGTTTGATTTTCAAAGTTTGAGTTTAACGTTTTAGCACGTCTAGGGCTTAGTTTAGCACATACGAAGTGTAGAGTAGCGCATCGAGTCGTATTTTAGGGGTCGCGTCCGAAATAGATAGGATAGTGCATAGCAAAAATATGTTAGCATGTGCATGTAGAATAGCGCATAGAAAGTGTCGGGTAGCACGTCTAGTCAGAAGGGTAGCACGTAGGGGTGACCTAGTGCATAGGGATCGTAGGGGTTCGCATAGGTAAAGGGGTTTAGCACGTAGGACTAACCCAGCGCATAGGGCCAAACGGGTAGCACCTAGGAGGTGTAGATTAGTGCGTAGGCAGAGTCTAGCGCATGGGGTGGGTTAGGTAGCACATGGGGGGAGAAAATTAGCATGTAGAGTCGGTTGAGCGCATAGGATAAATAGATTAGCGCATAGGAAAGGCAGCCTAGCACGTGGGGGTTTTTTAGCGCATTGGGTATCTGTTTTAGCACATCAAGAAAAATTTTGCGAGATGGGCCGATTTGAAAATTTGTGTTGGTCTGTCTATCATGTTTTTATTCATTTTGTCCAATATGAGTGTTGATATAACTTGTTTTGATTGGTGATATTTCAAGTAATGTGTAGATATCAATGTGTTGTGTTTATCAAAATATGATTTGTTTGTGTGTTCTGTTTCAAGTTCAATGTGTGAAACCTGAGTTGTGTTACAAGCCGATATGGGTTGGAAACTTGAGTTGTTTTACAAGTTGATACGGGTGGGAAACTTGAGTTGTTTTACAAGTTTATGTGATTGTGGAGACTTGAGTTGTGTTGCAAGTTTTGATATGGTTTTCGAGAACTTGAGTTGTGTTACAAGTTGATATGAAATGATAGGATTTTGAACTTTGATGTAGATGAGCAAATTGTTTCATGTTGTTGATGTAAGTTTGATTTTGATATCTTTGATTTGATGTGGAAATTGATATTGGATTTGTTTTGTTTGTTGACAGGAGCAATTGAGCGTGGTACAGTCGAGGGAGAGATTCCCCAGACCGTGGACATTGATACCGCGGTTGTTGCAGGTAGACCTTGACATTATTGAGAGATGTGGATTGACTTCTCTCCTGGATATGCCTCGGTTCACTGTGAACCAAGGGTTATTGACAGCTTTGGCAGAGAGGTGGCAGAGTGATACGAACACCTTTCATTTTGCCACTGGAGAGATGACAGTGACACCTAAGGACTGCTACCGGATTCTGCGCATCCCTGTAGTAGGGGCACTACTACCCTACGAGCAGTCGGAGGAGGGTGGCATAGAGGCACTGCATCGGATTTTTCATGATGATACCATCTGCGGCTATGAGATCCCATGGTAGGAGTTTTTGGACCTAGATTATGCACCACTGCCATCCGTTCTAGTAGGGTTCATTGGGGGATTCCTTTGTCCTGATCGCAGGTCAAAGGGATTCTCGGTGGGATGGGGGTTAGTGTTGGAGGAGATGGTTACTCAAGGTAGGAGGTTTGCATGGGGGTCAGCGATGTTGTCTCATTTATACAGGAGTCTGCATGAGGTAGTATACCTTGGTTACGACAGTTTGTCAGCTGGCGTGACTTTGTTACAGGTATGGTGCTGGGAGCACATTCCAGCAGTGAGGCCACTAGCAGACAGGGATAGGCCCGTAGGTGCAGCATATGCCTACGGATATAGAGGTCTAGTTGTCCAGCGTAAGCTGGGCAAACTAGAGCATTGGAGGAGGGTTTTTGACGATATAGATACGGTCACATGGAGACCATACACAGGATGTGAGGTGTGGGCGAAGGATGGGCTGGAGATGCCCTTTGTGTTCATGACCAGATACTTGATTGGGAGGACCCCATTTGTGATTGAGCGGTTTGTGGTGACCCAAGTTTTGAGGCAGTCCGGGCGCCAGCAGGGTATTCGTTAGGGAGCGTGCCATTATGCACGGCGGCAGCAAGATGTGGCCGATTGGGGGCTGACCATTAACAGTGTCACGGCGGTGGAGGAGTTTGTGGGGTTGGCCAGGCATATCTGGGATTATGCCCTAGAGATCTAGGATGCGGGGATGACAGATGAGTTTGCCCGATTGTTTGCTGCGCGGGCGGTGGCCAGGATATCCGATCCTGAGGAGATGAGGAGGAGGGAGATGGGGGAGATGACGGAGATGATGGGGAGGATGGAGGAGAAGGACGAGGGAGAGGAGGTAGAGGGAGGCAGGGAGATAGAGGTGTAGAGAGAGCAGTACGGCAGGGGAGGATAGACAGGGGGAGAGGTGGATTGGCTATCGGAGCCGCGAGAGAGGGGAGAGTGGGGGAGGTGCTAGCTGTAGTGGGTGGTGAGGATGAGCCGAGTCAACCATCACAGAGGAGGAGGATGGATGTACTCCCACCTCCAGTATCGAGGACAGGCCGAGTGGGAGGGGTTCCGCCAGCACAGGTACCGCTGCGAGTGCGAGTTCTAGGTCATATGGAGGATGCACAGATACGGACTTGCAGATTACTGTGCAGCAGCTGCAGGCACAGATTTTGACCTATCAGTGGCAGATTTCTTAGTTGACTACTGAGTGAGACACTGAGATAGAGTAGAGGGGGCAAGCAGAGGAGGTGGTGGCGAGCATGCAGAGAGCAGTGGCGGGTCGTCCGATGAGAGACACCCTGAGAGAGTTGGCGCTGAGAGCGTAGGAGGCGGAGTATTATAGGCGACATTATGAGGCTGCAGTACCCAGGGATTGGCGAGTTCAGAGTTTTGCACAGTTGAGATCCAGTCGATCTCAAGCTACTGGATCATGATCTAAGAGCCGAGGTGTTACTGGGCCACTGAGACAGGACCCTCCTAGAGATCCAAAGGTGGGTGCATCTAGAGCGAGACCATCTCCGTCAGGGGATAGTCATACTTGAGAGACATGGTCTCCGTTGTATTTTTGAGCATTTGTTATTCTTTATACTGGACACAGTGTTTGGACACATTTTGTAAATTTTGATCATTTTTGATATATATATATATATATGTATATATACGGCACCATTTTTGATCATGTGATGTGTTGATATGGATGCATGTGATGTGGGTTATTTTTATGTGATGATGCAATGCTTAAATATATGATGTAATGTATGATGCAGGATGTATGCTTTTATATGTTGTGAGATGTATCTTGAAAATGAGATGTATGTGTTAATATGCTGCTAAATGTATCTTGATATGTAAATGATGTTAAAATGATATGCAATGATGTTAAATGATATGCAAACATGCTTAAATGATATGCAAACATGCTTAAATGATATGCAATGGTGTTAAATGATATGTAACTATGTGTAAAATAATATGCAACTAATTGTAAAATGATATGCAACTAATTGGTTTTGGAGCATCTCTCATTCTGTATTTGCCATCCGATAGAACCATATGTTTGCTTTCTTTGTAGATATCATCATTGAGCATTGATTTGTTTAGGATATGTTGAAAATTTATACAAGCATAATGGTATAATTGAACCATAATGACCTGAGAAAAATTTACATGATATTTGATTTTGCAAGATAGCACAAGCGTCAAGGTATAATTGAATCAGGATGACCTGAGTGCGTATTGCGTAAACAGATAAGATTAAATCATTTGTATGCGTGAAGTGGAATCAGGCCTTCAGTGATATACGATGTATCACGTCTCAAGGCATGTATTCACACAGTACAAGTGATCGCTTCCTAGATAGAAGACTAAGAAAATATTGGAAGTTCCCCTTGAACTCTAGCTGTGAAGCATGTTAGTGAGACAAGGAAGAGAATCCAATAATTCAAAAAGTGCAAAATGCAAAATTAGCTAAGATTTTATGCTATAGTGCAACATTCAGTACTTCAGAAAATCATCCATCCTTGGTTTTTTTTGTGATTTGTTTTGTTTTTGTTTGGCTATGAAGCGTAGATTTTTGGTTTTTGTGGTTTGTTGGATGTCATGTTTTTGAGTTTTGCATCTAGTTTTGATTGTTTGAATGTTTGCAATATTGATACGATTTACATGCCCCTAGTCGAGTGTGCCTCTTGATGTGAATATATACAGTGATTCCAAGCCATGGTGGATTAGTGGTAAGAGGATATATATAGACAAATCAGGATAGTGACTACGCTAAGTATGTCCTGAATGGATATTTGCTAAGTGTCGGGCGACGGCCGATAGTGTTTGTAGGGATAAAATGGTATGGATAGAGATGGAGGAGCCATTCTTTCACAAGAGCGCCTGTTTACTAGGTTTTCACCCTTTGTTTTTATTGTACTTTGTTTTTGCTTGTTTTCCTAGATTTTTTTTTTTATGATTTTTTTGCTTATTTTGGCTTTTTCCGTGCACTAGGCCACTTAAGTATAGTACCTTTTGAGATGGATGCTGTTAGTTGGTTCGTTGAGCACATCGCGCTCTGAATTTGTTAGCTGATAGGCACCTGATCCATAAACTGATATGATGACATAGGGACCCAACCAGTTAGGTTCAAATTTCCCTTTCTTTTCTCGATCTTGCTGATTTCTTGGATTTTCTTTGAGGACTAGGTCACCAACCTTGAAGTTACGGGGGATGACTTTATGATTGTAGCTCCTACACATGCGTTGTTGATATGCTTTGAGATGAGTGTAAGCATGCTGACGTCTTTCATCTAAGAGTTCAAGTTCTTGTAGTCAGTTAACTCGATACTCTTCATCTGGGATTAAGCCTTTTAAAGAGACTCTAAGAGATGGGATTTCTACCTCTAGGGGTAAAATGGCTTCTGACCCATATACCAATGAATATGGTGTTGCTCATGTAGGTGTGCGGATGCTAGTTCTGTATGCCCAAAGTGCTGGATTGAGTTGTACATGCCAATCTTTGCCTGTGTCATTTACTATTTTCTTGAGGATTTTCAGTATTGTTTTGTTAGATGCTTCTGCTTGACCATTGCCCTGTGGGTAATATGGTGTAGAAAACCTATGTTGGATTTTGAATTTTTCACATAGTTCCTGTACATCTTGGTTTTTGAAAGGTCGTCCATTATCTGTGACGATTGAACTTGGAATACCATATCTGTAGATCAAATAATTGAGGATAAAAGAGGCAATTTGTTTCCCAGTCACTGTGGTCATGGGAACTGCTTCTATGCATTTGGTAAAGTACTCTGTTGCAGTTATAATGAACTTGTGTCCATTTGAAAATGAAGGATGAATTTTGCCAACTAAGTCCAGCCCCCACTGACAAAAGGGCCAGGAAGTGGTAAATGGTTGTAATTCCTGTGCTAGTGCATGTATCAGATTACCATGGATTTGGCATTTAGGACATTTCTTAGCGAAGTGATATGAGTCTTTCTCCATTGTAGGCCAGTAGTATCCCATCCATAGAAGTTTTTTAGCAAGAGTAGCACCACTTGAATGTGTGCCGCAAATACCTTCGTGAAGCTTGTGTAAAGCAGAATCGGAATCATTGCGATCAAGACAACGAAGAAGAGTACCATCGAGACCTCGACGATACAAAGTATCAGTGGTAAGGGTGTAACGGGCAGCTTGTCAGATAAAATTACATTTTTGGTTACGGGATTGGTCAATGGGTAAGTTATTGTGTTTGAGGTAGTCGTATATGGATCCATATAACGGAGAATCTGAACAAGTCAAGGCATAGATAACCTGAGATTCAGAATGGTCATAGGCGGGGGAGAACAGTTGCTCTACCAGGAACTCATAATGACTCTGTTGCTCTGGAATTTGTAGTAATGAAGTGATAGTAGCCATTGCATCGGCTGCTTTGTTGTTCAACCTTGGTATTTGCTCGAAGGTGATGTGTACAAAATACTGTTTGAAGTCATCCACCATTCGCCTGTAGGGTAGTAGCTTGTCATCCTTTGTCTGATATTCATTGTTGATTTGATGGACAACCAGTTGTGAGTCCCCATAGACTTGTAACTCTGTGATTTTCCATTCTACGGCCATTTTGATGCCTATGACTAGTGCTTTATATTCAGCCACATTATTTGTGCATGGAAACATAAGCCTGTATGATCTTGGTATAGTGTGTCCTTCAAGAGTGATGAATAGAATGCCAGCACCTGAACCATGTTGTGTATAGGATCCATCAAAGTATAGGGTCCATTGTTTACTAGAAAGAGGAAGAACATCCCTGTCTAGGAATTCAATCTCCATGGTGTGTTTTCCTGGTAACGGTGCCTCGGCCAACTGATTTGCAATTGCTTGTCCTTTGATGGCTCATCTTGCTGTGTATTGGATGTCAAATTCACTGAGAATCATGACTCATTTAGCCAATCAGCCTGTAAGAGCTGCCTTGCTGAGTAGATATTTGAGAGGATCAATTTTTGCAACTAGCTTGATGGTGTGTGCTAGCATATAATGTCAGAACTTTTGAGATGCAAAGACCACTGTTAGGAAAGCCTTCTCAATGTATAGTTGAGTTCATAGCTATTCAATGTTCTACTGATGTAATATATGGCTTGTTCCTTTCCTTGTTGATCTTCTTGTGCCAATAGTGCCCCCAGTGATATATCTATTGTTGACATATATAAAATAAGAGGCTTTCCTGTGATTGGTGGTACCAAAACTGGTGGACTCATCAGGTACTGTTTGATTTGGTAAAAACATTCTGCACACTTGGCCTCCCATTTGAAGGGTACATTTTTGTGTAGTAAATGGTTAAATGGTAGACTTTTATCTGCCAACTGAGCGATGAAGCGCTTGATTGATTGAAGTCGTCCTTGGAGAGATCTGAGTTGGTTGATATTCTTTGGTGGTGGCATGTCCATGATGGCTTGTACCTTTGTTGGATCTACTTCAATACCTTTAGTTGAGACTATGTAGCCTAGTAACTTGCTTGATGTAACCCCGAAGACACACTTCTTAGGGTTAAGTGTGACTTGGAATTTCTCCAATCGATCAAAGATTTTTGTTAGGATACCAAGATGTTCTGCTCTGGTGAAGGATTTAGCTAGTAAGTCATCCACATAGTCTTCCATAAATGTGTGCATCATGTCATGGAATATTGTGGTCATTGCTCTTTGATAAGTGGCCCCTGCATTCTTTAAGCCAAAAGACATAACATTCCAACAGTACATTCCCCAAGGACAGGTGAACGTGGTTTTATCTTGATCTTCTGGGGCTATTTTGATTTGGTTATAGCCTGAGAAACCGTCCATTAGTGAGAGCATTGCATGGCTTGATATGAGATCTACAATGATGTCGATACTGGGCAGAGGAAAGTCGTCCTTTGGACAAGCTTTATTAACATCTCTGAAGTCAGTGCATATTCTGATACTACCATCTGGTTTTGATACTGGAACGATGTTGGAAATCCATTCTGCATAGTCAATGGGTCAGATGAATCCGACATCTAATAGTTTCTTTAGTTTAGTTTTGACCATGAGTGCCACCTATGGATTCATCTTGCGTAGCTTTTGCTTAACTAGCTTAACTCCTGTAGAAATGGACAGATGATGCATGATTAAGTGTGGATCCACGCTAGGCATATCCGCATATGACCAAGCAAAGTTAATTTGTTGTTCTTTAAAGAAAATGATGAATGCTGATCTTTCTGCCTCTGTTAGAGATTCTGCAAGGTGTAGGTTCCTAACTGCTTCTGTGGTACCAATGTTGATTGATTGAGTGGGCTCAATCAATATGGGTGATCGCTCATGAAAGTGCTCAGGAAGAGTGTCAAATCTCCCATCGTTAGGTGCCTTAAAAAGGTTTTCACCCTCAGATGCGTCCTTTATTTTTACTTTTTTGTGATCTAGAACTGCCATTGACTGGTTTTCAGCATTAGATCCTTTATTTGGTTCATTTTTGCGACTGAGAGACTTGGCACTCCTTGGTTTGTAGACATCATGATTGTGTTCATTGATAGAGCCTGTTTTCGGATTTACAATACATAGGTAATGGATAATAGATTCATCATTTGGGAAAATTGGTATATCATGGATTTCAGGTTCATCCCAGTCGATGAGATCAGGAAAGACAAGTGGTAAGGAATCGTTAGGTGGATCAAGTTCGGCTACTGTGAGTGTTAGGATAGAGTTTTCATCGTGATTGTTCTTGGTTTTAAAGAAGTTTAGGATTTTGTCGAGGTCTTCGATGGTATTATCCTCTACATATACTTGCTCATAATGTTCCTATTCGCTTTCCTCGATGTCATAGATATTCTGTGGTCCAAATTCAAGAGGTCTATCTTCTGCGTTATGTTCTTCTTGAGAAAGAGATATAGAATCAGTATCATCAGGGATATCTGTAGTAGCGTTGGAGCAGGTACCTCATTCATATTCATTGGAATCCGTCTCATAGGCATCATCCCAGATTCTATCTGTGCTGTAAACTGGTATGTTGTATGGTGAAAACAAATCTTTGATGATGGATACCATTTTGATGGTTGTTGTTGATTCTGTGTTAGATCCGTCCTCTACTTTCTGGATTTGTTCATAGACTGTGCTTCCTCGGGGAGGAATAACGGTATCTAGAGATGACATGATTTGTTCTTTAGATATTGGTGTCTGAATATGAGCTACTGCTGCAGATAGGGCCTTCTTATGATTTAGAAGTTTTTCCTGATGTAACTTCTAATCTTGATGTTCCCGTGCCTTGTGGATTGTTTATGCTGATTCAAAGAGTGCTTCCTGCCAGGATTCTTCTTTGTATTTTGTCTTTACTTTCCATTGAGGTTTGGTAGGTAGGTGTGGCGGCTGTTTCAATAGGAACATGAGTTTGGAACCCAATCCTGCTTTGTTTCTGCTAGGTTGTGAAGGAAGATCTATAGCTTCAGTGACTCCTTCCTTGCATTTCCCAATTGGTCCTTTACCACCATATCCCATTTGCTTCATGATTAAGTAGCCTTTTCCATACAGGTGTGTTGGTAGAACAATGTCCAGAGGGGCTTCTCTATGATCTTCTTCTTCATCTTTATATAACCAGCTAAGAACATCTTTATCTTCTGATTCATGTGCTAGAGTGCCTAGTTGAATGAAAGTACCATCAAATTTGGTGAGGGGCTGAGTAATTAGATGTGTTGATGTAGTAGGCAATCCATGAGATCTAGGTGATGTTGGCAATTTAGCCAAACATAACGGTTCCAAATAGTATTCTCCCATGCCTTGGTCTTTGATTTGCATTTTTTGTTTGAAGTCTCCCCACAAGGAGTTGGATTTTGCTGTGTGTGGATCTGATGTTGAAGATTGCTGCTTTTCTCTATTATGAGGAACCAAACTGTCTTAGGCTAGCCCCATTGCGTTGCAATGTTGAAATGGATTGTGATCAACAGATATGGATATTTCTTGTCCATCATAAGGAAACTTGACACACTGGTGATATGTAGAAGGTACCGCTTGCATTTCATGTATCCATGGTCGCCCTAACAAAATATTGTAGGTAAGGTCTATGTCTAAGACCTGACAGATAGTATCCTTTTATACTAGTCCTACTTGAATAGGCAATATCACTGTTCCTTTAGAGGACCTTTCCTCATCATCATATGCTTTTATGGTAATCCTTTTGCAGGGATTAATAGATTCTTCTGAGAAGCCTAGTGCACGGATAAGCTTTAAAGTACATATATCAAGGTCGGCTCCTCCATCTATTAGGACTCTTTTGACTCAGTGCTTGCAAACAATGACTTTGATATGGAGAGGAGTATTATGTGGATGGATCAAGGAAGCATCATCATGTTCTGAGAAGGTGAGGTTATGAGGTTCAGTCATATGGGCAACCATGGCTTGAAATTTGTCTGTATCAAGGTCGGCTGATTCTAATGATTGTCCCAGTGGTGTGAAGATACGCTTTTGGAAATTGTTCGTGTTGCGTGAATTGTTGTTAGGTACTGGATTCATGTTTTTTCTTTGAGTATCGTTGGTGTTGTTTGTGTTGAATTGTCCTTGATCAGTGTTTGGTGTATATGTGTTAGCATTTGAAGTAGCATTTTTAAGATTTTTCGTATTTTGAGGATTTCCAGATAATGCAAGCACTGGTTGTTTAGATTTGGGATCATGTGTTTCATTGTTGCCTTCATTTTTGTTTCAGGTCTAAAATCAAGATTTGTCAAGGTTGGTGTTGTTTTGGTTATTGTAGTTTGATGAGTTCGTTCCTTGTAGAATTTGAGTGTTCCCTTTTTGACACATGCTTCTTCTACTTGAATGCCATTTTCAATCAATTTAGTGAAAGATGGTATGCATTGAAGTTTTAGTCTGTAACTCATCTTGCCATTCAAGTTATCGATGAAGATTTCCATTTTCTCCTTTTTGGGAATATCTCAAGGATATCGTGATACCATGCGTCACCAGCGTTGAAGGAACACCATGAATGTTTCTTTGTTCTTTTGTTTGGTGTTGCAAACATCTAGCATGGTTATGGCATGTTGGATGTTGTAGGAATAGTGGGTTATGAATTTGTTAACCAACTCATCAAATGATCTGACAGTTGGTGAAATTTTGGAAAACCATTCCATGGTTTGTCCTCCCAAGCTTCTGGGGAATAACCTCATCAAATAGGTGTCATCATGAGCAAATTCAAGGCTCAGTGTGCAAAATTCCCAAACATGATCTCGGGGATCACTTTTCCCATCATATTTATCAAATTTGGGAACGTCTGAGTTCGGAGGAAAAGGCACCATGTTCAAGCTTCTGTCAAATGGGTAAGGACAGATTTCGTTCAAAGAGTACCGCACTGTTGTCCCTTGTTGCATATCCTGTATTTGCCTTTGCAACATTTGCATTTGTTGAGTAAGGGCTGCCAAAGGTATATTGTCTTGTCGAGGAAAAAGTTCTTGTCGTGTATTGGTTCTCAGCTGAAAAGGTGTGGTAAATGATATATGTTGCTCTGGTGTTTCTAGCTCAGGTATATGCATTTCTGGTATGCGTTGTTCTGGAATGTGTTGCTCGGGAATATGTTGTTCAGGTATGTGAGTTTCTTCTTCTCTATGTTGTTCTTGATATGCATATTGTCGAGATCCAGTTTGAAAAATGTTTGGGTTGAAATCTTCGGGAAGTTTAACGCCTTTGCTTGTAAGCATCAACAGATATTTTTCTTTGTCATTTTCCATGAGTTTTTCAACAAGTTTTTGGAAGGAAGGGTTTTCTTGACATTCCTGAAGAAGTGCTTCAGTAATTTCTGGTTCTTCTACGGGTGGAACTTCAAAAGGATTTGATAATCTTCGATTCATACTGGACTCAGCGTGTGCCTCACTTTGTTTGTCTCTTTGAGAGCGAGTAATAGGCATTTTTGTAGAAACTTTCAGTGATGAAGGGGACAAAAGCCTCGTTGATATGTTGCTCGGGCATTGGTGGTTCTGGTCGAGATGTGTTGTATGTGATGCACTCGTCGGGAAAGAATGCTGGATTGATCTTTCCTCCACAGTTTATGGTTTGATTAAAAGTAGACTTTTGACAGTATGCTCTTGTTTTCAAAGGTTCTTTGTCAAATTCGCTAGATTCATTTTGGATATAACGTTTGACGTGATGAAGGAATACCCGATGAGATTTGAAGAGTTGACGATTGATGTATAAAAACTTATTTCTCTTGATGAATTTGGAAAAACTAGGTTGTTGTTTCTTCAACATGATGTTACGATAGAGGTTCTTTCTTCTCAGAATAAGGGGATTAGTCATGCATGAGTGATCAATGGTTTCCTTTGATTGGTTTGGATTCAGTTGATTCTTGTTTTGAAAATTTCAAATCTTACTCTATCAGAGTGAAGGTTTAGATGTCCCTTCACAACAAAGCATGTCAAATGATATGGATTGAAAGTCTCCTGATCTGGAAACTTGATTTGACAATTTGAGAATTTTAAACAAGTGTTTTGAAATAAAAATCCGTAGGATGGTAAAGGATTCTGTTGATACTGATGATGAAATTTCTGGATTATGATTGGAGAGACGTCCTCTATTGTGCGATTCATTTAGGATTCTGACAACTTTTGTTTTGACACAAATTGAGCTCAAGAAATAGTTTTAGTGGTTTGTTTGTCACTCTGGTTTGATGAAAAATGGTTTGTGATGAAAAAGGCTTCTAAAAATGTTTTTGAAATTTTCAAAAATTTTCTTGGTTTTGCTCTTTGTTTTCCTATTTTGGATCATGCACTAGAACAGAGTCTACATGTGCTACTGAAATTACTCGATGCGCTAAAAGACTAACCACGTGCTAGGCTACCCCCAGACACGCGCTAAAGTTTGGATTTTTGAAAAATTGTTGTCTAACAGTTGGAAAAGCTATGCGCTATCTTGGAAATGTCACGCGCTAACTGTTTGACTGCATGCGCGAATTTTTGGTTTCCACGCGCTAAGTTGTTGCTTCCACATGCTAAAGTTCGGACTGTTTAAAAATTGTTGTCTAACTGTTGAAAAATCTATGCGCTACCCTGGTCCTGTGACGCGCTAACTGTTTGACTTTATGCGCTAATGTTTGGTTCCTATGCACTAAGCTGTTGCTGCCATGCGCTAGACTATTTTTCGGATGCGCTAAAGGACTTTAAACTATTTTGCCTTAAGATGAAAACGCTACTATTTTGAACCAACGTGCTAAATTGAGGTTTGGATGTGCTAACAGAAGTATTTTACGCGCTAAGATGTTGCTCTTATGCGCTATACTGCCTTGATTTTTCCTTTGATCTGGTTTTTGTCGATTTTGAAATTGTTTGTGAATTTTTCAAGCTTGATGGATGATTTTCTGAGGTAATAAATGCAAGCACGACACAAAAAGTACAACCATTTTTGCCTAATCTAACAAAAAGTGTATGTTCTGCGAGGATATGTTCAAATCCCCAATGTTTTAATAGGTTTGGATACAAGTAATACACTTCAAAAAGACTCTTTAGTCAAGGGTCATAAACAACATCATAGACCACTAGTCTCGATACTCCGTTAGCTCAAACAGCCGTGTCACCCCTTAGAGGGCGCCCATTTTTTTGCCTTTTGCCAGAAATTAACTCAAAGTGAATCACTTCACAGTTGAGTAGTTATCTTGGGAGATATATGGTGAGTAATTTTGGGGGCGGATTCTTCCCCACCCTTGCACTATGATGTTATAAATGTCTGGTTACTGACTCAGCTCAAAGTTCCTATTTTTATGGTTCGTAATCAGGCTTCCCGTTCGACCATCAGTGATAAACTCCCTCAGGAGGCTTCCCAACCTTTAGAACAAAGGCTTTACGTATCTCAAGGATACTGGGGGAAGGCTAATCACTGCGCGCAATTGTTGAAAAGGACTTTCGTCACTTTCCACATTTGATTATAGTGGGTTGGAATTCTTGGCGTCAAAGTCGTTCCCCACTTAGGTCGTTCCCTTCACACCAGCCATAAATGACTTTAAGAGTTGATTGTAACTCCTTAGGAAGACAGACCTGCTAAAGGTTTTATTGCTTGAATTTAAAGAAAGCTGTAAGAGTGGTTTGGAGTTTTGATCACCCAGTTAAGGGGAGAGCATGTTCCTTCCACTTTCAAGACAAAACAATCAATTTGGTTTATTTTATCCTTTCAAATCAGTGATTTGCTAAAATCTATGTGGAGATGTTGCTCCACAAATACATGGTGTTTATTTTATCCTTTCAAAGCAATAATTGTCTGATCTATGAAAAAGAAATGGTCAACAAAGCAAATTTGATTGTTTGGTCAGCAAAAGAAATTGCTAAAAGGGGAAGATCTTCCCTCTTTAGTTGTAATTGACTCTGGACTTGTGTGATTCTTTTACTTGACAGAAATTTGAAGTGAATCCTTTTATGCACCAAAGGATGGTGAAGTTCGTTTTAAATTCCTTTGTTACAAAAATGAAAATTGTTGTGTTGTGGTTCGTTTTACAGCCCAAAGTAAGGTGAGTTCAATTTTCTTTAATTAGAATTAAAAAGACTTTAAATTTTAACTAACTTGAACAAGCTAGTAAAATTTAAACAATTTATAGTTCTAAAAAAAAAAGTCACTAAGCTCCTCCCTTGCAATAAAATGTCAGAAATCCTGCAAAATACCACCACAGTAGTTAGAAAAACAGAGGATTTTGTGGACTTCAACAAGTCTAAAATTTCATTCTCGGTTACAATGTTTGTTTCTGTCTTCGATGCGCTACATAACAGACTGTATGCGCTATGAGATACCCTTGATGCGCTAAAACTAAGTATCAACGCGCTACTCTATTTTTTGAATGCGCTACTCTGTATGTTGGAAGCGCTGTTCTGTCTTTTTCTCTCTCCAGCGCTGAGACCTGCAGGAAAATTGGAAATTTGATTCGCTAACATTTGAATCGCACGCGCTGGATGATGACCTACAAGCGCTGAATTGTGGGATGGATGTGCTATTCTGTTTACTGCATACGCTACTCTGTGTTTCGCCCATGTCGAGACCTACAGGAAAATATTAGTGGAAGTCATGCGCTAAAGAAAGGTCTTTAAGCGCTAAAGTATAGAGCCCATGCGCTAAACAGTAAGCGGGATGCGCTAGACTGTTAACCGGATGCGCTAGGGAATATTTCCCATGCGCCGATTCCTGTTTCCCGCAGACCTGCAAAAGTGATTAGTTTGAAAAACCGATTTGTTACATGGGTTCGAGCCCCACAGTGGGCGCCAGAAATGTATGCAGAAAAAGTGGGCTAATAAAACTCAATATGTAAAAGTATTGTTAAAAACTTGTCCACACACACACACACACAGGACTTCTTGATGCAAGCTATGGAGTAATAATGTATTACTTAGCTTCCCAAGGTGGGTCCCATGGTTTTCTATCTCACAATGTCCCTCAAACCAATGTTTTTGCTCTCAGATCACTGAGCAAAATGGTTTAGGGATGGCAAATGCAAGAACGAGGGATGTTTTGATAGTTTTAGTATGAAAGGTATGCTAAGCTATGTATGATCTTAGAAATGCAATAAACTAAATGATAAGATGACAAGATTAGTATGAATACTATCCTAGCATACTATATTTAGTCTATGATTGAACTAAAATGATAAATAAATTATTCTAAACATGCATATTTAGCCTACTTCCTGATTTAAAGAGAGGCTAAATGATTGAGCATATATGAAATGAGAAAGCTTGAATGTATTTGAGCATAAGTGTGATGCTACAAATTTGAAGGATGATTGTTAAAAATGGAGGAATGAGAGCTCTATTTATAGCACAAATAGGGCAATGGATGGTCAAGATTGAAAGGTTTAATCAAGGGTTAAGTTTGAAAGTTGGGGATCCATGTGCACAATTTGCACCAATGAAATGGTGACAAGTGTCAACATAGGGTTGGGTTGAGAGAAGGGGTTGGAGGCATTAAAGGCCTGAGAAGACCTCAAGGTTATCTAGAGGCTAAGGGTCAAGTCTAAGTTAGGCTTACCCACTGGATTAAGATTTAATCCAAGGACAAATCTTTGTGCAAATGATTAAGAGATAATCATGGTCAAAGCATTAAAGGCCTGATGAGACCCTTGGGTTGGGTGAAGGTTGAGTCAAAACAAATGTTTTAACCATGTAGGAGGGTTTGAGTTAACCATTAATGGTTATTGGAGACTTTGGGGATTAAGTGGTTGAAGGTTGAAAGCCTTCAATGGTTATCAAAGACTTTGAGCCATTTAGTGGTTGAAGGTTGAAAGCCTTTAATGGTTATCAAAGACTTTGAGCCATTTGAGAAGTGACTTCCCTTTGCTTAGGGATGTGACAAAGTTTAGAGGAGGGGTTAGGTTAATTAGAAGCGATTAGAAGATTCTAGAAGGGATTAGAAAGGGGTTTGGTATTTTGCAAGTGGATGGAGGGATAATAAGATTTAATTGAAATAATTTAATTCAATTTGGTTGCAATTTGGGGAAATTAAATAAATTAGATTTATTCAATTTAGGATAACTATTTAATTAAATTTGAATTTAATTAAAGGTGGATAGGGGGATTTAATTGAATAAAATGATTTATTCATTAAATGGTATAGTGAATTTAATTTAAATAAATTGAGTAATTTACTTAATTAAATAGAGGAAGGTGGATAATTTAATTAAATTGCATTTAATCAAAATAGAGAAATGAACATAAAATATTCATTTAGGAATATGGTCATTTTTATATGTCTAAAATAATGATTATGACATGTATGATTATTGTATGAAGACAATTTCAAGTGATTTTGACACATTGATGTAACGGTTTTTGTCTAGGGAATGAGCAAGTATGTTGCATATAATGCAAAGCGCGTGATGAGTTACTAATTTTGATGAAGCAGTGATCGAGGAGCGGTCGAGGCTTTCTTGATTTATGTGCAAAGATTTCTATATAATCTAACGATCATACTTGAACCAACTTGTTTGTAATCTCTATGAGAATTATATTTTTGTTGTGTTACCGACCTAATTGATTTGTTTATACGGTCGATGAAATTGTTTAGTTTCAATGTTAGCAAAGATCAATTGAGTGTGTGGTTTTTGAATCGGATGATGTATCTACAGTTTGAGTAAAGGAAGATAGGAGCATGAAAAGGATCCAAACAAGCAAGTGTAGTGCTATTCAAATAAATCAACAAACTCTTGTTGTTTTTTAACAATTACGACAGAATTGAAATCCCTTAATCGGGTAAGCTCTAACAAGCTTAGTGCTATTCAAATCCTCTAACCAGGTGATTTGATTATCTTGGATTTTCAAATCCTCTACCGAGGTTACTCCTTATAGGGTATTGCTTATAACAAGGCATTGTAGTCAATCCCTTAACCGGTTGGTTCTTAATAGGATCTATTCTTAACATGACTTTTGTAAACCTTTAACAGGCTAGGATCCTAACAAGGAAAACTTCAGAAGAGTTCAGATAGTTATCTTGTGATTTTCATCTCACTATGGTTTTTCCCATCTGGGTTTCCACGTCAAAAAGATTTATGTCAAGTGGTGAATGTTTTTGTGGTTATGTTCTTATGGTTGATTTGCATAACTACTTAATTACTTTGACAAGTAATGATAACTAGAAGCATTGAGAAATGAAGTCTGTTGACATATGAAAAAGCATTTGGATGTTTATGAGTTTGAAGTTGTTTATTGTTAATTCGTTGTAATAGTCAACCGATTTATCTTATAAGTTTTTATCTTGACAGTGATATTGCATTGATAGTTTACTTTGAGAGATTGATTTTGAGATTGGTGAAGTTAGTATCAGTTTTTCTATCTATTGATTCACCCCCCCTCTCAATAGTTGACTAGATACTTATTCTTTCATCATACCATCATACATGGTATCACCAGAACAATATTATGATTTACATTACATAACATGGACCTAAATCGAGTAACCAAACAATTCCATCCATCGAAAATTATGCTAAGACAAAAATCCAACATGCTTCACAACTAGTAGAAACCCTTAGTGAAGTAACACATAAAGTCTAACTGGATCCAAATAGGACCACCATAACAACACGTTAGCCAATGAAAAGTCACCAAACACTCAGAATATGATCAAGAATCACCTTCAACATGATAGAAACTGATTCCATAAGTTAGACCAAAATTGTTTGACCAAAATATCAAATATCACTTATCGGTACCAGGAAATACCAACCAGGAACATAAGCAATAGTTACTAGAGCACCAAAACATGAACCAACAAAATATGACAAAAAAATAACCATCTAGAGTAAGGAACCAAAACTGATTCCAAAGATTTGATCATACTAGATTAGAATCATTGTCAAAACCAAGATGATCACCAAGACTAACTGGGATAGGTCCAACTAGGATAGGCTCCAACTGGGATACAATGTTAACATCAATGACAACACTTAACCAAATCCAACATATTGCCAAGAATCTCCCCCTTTGACATTGACGACAACACTGAATGTGAAAAACATCCAAGTGTCAAGGAATGCCAACAATCTGCCTCAAAGATATGTCTGATTTTCACATGAATACAATCTCTGCCCCTTTGACATCAATGGCAAAGGACATATACCAAACCAAAAATACTGAACCAAATAGCTGACTATGTCCTCTAAGTAGTAGCATCATCTCATCAACCCAGATCAAAGAAAATATCATATAGGCTTACTGGATTGATGCATTGTTGCATCTCTAAGTCTCTTCCAAAGGGTTGGTAACCCCCAAATGATCTCTGAGATATTCAAAATTATCTTTAGGCAATGGTTTATTTAGAATATCTGCAATCTGCTCCTTAGTAGGCACATAAACCAATCTGACTTTCTTTGCTTCATTCTTTTCCTTCAAGAAATTGTACCTTATAGAAATGTGTTTTGATTTGGAATGAAATACCAGATTATTTGACATATCAATAGCAATAGTATTATCATAATGAATAACAATAGGCTCATCATAACTTACTCTTATATCTTTTAACACTTGTTTCATCCATAAAATCTGAGTACAGTTAGTAGCAACAACTACATATTCCGCTTCAACAATAGATAATGAATTACATGATTGTTTCTTGCTAAGCCATGAAACCAACATCTTCCCAAGAAAGAATGCACTACTAGTAGTGCTCTTCCTGTCATCCACATCTCCTTCCCAATTAGAATCTATATAGGCACATAATCTGAAGTCATCATTCTTTGGATACCATAACCCAAAGTCTCTTGTACCTTCCAAATACCTGAATATCTTCTTGACAACAATATCATAAGTTTCTCTAGGATCTGATTGAAATCTAGAAGCAATACAAACAACATTCACAATGTCAGGTCTAGTCTAAGTTAAGTACATCACTCCACCAATCATTTATTTGTATCTACTTGGATTCACTTTAGGGGATTCATCATCCTTTGATAATTTGCAACCGGTTACCATAGGAGTACCGACATGTTTCTAACTCTCAAGTCCAAATTTCTTAACTCCTTCACATACTTAGTTTAACAAATGAAAATACCTTTATTAGTTTGACTAATCTGCAAACCTAAGAAATATTTCATCTCATCAATCATAGACATTTCAAATTCATTCTTCATATCATCAACAAATTTCATGCATAGACTATCTTCTCCTCCAAAAATGATATCATCCATAAAAACTTCAATAATCAGTATGTCATCATGCTCAATTTTGTAATATAGGTTACTATCAGCATTACCTTTGCTAAAACCAAGCTTAAAAAAATATTTGTCTAATCTAGCATACCATACTCTGGGGGCTTGTTTTAGTCCATATAAAGGTTTCTTCAATTTGCAAACCATGTCTTTATCTTCTGATAAAGAAAATCCACCAGGTTTCTCAATGTAAACTTCCTCCTCAAGATATCCATTCATCAATGTGCATTTGACATCCATCTGATATGCTTTATAGTTCTTGTGTGCAACATAGGCAAGAAATAGTCTTATCGCTTCAATTCATGCAACCGGGGCATAAGTATCACCATAATAAACTCCTTCCTGTGGATAACCTTTGCAAACTAATATAGCCATGCTCCTCACAATTTGACCTTCCTCATTCAATTTATTCCTAAAAACCCATTTAGTTCCAATAATATTCTTGTCTTTAGGTCTAGGAACTAGTTCCTATTGGAATTATTGATGAATTGATTATGTGTTGCATTGATGTCAACACTAGCTATTATGGTTGGTTATTGGTAGATAGGTTTTGGTTACCGGTAGAAGATATAGTGTCATCGATAGAAGAGACTATCTATTGGACACTTTCGTCATGTTTGGATCTATGAAATATGTTTGGTTAGATGTGGTATTTGCTTCTGGAGCATGTTTTGGTCAGTTGGTATTGACTTGGTAATTAGATGCTATCATACATTCTAGTAAACCCTTACTGACATTGGTTTAAACCTCTACCGACAGATCTTTCTCTGAGGAATCTTGATAGGATGCATAATTGGTGTTGGTGCAGCTTCTAGATGGATTTCAAGATGCTGAAAATTTTCTTTGATCATGGCTCAACTGCTTGAAGACATTGCTTTGGCATAGTGGGCCCATAATAGGTCCGATACCTATGTAGGCTATGGACTGGTATCATGTTAATGTGTACTCTGCATGTTACTAGGATGTTTCGGGATGATTTATGGATATATTATTTTTGTTTTGGTCTTAAGCCGACATGGCATATCATTGTAATAGGGATTTATGTAATGATCTTATTGTAATATCTTTTAGGTGGCCAACCTAATTGGTTTTGGCATTAGGGTTTGTATAAAATGATGTAAGATCTCATTGAAGATTGTGGCATATGTGGAATGGAAATGGAATAAGTGTTCGTGATCTTGGAAGTTAATATCATATGCGAAGAAGATTTGGTTGATCATAGGTGATCGAATTGGGATTAAAGAAGAGGTCAAAGGCCTTAGGTATTGAGCTTAATCGGGACTATAATCAAGCATGGTAAATTCTATTTCTGGAAGTTCACTCTATTAGATTGCTGTCCATTTATCTTGAGATGGTCTTAGCCTCTTTGTAGTCAATGAGACTCTTTTGTAATGAACAGTACGCTCTAGGCAATGTGTCTTCCTACATGTACAAGCCCCTCATTATAGCACATACTTTCTACAGAAGTATCATTTGACTATGGGTAGGCTTCCCACTGTGGTTTTTTCCTTTCTAGGTTTTCCATGTACAAATCATGGTGTTATGTGGTATGGTTGCTTTGCATTTATTATCTGTTTAATTGTTGAGTTGTATTGTTTATCGGTATCTATTCCTACCGGCATCTATTTGTGCTTTATTGGTACTTGATCTATTTAAAGGTTATTAAGTGGATTAAAAGTTATAATCTGTTAACTACTTGAGGTAGATCCTATTGCAGCTAACACTTTAAATACACTGACAACTATTTTTAGAAGAGAAATCCCTAAGCTTGATGGAACAAATTATGGGATATGGAAAATTTGAATGGAGACTCATTTGAGATGGCTTGGCAAGGACATTTGGGATATCAACGAGAAAGGTAATACACCTTATGATCTGACACCTGGCAATCCTTCTCTCGCAGACTTGGATAATAATATTGAGAATGATTGCAGAGCTAGAGAAGCCCTCTTGTGTGTACTTACTGATCAGCAGATCATGGGATTAACTGATAAATCATCGGCTAAGGTCATGTGGGATAAATTGCAAACTCTGAATGAAGGTGATCCTACTATCAAATTTGCTAAAATTGATGGTTACCAGGTAAGATATGAAAACTTGAAGATGGAAGATAATGAAAGAATTGTTGTGTTTATGGAAAGAGTAAATGAGATTGTTATGGGAATTCAATGTTGTGGAAGATTTTTGAGTGAAGATGAAATAGTTTCCAAAGTCTTGAGAGCCCTTCCACCGGCTTACAAGATGAAGGCAACTGCAATTAATGAGTTGAGAACAATGGCTAACTCTTTAGTTAATAGAGATATTCTGATTGGGGAATTATCTTCTTTTGAGCTTGAAGAATTTGGATCTTCTGGAGCTCCAAAGTCTAAAACTACTTTTCATGCATCATCATCATCATCTACTGGGAAAAGTGATTAGAAAGTTTTATATGAAAAAGAATTGGAAGACATGAGGAAAGAAGATGAAGAATTTGAGCAACTTGAAACCTTGAAGGAAGTAAATATGAAGGAAAAGCACCTTTTAAATGTTTTTAATGTGATAATATTGGTCATTTTGCATCTAGATGTCTTGAAAGGAATGCAAGGTTTGAGGAAAGAGTTAAGAAATCATTTAAGCCTAACCAGAACATATATAGATTCAAGAAAAGTAAACAATGCTACATAGCAGATGAGGAAGGAGTAACTGATGACTCTAGAGATGAATTGATAGAAGACTCTGCTAGTGGATCTGGTAATGGAAAGGAATGGGTGTTCTATGCTTTAAAGGAAGATGAACCGGAACCGGCTATCAAAAATGAAGAAAAAGCCCTAAAAACAAAAGTTGAAGATAAGGATGAATGGGAAATTGATAGTGGATGCTTACATCATATGACTGGAGATAAAGGGAAATTTCTATCCCTGGAAGAATACAATGGCGATCAAGTCAGATTTGGAGATGACAAAGCATGTATGATCAAAGGTAGAGTTATTATTTGTTTGGATGGAAAGCATAATATCAATATTGTCTATTATGTAGAAGGTTTAAAGAAAAATATTTTAAGTGTTGGTCAATTGGTGGACAAGGGTTTCCAACTTCAGTTTAAAGATAGAAAATGCAAAATCATTAACAAGACTAGTTTGGAGATGGCAACCGGTATTTAGACTGGAGGCAATATCTTTCACTTGAACACTAGAAATAAAACATGTTTGATTACTCATATTGATGAGAGTTGGTTATGGCATAAAAGGTTGTGTCATGTTAATTTTGATTGTATTGTTAAGATCAGTTCAACTAAGGCAGTTAGAGATATACCTAAGATTATGAAGCCTCATAATCGGATATGTAAGGAATGTCAATTGGGAAAGCAAGTTCGAAGTTCTTTTAAGAGCATACATGATAAATCTAATGATGTACTTGATTTGATTCATAGTGACTTATGTGGGCCAGTAAGGACTAGAAGCTTTCAAGGTGATTGGTATTTCATGTTGATTATTGATGACTATTCTTGAATGATGTGGGTGACTTTTCTTAGGGAGAAGTCTGAAGCTTTTGAGAAATTCAAGATCTTTAGAGAAAAGGTTGAAATAGAAACTAGATTGAAAATCAAATGTCTAAGATCAGATCATGGCAGTGAGTTCACTTCTCATGAATTTAATGGTTATTCTGAAACAAATGGATTCAAGAGACAATTATTTGCACCTTAGACTCCTCAGCAGAATAGAGTAGTGGAAAGAAAGAATAGAACCATTTTGGATGCAACAAGATCTATGATGATGGAATCCAAATTGCCTCATATCTACTAGAGAGAAGGAGTGAGTATAAGAGTCTACACATTCAACAAAGTTCACATAAAAGGTGAAACCAGTAAGACCCCTTATGCATTATGGTTTGAACATACACCTACTGTTAAATATTTAAGAATTTTTAGAAGTAAATGCTATATCAAAAGAGATGATTCAATTGGAAAGTTTGATCCTAGATGTGATGAAGGGATATTTCTTGGTTATTCAATTCAAAGTAAAGCATATAGATGTTATAACAAAATATTGTAGAAAATTGTGGAAAGTGCTAATGTGAAAGTGGATGAGTAGTACATAAATAATTCTTGTAGATGTCTAAAAATGGTCAACGCTTGCGGAATCATACTTTAAAATTTGCACATTGCCTTATTTTAGGGTTTTTACTTCGCATTAACATTTCTCCTATGTTGCACACTTGGTCTTTATCATTTGTGAACATCGAGTACTTCTGCATTCTTCATTTGTCTCGCTTTCAAATTTGGTCTTGTCGATAACAATCTTCAGTCATGATTTTGGTCGATCTTATCCTATCGCATCAATGTGCGTGCTCATTTGGCATATTTTGACATCGTCAATTCGATTTCATTTTGGACATCGTCAATCCTAATCGATGATAGAATTAGGGTTTTGTCCTCTTATCAATCTTTTCATTTTGCGATTGATTTGTCGTTGTCCTTTTCAATCTTGTCATCTTGCGATCGATTTGTCATCGATTGTTGTCATTTTCAATCTTGTCGTTTTGCGATCGATTTGTCATCGATCATTGTTCTCTTTTCAATCTTGTCATCTAGTGATCGATTTGTCGTCGATTGTTGTCATTTTCAATCTTGTCATTTTGCGATCGATTTGTCATCGATCGTTGTTCTCTTTTCAATCTTGTCATCTTGTGATAGATTTCTCATCAATTGTTGTCATTTTCAATCTTGTCGTTTTGCGATCGATTTGTCATCGATCGTTGTTCTCTTTTCAATCTTGTCATTTTGGTGATCAATTTGTCATCAATCATCGTCTTTCTCAATCATGTCAATTTGGATCAATTTGTCATTGTTCCTCGTCAATTGGCGTATTTATCAATCAAACCACTTATCAGCTTTGGTCTTTTATCAAGTTAGAATCATGATCGAATCGACATCAATTATCTTTTGTCAAGACCTAATTGTTGTCCTTGCATTTCTAATTCATCTTCTAAGGTTTTATGATTTATTCATTTAATCTTGATTGTCATTTTCTCTCCATTTTCTCTATAGGTTAAATGATTTATTTATTTATCCTAAGTCTTCTTGTCACAATTCAATGTTTATTTAATTGGCTAATTAATTCCTCCTCTTTTTGTAAATTAATTAATGAGTGAATTTTTTTTAATTAATTTACCTAATTTTCATCAATTTCCTAATTTTCTAATTTCTTCTAATGTCTATTTCTATTTCAAAATCTTGTCATAAATCCTTGCATAGCAATTTGTCATAAATTGTCATAAATTCTTGCATAGCAATTTGTCATACACTTGTCATAATTTTGCTATTCTTGATTTGAATTTCCATTCGAATCAATTTCATGCTAATCTTGTCTTTTATCCAATTTATCTATAAATTGGATGAATTTCTTCAATCCCAATTAATCACATCATCAAAGTAATCACTTTTTTGAATCGATTCTCGAATCAATCACGCTTCTAGTATTCTTGCGCTACCGTCTTGTGAATCTTGCTTTCACATTATGCTTATGCACTTGAAGGTGAGATACACAAAACAAAGCAATTTGAAGGAGAAAGAAGGACAATGGAGAATCATGGAGGAGACATTCACGTTTTGCATTGGTTCGCATTTGAATTGAATGTTTTATTTCCCTTTCTCTATTGAATGTTTTAGGATTGTTGTCATTGCATTCTGGTTTTGTGATTGAGCTTGTTTAATGTTTACATTGCTTTGATGATTTCCAGATTCCTAGTTACATTTCTTGGTGAACTTGACGTGAAATAACCCCCTAACCATGCTTTTAAGTGCTTTCGAGCTGATTTGCAAGTGAAAAACCCAAGAAACAGGGTAATTCAGGGCTTTCTGGGCACTTCTGCACCTATGTAGGAGAGATCTGTGCCTATCTCAAGTGATTTATGCCTATGTCAAGGACTTCTGCACTTGTGTCAAAGGGATCTGCACCTATGTCAATGCATTATGCACCTGTGTGAGACATTCTGCGCCTGTGTAAGGCCAGAAACAGAGGTAAAAATCAATGATTTCACTTACAAAATTACTTTGTTTTGCATTCTGTTATGGTATTTTGGTTTTCTTTGGTACTGGTTCTCTATGCATCACCTTGGCATTACGCATGGAGAAGAAAAAAATGAAACTACTAACAAATCTTATGCAGGTTCGCTAGTCAAAGACCAAACAAATCAAACTTCTAACTTAGTGATTTTGCAGGTTGCCTTGTACTCCAACTAAACTTTGTGTTTGAAATTCATAATTAGGCACCTAGTATGATTGCTAAGTAGGATGGAATGAACATGTGTTTTCTTTGATTGTCGAGTTTGACATTGGAGTAGGAGAGTATGCTCTCATCCTTCTTAGGGTGATCAGAAATCTAGATCTTTGATACCATTCTCATGTTTTGGATTGTTTGTCACCTTTAGAGGGCCTACCTTCCCGACCATTTGCTTTCTTTTGTAAGCAAGTGACAATCGTGACAAGGGAATGACCCAAAGTGAGCATAGCTAGAGTACCTTGGCTTTCTAACTCACTATAAATAAATACCTGATGGGCGAAAGCTTTGAAGGAAGGTTTACGTGGGAATTGTAGTTACTTGGGAAGTGATGACCCTTGGACTCTTTCTCATATCAACATCTAAGTAGGGCCTCATGGTCTAAATCATGCTTGTGCGACTACATTTGTTTTGTATCTTGGTGGACTTATGTCTCAATCACGCTTGTGTGACACCAAGGAGTAATGCTTAACATAAATCCTTATTAAACACCTTTTATTTAGAGGCCAAAAATCCTTCTAGTTGCTTGAGAAGGATGAGTTTGGATACTTGGAAGAGATACTAAGTTCGCCATGGGGAGATTTCCATGGGGACTGATGCTTGGCTGCCCTGAGAAGTGAGTGTCATAGAGGGGAGCCCGTGGGGTCAAGCATCTATGTATTCTCCTTGAATCTCATAACGAGTCTACCTCTCAAGTACCTACTATCCTTACCTACCATAAGAAATGTGTGAATGAGCATGATTGTCTTGAGGCTAAGTTAAAATATCTTGTCTTCTTTGCTTGTCAAAAGTTGAGTTGTGTCTCATTCCAAAAATAAGACAAATTGATTCAAAACAAGGTTAAACACAAGAGTATTTCATTCAACAAAGTTCAAAACACCTTCAAACATGGTTGTCAAACATTTTTCAAAATCTTGTCTCAACATTCATGTCACTTAGATTTAGGTTCATCCTAGGTTTTCATTTTGCAAAGTCATTTTCAACTACCAAGGTTAGGTTTCACCTAGGTCATACCCCTATGCATATCAATAAGGGTCATCCATTTGCATGTGTCCTCTTGCATTAGATTAATACCATTTCATAATTCAACCTTAGGTTTTGTCTTAGGTTGACATTGTCATACATTTGCGTTTGCATCTTTGTCCTCATAACATTAGGTCACATTTGCATACCCTAGGTCTCTTCATCAAGCTTAGGTCATTATCATATCATATTAGGGTCATTTTCATAGTAATTGTCCCTTTGCATATAGTGTCAAAACTAGGTTTTGTCATACTTGAGTAATGCAAATCTTTGATAAACCCTAAGTTATTGTTAGGAAGTCTTGACCTTATCAAACTTTTGTCTTTTTGTCATCAATGTCATTTGGTCAAACCTACCTTAGTATCCAAGCATATAGGTGAGACATTATCAATTTGTCCTATTTTCACTTGGTCCTTTTGTCCTTTGAGGTCTAGACATCATTTCAATTTCCTAAGGGTCTCATTTTTAGAATTGCATTCATGAGTTTGTCAAAATCTTGAAAAACAACAAAAACATTAAGTTGCATTGTCATCCTTCTAGGTTGCATTTGTCAATCCCATTAGTTGCATTACATAGTGACATTTTTGTTGAAATGAGATCTCAACATTCTTATGAAGCCATGTCATCACAATTGAGCAATCAATCATGTCAATCCAATCTCTACATGTCTTAGAACTTGGATCAAACTTTTTATGATGAAACAAGTTTCCAAATACAAAAACTAGAGAAACTAGCTCAAGAAAAGGAGATATTGGAACAAAAAGTGAAAAACATTGAGAAGAATAGATCACAAATGTCCAAAATGTTTCAAAAATTTCCAGGTCGAAATCCAAAGATTGAGCCAATTGATGTAAGATCTCTTCTTTAACGATCAGACATACCAGCTCTCCTCTCCCAAATAGAGATGATGAAACAATTTCAAGAAAAGAGACAACATCAATTTCAACATTATGTGCCTCCACAACAAGAACAAGAAGGTGTTTACTATCAATCAGATTTTCAACCAATACAACCAATGGTTCAACCAATTGTTCAACATATACAACCAATACAACCAATGGTCCAATTTCAACAATATGTCAAACCAACTATACAATGTCCACAAATGGTTCAACCAATGGTGGAATATCAATGTCAACAACCATAGCCAAACATTCAAAAACAAAGGTTGCAGCACACACCAACCCAAGTTTCAAACATGTCAGAACAATTGAACCAAGTCCAATATCAAAACATGACATCAGATTAGAACCAACTCCTTGCCAAACAAGTTCAAATTCCAGATACAACCATGTCAAAACCTTGAAAGAAAGGTGGCTTTATTGCAATGCTCTTCAGGAAATTACCAAGTGAGTTCTTTGAGGAAGATCAAGATAATACACTTATGTCTAGCAATGCCTCACCCCCCACAAACAAATTGACTCTCCAGTGGCATCTATCCCTACACCTTTAGAAGTTTCACAAGAACCTTCTATATTGTCCTCATCAAACAATACACCCAAGGATGAAATTATCCAAGGGCTATCCATAATTGATTGCCAAGATAATCCAGTTCATGATGCACATCCTTGTCATGTTTCAGAAATACAAGACCTCATGCCACCATGCACTTTATTGCCATTACCTGTTTTAGAGGACCCCATTCAAAGTCCCTCTTCCTCATGTTCAAGCATTGATTCCTTGCCAGAATCCATCACAAATGTTCAAAGTGCATTTCCTTCATGTCAAAACATTAATCCCTTGCCAAAATCCTCAATGCATATCCAAAGTCCAACCTCATGTCAAGAGGATAATTTAGAGCATGAAGAAACATGTCTTGAAATAGATGAAGATCAAGATCCCGAAACCTTATCATCCCATCCAATTGTTGACCAGGACCCCATGTTCCCAAACACTCACGATGATTCCCCTATTCTTGTCCATCCTATCCAAACTCCTATTGACACTCCATTCCCTGAGCAAGATCAAGATATACCAGTCCATCCAATCCCAAACGATCCCCTTCCATTTCATGAAAAAAATGTCCTTTCAAATCCCATTGACATTCCACTTCCTAAGAAAGATCAAGATATCCCTTCCATCCTTTCCGTTGATCCCATTAAAAGTCAAGAGCAAAGCACCTTTAAAGAGGATTCCAATGATCTTCCTCCTTGTCAAGATCAAATTATTCCTTCAGATCCTCCACAAGATTCACTTGTTCCTCCACCTCCACGTCCCAATCCAGCATATCCACTCCAAGATCGCATTTCTTTTGATGATCCCATTATTTCTCCCATTCCATCTCTTGAAGAGCCTGTCATTGAACCATGGCCACTACACAATCCTAGTCCCCCTCATGATCCTAATCCCCTTCATGATTCTAACGTGTCAGTGCAAGATGTTCATGAACCCTTGACATGCATAATGCGTTCTTCCACTTTGGTGCAATCCGATCCACTTCAAGATCTCATCATTTCTCTCATATCATATCCACCTCATAATGGACTCACGTCTTCTTCCCAAAGAAAAGAGTATCCTACAAGTCAAAATATTCAAAAAGGCAAAGGAGTAGATCTCCATAAGAAAGAACTCCTCACTATGAAAGAAGATCTTAAGGGTCATGTCTACACAACTCACTCTCAAGATGTTGGTATCCCTCAATCAAAATCAAAATATACACCTTCCCCATTATACCTTCCATCCATCTTAGGTCCTTATATCCCTTCGTCCTCTATGCAAGGTCAGCAAAGGCACACATCCTTGAGTAAATTTCATCAATCCAAAATAACTCCATTTCATTCATATCCATCCATGCATTCCTTTCCTCCTCCAAGCAATTTCGATGCCAAGTGTAAACATCATAAGTCTAGCAATCCACATGTATTCAAGGATCAACATGTCCAATATAATCGACATGTCAAAACAAAGAACAATATGATCTATAAAGAAAAAGAAATATCCAAAAGGCCACAAAGGCCCACTGAGCAAAATAAAGCAAAGTCAAGATCTATTTGGGTTCCTAAATCCCTTGTGCAAGCAATGCACTCCAATGAACCACAAAAGCATGAAAAATCAAAAACCATGTGGATCCCTAAGCGGCTCCTTGAAGCAAAAAAGCCTAAAGAGACATCCAACTTAGCATCCAAAGTTGCTATTCCTTCATCCAACCCTCTCAAATTTATTTCTCCACCACCTTCTTCATTCGTTTTGGGCCCTTATGTCCCAAAATCCATAGCCTTTCCTTCCTCAAAATCTCCATATCCAAAACCCTCTTTTCCTCCATCAGTCCATCACCCCTCAAGGTGTGTGCCAATGTAAATCTTGCCAAAATTTCTATCCACTCAAGTACAATTCTTCCAATACCCTATCCACTATCCAATGCATATTTTCCATCCTTCGATCCCTTTGGTCTAATCCTTTGCATAAATCCTTGCCTTAGTTTCATCTCATATTCCATATCCTTATCCTACCAACGTCTTTAAGCATATTTTTAAAGGTCATGGTCCATTTTTTTCAAGGCTATTATCCAAACAAAAAGACACTTGAGTCCTTCTTCCATCCCCTATCATGTGTGCATTTTTGACTAAAACGTCAAAATACAAAAAAAAAAGTGAGAAAAAACAAAAGACAAAAGAAAAAAATAAAGAAAAATAATTCATCCACTAGTGAAAACCTGGCAAACAGGTGCCTTGTGCAAGTATCGTGATGAAAACCTAGCAAACAGGTGTCATGCGTAATCTATGAACTTCTTGAACACCACACTTGGGGGCAAGTTTCCTCCTTCATATCCTATTTCCCTTCATTATCCTATCATACCATGTCATTACCCTTCATATCCTATTGTCCCTCATGTCCATTCCTCTTTCCACCTTTGATCTTGACAAGGCTGAGGATCTTCATGAGCATCATGCATCTTGTTTGCAGCTTTTAGTCCATCATAGCTTTTGGTCCTTATCCATTTTCTTATTATAACCTTTCATCCATATTCCCTAGCTTATTGCAACTTTCTGCCACTATCCCTTAGCCAATCCCGACCTTCAGTCCATGTCCCTTATCCATTCTTGGTCTTGCTTATCCTATGCATATCTTACCCCTATCCATACACTCTTTTTCATTCCTTGATCTTGATCTGACATAAGGATGCAAAATTTAAACATGGTTTCAAAAACCTCTTGACATGTCCCTCATGCCATGTTACTGCTTTACATTGTCATATCTAGTCTCTTGTCCCATCATGCAATAGCCCTTGAAAATTGCATCCGTATTGTCTCCATAATAAAAGGCCTTTGTCTTCCCTCCATCCACCAACATTTTAGACAGCCTACTTATTCACCTATCATATTCCTTGCCTTGCTAGACACTGGGGGCAAAATCATAAAAAAATGAAAAATGTCCTGAAAAAATCATAAAAATTGAAAAATGTCCTGAAATAATCATAAAAATTGAAAAATGTCCTGAAAAAAAAAATCATAAAAATTGAAATAATGTCCTGAAAAAATCCGAAAAAAAAAATCAAATAATGTCCTGAAATAAATCCCTAAAAAACCAAATAAAGTCCTGAAACAATGAACAAAAAAAAATTGTAAAAACTCAAAAAAACCAAACAAAACAAAACTATCCCCTTTGTGCATAGACAGATCGCTGAGCATACCTCCAACGATAATCAATCAAACACTATGCTTTACTAAAATCACGCATTTGACAGATGAACTGTTCAACCAAGCATTCAAACTACTCCACTTTGTCTTATCAATCGAACATCAGCATCAAAATTATCATTTGTCCTTGTCACTACTATCATGGGTCTTATACAAGGTGTGGTATACTCGAAACCAGACTGTGTCCTATCTTAGATGGGGTACCACATGTCCTGAAACCAGACAACATGATCGTCCTATCAACACTTTCAACTTTTGACAATGAAGATCAAGATGTTTGTTTGACTTGTTGGAATTAGCGAGTCTTATCATTTATTGATTTATCTTTGATCATGTTCCTATGTTGCTTGATGATGTCACTGAGTGATTTAGAGTAACCGAGATGGTTCATGGTCCTTTTTTTGTTGTGTTTGTTGTTTGTGGAATGTTTGTCACAAACTGGGGCAACTATATCATTGGGTGTCTGTGATAAGTACGTTTGCTTTGTGAACGCCGCACATACCTCGACCCTTGATGTGTGCACCCTAGGATGCTTCACTCATTCCTTGTGTGTGATGTGTCTATCTTTTGTGAAAAAGGATTGGGTTTCAGCTCTGGCCTTCAATGCCATGATTCTATGCATCCATTTTGCTACATTAAAATAAAGGTTCTCACCTACAAAGTGCATTAGTGAAAGCAAGTTTTTCTTCGTCTCTAACTGTCCTTTGTCTCATTTCTTCTTACTAGCATTTCTTCCGTCAGTTCGGGTAGTCAATTTAGTGTAGTGCTCCAATCTCCAAACACATAAGCTACATCCTGCATTCATTGATTAGTACATTTGCATTATCTCAAGCATTATATCAAGCATTTTATCCGTTTCATATTATAAATGCATCAAAAACCACATAAAAATATATTCATACATGTTCTACAATAGTAAATAAATAGTGCATAAGCCATCCATACATGGAAAATAAACAAAAGTCATAACACATTGCATCCCATTATATTGATGCATATCATATCATATATAAAAATAGTATCGGAGTACAAAATTGGACTGTTTGTCCTACGTATGGCCCGCAGGCTGACTATATAATATCACACTACATAATGTCAATTGTCTGTCATCAGGAGCACTTGCCTCTGTCACTGGGTGCTCCCTCTATCCTCCTCATCCCTGCCATGTCTCAAGGATGATGTCCGTCTTGTCCCTGGTCTTGGCTGTGGTGGTCTCATAGGTCCACTCACCCCCATGCTGCTCAATGACCTCCGAGAACGTGGCCTACTCTTTGTCCTTGATCATGCCCGATATGAAGCTGCTCTCTACTCTAGTGGAACTGCACTCTCATAAAGTGTCCTCCAATGGCGTATCTCCTCTATGGTCTCTACCAACATCTGTGCCATCTCACATGCACTGGCATCCCTAATCGACCCAATATACTCGGTGACTCTTTGTTCTTCTCGCTGTGCCTGGGCTATTGCTATATCTCTAGCCGCTATAAGTCTAGCTATCTCTGCTTTGAATTGATCCTACTCTATCCTCAAGATGGCATTCTACCTCTCTAATGTCACAATGTGATCATGCTCACTCACTATGGTAGCCCTGCACATCTCCATCTCCTCTATCCTAGCTATCTCCGGCTTTATGTGTATATTCTACAATGACTCCTGATTGGCTAAGTCTGGCTCATAATCATCATCCCCCTCATCATCATCTCTATCCTCATCATCCCCCTCATCCTCATCACTACCCTCATCCTCCTCTCTAGCGAGTGGGAAGTCCTCCTATCTCCAAGGTACTGGAATATCAAGATCTGTAAATGGCACTGGCCATCATCGTGCGAACCATCGCTCATACTCCTCTATTGTCCTAGCATCCACCACATCTGATCTCCAATCCCACTGTCTCTATTGTAGCTGTGTGAAGTTAGCATATGCTATGTGTGGCTGAATCATCCTCGCCCACTGACTTGTCTCTCTGTGAGATCGGGCAAAGTGTACAGTCCCTCTAGGTACATCCTACCTCTCTCCAAACTGTCATCTGACTCTCTCTAGCAGGTGCATCTCAATTACTCTCTGGTGATTCACTAGTCGCCCAATCAAGTATCTCTCCTATCTGCAATACAGTAGCTCATCACTATCATCTGACCATCCAGGGCAATCAAGATATGGCCTCCATGTGAACTCTCTCAATCTGTCTAGCTCATGTCACCAATACAATATGTATCTGAAAGGACCCTGTCTCAGTGCTCCGCCATAGCAGTACACATATGGTTGATGTGGTAATACCTACCTCTCTGCAATCGGTTGACATATGGCTATGTGATCAAATGCCCATACTTGTAATAGTGTAACCCCACAACTCAAAGTCTGCACTCCCTAATATGCTATCTGATGCAACTGAAAATATAGCATAGCCAATACACATGGTCCCCATGCGTACACAGTCCCCTCTATCACTATCCGCTCTAGCACTCTTCCCCATCCAATAGGGAATCCATGTCCTCGTCTGTCCCCTACTAATAGGCATTCTATCACAACTGCTATCACCACATATCACCGATCATACTCTGATGCCATGGTCTCCTAGCCAATCTCCCTCTCTACGATATCTAGATCATCTGTGTTGCACTCAAATAATCTGCACAAAGCATCTCTCCCTATCATTGGGTCATACTCTATCATCTCCCCATGTATCGAAATGCGGAGGATACGCCATACATCCGCTAGTGTCACAGTTGCCTCTCTAGTCGCCAGATGGAATGAGGAGGTCTCTAAATGCCATTGCTTTGCCAATGCAGTGAGTAGTCCTGTGTTTTCCCTAATCTCTGGCGTGAATGTGATATAGTATATTCCAAGTCCTGCTAATGTATCTCTGTCCATGCTTTTGAGTCTATGTTGTAACATGAAGCAGTCAGGTCGGTTCTCCCGTGTAATCAGTGGATACTGTCGACTCTGCATCACAATTGGGGCACATTTTGTCAATTTTAGGGTTTCCTCCTATGGGCTGCATTTCCTTGTTTCATCCACAAATCAAGGTGTTTCTAATCTATTTTGACCTATCCTACCCTTATCCCCCTTTTCGAAACATTCGCATGCTATTTTTGACCAAATTTGAGTTCCCAGTGCACAACTGCGTCTGTGTGTTGTGTCCTGCGCTTGTGTTGCATCCACTTGCACCTGTGTACCCTACACAAGTGCAGGATGTGCTCACACAGGCGCAGAAGTCACTTTCTGCATTCCCTGTGGGCCCCGCAATGTCTCGCAAGCGATCAAAATTCATGAAATTGACAATATGGGTTTTTGAGATACATACCGTTTCTCCCATGTTGTCCAATCATCTGTAGGTGTGTACATGTTCCCCGAGGTGATCTGCCATTGGAATGTTCGCCATCTCTCTGCAAGTGTCCTTTTCTAGAGCAACAAATCCTCCTCTTTGGCTAGTGCAAATGAGCTCTTTTCACTCTCTTTGTCTCATTTATAGATCTTTGTCAGTGCATAGATGGATGTGCACTCTCTCCATCTTATGCTGGTCGCAGTCTTTTGCATCTTCAATTGCTTTTCATTCGTGCATCCGCTCTCCGATTTTCAGTCTGTTTGAACCTATCATTTTCTATCATTCTTATCGATGAATTGGCCTCTTTTCTAGATGTTTTTGGCCAATTCCTCGAGGGGGCATGTAGATGTCATTGTCAGTGTCTGGGGCATTTTCATTATTGTTCTTTGAAATAATGCTTAGAATCGCATTGTCTCAAAGAGGGGCAAAATGTAGACATCTAAAAATGGTCAACTCTTGCGGAATCATACTTTAACATTTGCGCATTGCCTTATTTTAGGGTTTTTGCATCCCATTAACATTTCTCCTATGTTGCGCACTTGGTCTTTATCATTTGCAAACATCAAGTCCTTCTTCTGCATTCTTCATTTGTCTCACTTTCTAATTTGGTCTTGTCGATAACAATCTTCAGTCATGATTTTGGTCGATCTTATCCTGTCGCATCAATGTGCGTGCTCATTTGGCATATTTTGACATCATCAATTCAATTTCATTTTGGACATCGTCAATCCTAATTGATGATAGAATTAGGGTTTTGTCCTCTTATCAATCTTATCATTTTGTGATCGATTTGTCATTGTCCTTTTCAATCTTGTCATCTTGCGATCAATTTGTCATCGATTGTTGTCATTTTCAATCTTGTCGTTTTGCGATCGATTTTTCATTGATCGTTGTTCTCTTTTCAATCTTGTCATTTTGGCGATTGATTTTCCATCAATCATCATCTTTCTTAATCATGTCAATTTGGATCAATTTTTCATTGTTCCTCGTCAATTGGCGCATTTATCAATCAAATCACTTATCAGCTTTGGTCTTTTATCAAGTTAGAATCATGATTGAATCGACATCAATTATCTTTTGTCAAGACCTAATTGTCATCCTTGCATTTCTAATTCATCTTCTAAGGTTTTATGATTTATTCATTTAATCTTGATTGTCATTTTCTCTCCATTTTCTCTATAGGTTAAATGATTTATTTATTTATCCTAAGTCTTCTTGTCACAATTAAATGTTTATTTAATTGGCTAATTAATTCCTAATGTTTTTGTAAATTAATTAATGAGTGAAAAATTATTAATTAATTTACCTAATTTTCATCAATTTCCTAATTTCCAATTCATCATTTCTAACCTAATTTTCTAATTTCTTCTAATGTCTATTTCTATTTCAAAATCTTGTCATAAATCCTTGCATAGCAATTTGTCATAAATTGTCATAAATTGTCATAAATTCTTGCATAGCAATTTGTCATACACTTGTCATAATTTTGCTATTCTTGATTTGAATTTCCATTCGAATCAATTTCATGCTAATCTTGTCTTTTATCCAATTTATCTATAAATTGGATGAATTTCTTCAATCCCAATTAATCACATTATCGAATTAATCACTTTTTCGAATCGATTCTCGAATCAATCACGCTTCTAGTATTCTTGCGCTACCGTCTTGTGAATCTTGCTTTCACATTATGCTTGTGCACTTGAAGGTGAGATCCACAAAACAAAGCAATTTGAAGGAGAAAGAAGGACAATGGAGAATCATGGAGGAGACATTCACGTTTTGTGTTGGTTCACATTTGAATTGAATGTTTTATTTCCCTTTCTCTATTGAATGTTTTAGGATTGTTGTCATTGCATTCTGGTTTTGTGATTGAGCTAGTTTAATGTTTACATTGCTTTGATGATTTCTAGATTCCTAGTTACAATTCTATATCATATTATAGGGAACTGGCAGTGGAAATGATCATTACTGAACCAAAAATGCCTCAACTGGTATAGTAAATTGACATAGTTACACCTACACAATCAGAAAATTCAACTGTGACTGATGATCATAGCAGTGAACCTGAAGTTCAGAAGACACCAAGGTATGTAAGATTAAATTATTCTGAAGATCAAATTATTGGAGATAGACAGATGGGAGTTATGACAAGAAGAAGAATGGCAAATGAAGAGGTATGTCTTATTTATCAAATTGAACCGGCAACTGTTATTATGATAACTTAAAGATGAACGAATAGTACCAAACCAGTACTGAGAGGGGGGGTGAATCAGTACAGGCAAAAACTCAACCTTAAACTGGTTTGTCAACTAACACCTATGCACTGATAGATAAACATCAGCACTGGTCCTTCAACATAGTTCAATCGGCAAAACCTAGTGTAACTAAGACGAGCAAAGACTGGTTGACACTTTTCTTCTCATATAGTCTAACTCTTCATTCTCATTTCACTGTAATGCATGAACAGGAAATCTACCATCAAAGATGTACATATTATAGTAAGATCAACACGCATCACCACTTAATCAAAAAACAATCATAACATCACACATGACACACATATTTTTCATGTGGAAACCCAACTGGGAAAAACCATGGTGGGGATGAATACCCACAAGCTTGTTTTTGAACTCTTTGGAAGTCCGCTCTATTAGGAGCCTTGTCTGGTTAAAGACAGATACAATAGGTTCTGTTAGGAACCGATCTTGTTAGGGATCACCCAGTTAAGGGATGGCTACAATACCCGGTTATGGGTTAAACCCTGTTAAGGGTACCTTGTTAGAGGATTTCAAGAACTCAATAGCTAAAGGATATCAATGACTCAGTAGCATTGAGTTACCTTGTTAGAGGATTTTCAACAAGCTGGTTAAGGCTACCTTGTTAGGGGATTTCACAACTATTGAAGTAGTTAAAGATCAACAGGTATATCAATGACCTAATAATAGCACTCAATGCCAATGCAGATCCACTTAAGCTCCTCTTCACCTTCTGCACTTACACTCTGCAGATATGACTTCTCTCTTCTGGTCAGGCAAGAATCACGTATCTCTTCTCTTAGACACACACACACAACTTTTGCCAACAAACTCTGAAAGAATCACAACATCGACCTTATAGGACAATAGATAGGTCAGTAGCATAAACCCTAAACCCTATACCTATTAGGTTAAGGAATTCAAATGGTTCAATCCTAACCATTGATCATACTGTATTGAATGCAACAGTCTTGATTCAATCTCAAGACATTCTCCATCGTTCATTTTCTACCAATTTCATGGTGGCTGATAACCCATCACATGTTATCACCGTTTACAGACTTCACACATTCTCAAAGTAGATAGGAAACACTCTTCTTTATGCAAGATCCTTCATGCGCACAAGGCTTACGTGGCAACACTATGTGTTCTTCGTTATCATGCTAACTTCATCACATAAAGATCACTGATTGAGTCACACAAGCTTAAGATACTCCAACCAGTAATCTTGAAGTGGAAACTACTTACCACTGGTAGTCATACAATGCTTTCATGTGCCAGTTCCCATGACTACATGCCGGTTCACCTTGACATGCTAGTTCACCTTGAACAAATATACCGCTTTACTTTGGCATATATACCGGTTCTCACATATTTCGGTTCTCTCTTCATATCACAAATTGACGTCAATGACAACATACAATATCATTATGTCCTCATACTGGTTCACATAATGCCAACATATTGAAGCTTGTAAGGATAAACATTGGTTAAAGGCTATGGAAGATGAATTAGATTAGATAGAGAAAAATGAGACTTGGTCTTTAGTTCTCGGGCCTAAAAATAAGAATTTTATTGGAACTAAATGGGTTTTTAGGAATAAATTAAATGAGGATGGTCAAGTTGTAAGAAAAAAGGCTAGATTGATTTGTAAAGGATATTCTGAAATGGAAGGAATTGATTATGGTTAGACATTTGCGCCTGTAGCTAGAATTGAAGTTGTTAGACTATTTCTTGCCTATGTAGCTTATAAGAACTATAAGGTTTATCAAATGGATGTTAAATGTGCATTTTTGAATGATGAACTTGAAGAAGTATACATTGAGCAACCTGATGGATTTTCACTGATAGATGATAAATATATGGTTTGCAAATTGAAGAAAGCTTTATATGGATTGAAATAGGCTCCTAGAGCTGGGTATGCAAGATTGGATAAATATCTTTTGGAGCTTCATTTTACTAAAGGTAGTGCTAATAGTAATTTATATTATAAGATCACTGATAATGATATTCTGATTATTGAAGTATTTGTTGATGATATCATTTTTGGAGGAGACGATAAATTATGCATGAAATTTGCTAACAATATGAAGAATGAATTTGAAATGTCCATGATTAGTGAGTTGAGATTTTTCTTAGGTTTGCAGATTACTCAAACTGACAAAGGCATTTTTATCTGTCAAAATAAGTATCTAAGGGAATTGTTGAAGAAGTTTGGTATGGATAATTCCAAATTGGTAAGTACTCCAATGATGACAAGTGAGAAATTATGTATCAAGGATACTTCTACACCGGTAAATTCGACAAGGTATAATTCTATGATTGGTGGTCTATTATATCTAACTCAGACTAGATCAGATATTATGAATGTAGTAAGTATTGTTTCAAGATATCAAACTAATCCTAAAGAAAATCATGAATGTGTAGTAAAGAGGATATTCTAGTATTTGCAAGGAACAACAGAATATGGTTTATGGTATTCTAAAAATGATGATTTCACTTTATGTGCATATATTGACTCAGATTTGGTAGGAGATACTGATGACAGGAAGAGCACTTCTGGTGGAGCTTTCTTTCTTGGAAAGAAACTAGTTTCATGGATCAGCAAAAAATAGTCATGCATTTCTTTATCTACTACAAAAGCATAGTATATTGCAGCAACAACTAATTGCACTCAAGTCTTGTGGATGAAGTAAATATTGAAGGATATCAGGGTAAATTGTAGTGAACCAGTAGTTATCTACTGTGATAACTTTGCAGCTATTGACATGTCTAAGAATCTGGTATTTCACTCTAAGACTAAGCATATATCAATAAATTATAACTTTATGAAGGACAAGGTAGAAACAAAGGAAGTCAAATTGGTTTATGTGAACACTAAAGAACAAATTACAGATATATTCACTAAACCGCTATCTAAGGAAATTTGAGAGATAGGCTAGGGGTTTCTGCCCCTCCGGCAAAGACTTGATTGATGCAATTTGTCATCAGTCCGACATGCACTATCAAAGATATTATTCATTCTAGTACTGATGAGTGGTGCTACTACTCACAGGGAGTAGTCGACATTGAGATTAAGAGGTTTATTTTCTTGCTTTGATATTTTTGTTAGACTTTTGGCATTGATGTCAAATGGGGAGAGATAGTGACGTGAAAAAATAAATGTTGAACTTTATAGAGATATCATTTACAGGGGGAGAGTTTGTTGATATTCAGCAAATTATTGGTTGTCTTCCTCAAGGGGAGACTTGTTTGGTACTTAGATGTTTTTCACATCTAGTGTTTCCATCAATGCCCAAGGGGGATATTGGAATTATTGATGAATTGATTATGTGTTGCATTGATGTTTTGTCATTGATGTCAACACTAGCTGTTATGGTTGGTTACCGACATATAGGTTTTAGTTATCGGTTGAAGATCTAGTGTTACCGGTAGATGAGACTATCTGTTGGACACTTCCGACGTGTTTGGATCTATAGAATATGTTTTGTTAGAAGTGATACATTCTTCTGGAGCATGTTTTGGTTAGTTGGTATTGACTTGGTAATCAGATGCTATCATACATTTTGGTAAATCCTTACTGGCATTGGTTTAAGGCTCTACCGACAAAGCTTTCACTGAGGAATCTTGATAGGGTGCATAATTGGTGTTGGTGCAACTTCTACATGGATTTCAGGATGCTGAAAATGTTCTTTGATCATGGCTCAACTTCTTGAAGACATTGCTTTGGCATAGTGGACCCATAATAGGTCTAGTACCTATCTAGGTTATGGACCAGTATCATGTTAACATGTACTCTACACATTACCAGAATGTTTCAGGATGATTTATGAATTTATTATTATTGTTTTGGTCTTAAGCCAACATGGAATATCATTGTAATATGGACTTATGTAATAATCTTATTGTAATTGTTGCTATTTTGGTATGGTTTTGTCATTAATGTCAACACTTGCTAAATACACCTACTTTGGAGATCCAACAACATTCACCGGCAAACAGTAAACTGTGCAAACAGTTATCGATATATGGTTAACCTACACTTGGTAATGTCGAAGACATCATGTGGACACTTTATTTTGAATTAATAATCATTGGTATATTCTTATTTGCATATTTGCTTTTACCGACAAATAGGTCCAGGTTATCTAGGGTTACACCAATAGGCTTATCTTTTCTAGATTAGCATGGCATGCTATGGAGATGATTTATTATTGTTGTAAATGCATCAAGCCGACATGTTCAATCGGTTATTGCATTGGATATTGTATTATTTGTAAAATGTTTTATTGTAATATCTTGTAAAGCCGACCTACTAAAATTGGTCTTAGGGTATGGTATAAATGTAAGATCTTATTTGTAAGATCAAATGTGGAATGCAAAAAAAAGATTTAAGGGAGGGTATATGCAAGATCAAGCAGGGATATACACGAAGACATCATTTGAAGGTGAAGTTAGGTTTTTGTAGAAGCATATCAGCAGTACACCAGTACTGAATCCAGCATATGAAGATACGATTTTGTGCAGTACATTCTCATTGGATTTAACTATCCAACTATAGTCAATGTGACTCCCATTTGTGATTGAGCAGTGAGTTCTAGGCTGTTGGCCTTTCTGCATGTGCATACCCCTCTTTGTACACTTACTATCTGTAGTAGTATCATCTGATTGTGGGTAAGGTTTCCCACCGTGGTTTTTCCCCTTACAAGGTTTCCACGTACAAATATTGGTGTCATGTGTTGTGGATGACTTTGTGCTTATGTTTTATGTATTAATTCTTACCGGTATAGCAATTTTCTGTTAACACTGTTTACCAACATACTTAACTGTCTTACCAGTATTAAGCATTAAGTTGGTTAATAAGATTTTGGTTTGAATTTATTTGACAACTGATTCACCCCCCCCTCTCAGTTGTCTCCGGGACCTACAGTAATATCTTTTAGGTGGCCGACCTAATTGGTTTAGGCCTTAGGGTTTGTATAAAATGATGTAAGTTCTCATTGAAGATTGTGGCATATCTGGAATGGAAATGGAATAAGTGTTCATGGTCTTGGAATGCAATATCATATGCGAAGGAGATTTGGTCAATCATAGGTGATCGAATTGGGATTAAGGAAGAGGTCAAAGGCCTCAAGTATTGAGCTTAACCGAGACTGTAATCAGGCATGGTAGATGTTATTTGTGGCAGTTCACTCTATTGGATTGTTGTCCATTTATCTTGAGATGGTTGTAGCCTCTCTATAGTCAGTGAGACTCTTTTGTAATGAGCAATATGTTCTAGGTTGTATGCCTTCCTGCATGTGCAGGCCCCTCATTGTAACACATACTTTCTGTACAACTATCATCTGACTGTGGGTAGGCTTCCCACCATGGTTTTTCCATTTATGAGTTTTCCACATACAAATCATGATGTTATGTGGTATGGTTGCTTTGCATTGATTATCTATTTAATTATTAAGTTGTATTGTTTACCGGTATCTATTCCTACTGGCATCTGTATGTGCTTTACCAATGCTTGATCTATTTAAAGGTTATTAAGTGGATTAAAAGTTATAATCTATTAACAACTGATTCATCCCCCCTCTTAGTTGTTCACCAGTTATCCTAATAGTTCCCATGTCTTATTCTTTTCTATCTGATCTAATTCTTATTCCATTACTTTAATCCAAATGTCATCTTTACTTTCTTCAATAAATGTTTTCAGTTCAATTTGAGAAATCAAACATACCTCTTCAGTAGCTATCCTTCTCCTAGTCATCACACCTTTTATTTTATCTCCAATGATCTAATCTTCACAATGATTTAGTTTCACATACCTGGGAGTCTTTGACTTTTGTTGATTTACTGACTCTTTCTGTTGTTCCTCTATCATAGTTGAGTTTTCTAATGTTACCGGAGTCACTGATTCACTGTTTAGAGTAGCTTCTTGCATTACCAGTTTAGGTCTGGTGAATTCATCTTCTAGTCCAAAGTCATATGATCTGATCTGATTGTTGCCTTGTTCATCCACCTTGACATTTATGCTCTCCGTTATCCTATTCAATATTTTGTTATAACATCTTATGCACTGCAAAAAGGATGTTAGGAACACAAAACAAACTATTCATTAGTGTTAGTAGTATCAATCATTAACAAAATACAAAGGAAACTACAATCCTAAGCATGCATATCAAGAGAGATATCAAACATATTATGGAAAGCATACAAAAATGGACAAAATACACAAAACACTCCCAAATGCTTTCCAACATGCTCATAGTTGCTCCTCCCTTGTTCCTCTCCTCTCCAACTTCCACATGACTATAGTCCTCATCTTTTTGCACTACTATGGAAGTCGTATGGAGATTCAAGATTTATGAAAAATGATTAAAATAAGCAAATCCAAGCTAAATATGAGAAATCCTAATTAAGCTATATTGATTTTAACCAAAATAACAATTTAGATATGACTTGCTCCTAAAATACTCTCTCAATTTTAGTATAGCTTAAATGCATACAAGATTTCTAGATCTGGATATGAAGGAAATGGGCTCTATTTATAGGAAAAATAGAGAAATGGAGGGTTGAGATTGAGTAATCTCAACAAGGGTTAGGATTGATGAATTTATGATCCATGTGAGGGTTTTCAACCCAATCCCAGGATGAAAAATATCCTCATGAGATGGCTTGAGAGGAGAGGGAAGAAGCATTAAATGCTTTAGATGACATGAAGGTTACCTTAGGAGGTAAGGTTAAGCTTGAGTTGAATGAATAGACTTTTATCCAATGAATAATGCCTTTATCCAATGGACAAACTCTTGTGCAAGAGTTAGTGGGGATAACCATGGTCAAAGCAATGAATGCTTGAAGAGACCCATGAGTTAAATGGAGGTTGAGTTAGAGGGAAAGTCTCTAACCATGTGGGTGAGTTGAGTTAACCATTAAAGGTTATGTAAGAGCCATTAAAGGTTTGGAAGACTTTAGGGGTTAACTTGTTGGAGACATAAAGCATTTAATGCTTTTCAAAAGACTTTGGAGGCTTTGAGAAGTGACTTCAAGTTGCTTAGGAATGTGACAATAATTAGGGGATGGGATTAGGCTAATTACGAATGGTTTAAAAGAATCTAGAATGGGTTACAAGAGTCTAGTGGGTGAGAGAAAATAGGATTTTAATTAAAATAAAATTACTTTATTTCAACAAAATAGGTGCAACTTGCATTTGTAGGAGAATGCAAGTGGGAGGCTAGTTTAGGGATTTAAATAAATGTTTTATTATTTATTTAAAAGAGGAAAAGGGGTTAAATTAACTAAATGTGTTTTATTCATTTAATTGATTTAGAGTGTGGCTTAATGAATTAATTTATATAAATTGAATAATTTATTTGGTTAATAGGAGAAGAGGTTGAGGATGAAATTAATTAAATATTAATTTAATTAACTAATTATTGATGGGTAAATAATCAAATAAATAGTAAATATTCATTTAATTAAGTGGATAGATTTATGTGACTACATTTTCCCCTCTTTGAGATGGTGCGGTTTATCATGTTGTTTCAAAGAAAAAAAAAATAGGTGTGTGAAGAAATGTGCCCCATAAATGTTAATTTAATGGGTGGTATGGCCCCTCAAGAGATGGGTTGAAAAAATTCGAAAAATCAGGCGATCTCTCGAAAAAGAGGAAGAAGTTGGGGGGAGATAGAATAGAAGAATTTAGGATGAATGGTGAAAGAATGAGAGGAGACAGAGTGAATATGGAGAAACAAAAAGCCTTGAAGGTACACGGGGGCCATGGTGGAAATGTAGTGTTTGTGCTTTTGATTGATACAGTACAATTGATCAAAATTGGTTGGACAATCTGGTGCAATCGGTTTAATTGCCTCGGTTGAGGCAAAGTGTGACAGTTGATGTTAGTTGTTTGCTTGGATGGGATAAAGTCTAAGTAAGTAAATCAATGTGACCAGTTGAGACTTAAACAACTGATGTAATTGTTTGATGAAGTCAAGGTATATGAAGAAAAATACTCATTGAGACTTAGACAATTGATGTAATTGTCTATTTTGATTGTGTTTGATTGGTTGATCAATTGATAGTGTTTACATTGTAGGTTGTTTGTGGTGAATCATAGCAGCCTTGTTGAGACTAGGTCATGTTGACATGTGTTTTGACACACTCACCAACAGTCAGGTGGTTTACGCAAACACTCACCACCTCTCCTGAAAAGTAACGGGTTCGGAAGAACTCACTACCCCAAGGTCTCTGTAGTTGGGTCTTGACGGTAATGGATAGCTCAATGGCTGATGTAGTTATACCTATAAAGGGGCCTGCTAGTTAAAAATAAATCCCGCTCGTTTATGAACAATTGTACTTCCTTTTTTTTTGTATTTTGCGATTTAAGACTCTCCGGGGAAATAAAATGCGAAGCATAAGGGAAACAAGAAAGTGACAATAAGGACCAATATAATGACAACTTAATGAGCTATCCAATTAATTCCCTGCAATCCAAGTAATTATCAAACATTATCCCAGTTAGCATTCAACAATGAACCTCCAACAAACCTGCAATATCATCAATTTTACAGGCCTATGGAAATAAAAATCATCAACAATATGGCCTATGGCAATAATTCTCATACACCACTGTCATGCACAATATGATTCATAAAGTGATAGACAAAAACATGATTAAACCACGTTGCTAACTCTAAATAATAGACACTACCAGATTACACAGAACAATTTGGTAGAATATAAAGTAGATCAGGCAACCTACGAGCTGCTTTTCATATTAATCTCTATGAATGTATAACAGAAATAAGTCAAACTTCTTAACAATTTGAAAAAATACTCTAAAATCTCTAATTGGACCTCAAATCATCAATTAGCGGACCCTTACAAATGAATTCAACTTCTCAATTTATAGAAGTTCTTTCACCCTATTATTTAGGAAATAACTCTACCCTAAATTAAGAACTAAGAAAAAGGAGTCACAGTTAACTTGCAAGTTTCTGCTTGAACACTCCACTTAACAACTAAAAAACTGACACTGCATGAGCATTACGAAGACCCTGTTGGGTGAGCCACGTTTTTGTAATCATGCATGATTTCTTTCAAAATTGGGACTTGAGTGAGAGGAGCAGTTTAAAAAAAAAGGCTTTGCTATCTTTAGCAATTCTGGGAATATCCTTTATTTCTTGGAAAAAGCCTTATAATTTTCAATTATACATCCAACTGCTTGGGCTGGCGGATTGGCCACATGCTTAATTCTAAATTTATATTTCTTCAAAGCCTCATCTGTAGGTGTTACCTGTTCCTCTAACTCCTTCACCGTATCTGTCACCTCTTGACACTAAGTAATCAAATGTGTGTATCTATCCATAAGGGCAGCATCGAACTGGGCGGCAGGTCCTAGGTTTTATGCTTCATATGCATCCCATTGATTCAAAACTCATTGCTAGTCCATTATTCCAGTATCAGCTATTCTTTGGCCAAAAGGCCCTAGTATATTCAGTAAAAATTTCTCATATGACAAAATCTCTCTAAGAAGAGGGTCCCGAATATCAGTCATCTCCTTGATATACTGCTGATACATCTCTATTTTCAACTCCAGAATGTATATGTAGGATTGTAGATTGTCACAACTATCCCCTCCTAAAAGGTCCTCTTGTACTATCAGCTCCTCCCCTAAGCGTGGTATCCTTTTCAAAATTCGAAGTTGCTTATTAAAGGTGTTCTCTTTCTGCTCCCATTGAGTGGAGCATGTTGCCAAAGCTCCTCCCACCTATACTGCCTTGCGGTATTTTTTCATTGTAACTTGTAAAAACAATCTAATCTTGGCTGCATTTACTTGAGCCCAAGATTTGGCAGCCGCAGCTACTCGTCTCACCTCCAATAGTGCCTTTACCTTGCCTTCTGGCAATGATGAGGTTGAAGGCAAGTCATCTGTCTTACAGGAGTCCAAAGGCTTGCACATTTCTACAAAAGATGTTTATGCTATCCAAGTTGCACTTTAAGTTCTACATTTGAACTATGCTCCTTTTTCATGTGCCCTCTGACAACACTCATGGCTAGCTCCAAGGTATCAAATTCTCCCCACTTGGTCTACTTACCTAGGTTTACCTGTGAAACTTGGTATTTGGGAGAAGCTTGTCCTTCGGCCTGTGATGGAACCGCCACATCTACAATCACTTCACTGGAACTCATTTTTGATAGGTGGTGAACCGTCTTTAACTTCTTAATCTTTGGTGGTTCCTCGGTGATTGGTTGTTGTAGAGTAACCTTGGGAAGCTCTGCTTTTCCCTTTTTCTTTCCAAAGGTAAACTCTAACCATTCTGGTATATCTTTAGCTTCGTCACCTTGATGTTACAGAATCTCAACAGTTATAACATGCACCTCTGCCTACTCCTCTATCTGCTCCTCTACTTCAGCTTCCATTTGGCTAGGATGTTGGAATGATGAAACTTGGTGGGCTAAGTTAACCTAGAGAGCAGCTTGGAGAGCTTGTTGTTTATGTAACTCTCCTAGCTTACCACTGACCTCCTGATTGAATACCATTTCTTCTTCACCTAGCTCCATCTCTGTCTGCCCGACTTCTATATCCTTAAGCAAATCCTCTTGGTCTTGAGGAGTTAGAATCAATCTTTCATTCAGGATATTTTCTGCTTCACCTCCTTCTTGCTCACTACCTGGAGGTCATTGTTGGTCAAGGTCCTCTTCTTCTTGGTCAGAGTCAGACTCGATGTTTCTAACTTTCACTTTCTCAGTAGTGGCTGTAAATCCTTGCACCCTGGGTTGCCCTATGAAAACATTCACTGGTGGTGCGGGAGCAGCGGTCCCTGAAGGACCTGTTGTACCTATGGAGGGTGGTTGAGCAGGTACCTCCTCGGTGGCTTCTAGGTTCTCCTCTTGATCTTGAGTACCCTCTCCTTACTTGTGGCCTATAGCAGTCTTTGGTGGGAGAACTCTGGCAAGTGGAATTGTGCCTAGCCCATCGGTCACTCCTAGGTCTGTAGCCTTCTTTAGTAGTTCAAACTCCTTCATCTTTTCTTGGAGTTTCTTCAACAAGTCCTCAGCGCTTTCTTGAGGCTTGTCTTCCTCACTTGGGTTAGTGGAGGTATTCTATCTTGAAGCTAACCTTATTTTTCGAGCATACTCTTTATGACCTCTTGACTGCAGCACCCCTAAGGTGGATTCCTTTTGATTTGTCTTTGATGCACTGGGTCTGACCCTTCGGCTTAACCATTACTTAGTCCTGTTGATGACTACTTGGGAGACCTTCTCTATGTCTGTATCTTCGCTTGCAGACCATTTCACTAGGGAGAGGGGCCTCTTGTCTATCCCCGATTCTTTATAAATTGGATCAAGTAACTCTCCATCATCTCTCAGGTCTTTAGGGAGGTTAGTCTCAATGCCAAAGTCTCTGACCTGCAGTACAGACAACCTGTTATAATTCTTCTCCCTGACTTCAAAGCTGTCCTACAAATTGGCCCAAAAGTCTTCCAAGCTAGGCCTATGCCCCTCATATGCCTTAGGCATAGCTTGCTTAAGTTTCCCGTAGGGATCATAAAATTCCCTAGTATGATTATATTCTTTCAGGTTCAAATCCTGAAGCTCTTGCTCGGCCAATTTCACCACTTGTATTTTAGAGGAGGTGAAGTACCCAATGGACATCGAGAAATCAATTCTTGTCTTATGTTTTGATGACTAGAGTGATTGGAGGCCTATAAGTTGTCTTACATATTCCAACAGGATCACCCTATTGTTGCAATAACAAGGTAGCAGGATTGGATTCCCTGTGAATCCGCTAACTCTGATGTAAGTGGAACATGGGTTCTGGATGAACCAACACGCCCACTCCCAGATGATAGCCATAGCCTCGGGGCTAATCTGGTATCCTACATCTCTAGTAAACTTAATGATTATAGGGAAGACAAAAGCATCATTAACCCTCTTAAAGTGTGTCTTTGCATTTGTTAGAGTGAGCTAGGAATAATATTCCCATATCTTCTTCTATCCTTCTTTCTCTCCTAACTCCCCATTCTCTTGTAGGCCTGGGAATTTTCCAGCTCTGGCAGCTACCTAGATGACATATGATGTGAAGAAGAATTTTTGTGTTTGCTGCACTTCTTTTATTTGCCTACAGATATTGTCAAAGAGGATCTGTAGCCAGTCAAAGTATTGTTTCCCTATCAGAATGGTGGTCATGAACTGGAACATCCAAGGATGGAAGTTTTTGCAGTCTATCTTGCCAAAGGCCTTGCTGAGCATAATAATCAAGTCCCTTTGAGGCTCTTTGAAGTCCACCCTCAGGACCTCTGTAGCTTTGAGCCCTTTTTTCTCTCTTCTTCCAGCCAGTTGGTATTCATGTGTCTTTTGTTGGCTGACACCTTGTCGTTCCATGCCTTCAAAGCTTCTTCTTCTGTTAATAAGAATGCCTCTTCCCTAGTTGGGATTCTGAAGACGAACCCCAACATATCTAGTGACAGGTCAATAACAGTCTTTCCATGTGCATCAGTGCACTTTCTGGTGTTTGGATTTTAGAATGGGGCAATGGTCATTATAAACTCTGGTGCTTGTAGGGACTGCGGGAACACAGTAGCTTCCACAAGACCCGACCTCTTTATTATTTGGTAGAGAGCATCTAGGTTTGGTTTATCTAGTTGGGTTGCAATATCCTCAATCTCTATGTGTCCCACCTCGGTGTCTGTGACCCATCTAATTTGATCATCCAGCTTCGAAACATGAACCTGTCCTTGATATTGGTACTTCATAGTGGCTGGAAGTCTATCAATTTCTTTGCCCCTCTTGTTGGCAGATGTGTCCATCTAATCACTAGATCCTGCTGGCAAAACACAAGTCTTAGTCCTCAATGCTAAACATAAATCTTAATCTAGTTCGGGATTTCGGGGTCACAGGGTCCCGGGGTGGGATGACAATGAAACCCAAAACTCTGGGGACCCGGGGTTTCGAGGTGAAATGTAAGAGAAACTCGAAACTCTGGGGACTTGGGGTTTCAAGGTGAAATGGAAGAGAAAATCAGAACTCCAGGGACCCGGGGTTCCGAGGTGGATCGGTTGATGAAACTTGGAACTCCAGGGACCCGGGGTTCGGACGTGATATGGTGATGAAACCTGGAACTCTGGGGACCCAGGGTTCTGAGGTGTATTGGAAATGAAAGCTAGAAGTCAAGGGACATGGGGTTCCAAGGTGGAATGGAAGAGAAACCCAGAACTTTGGGGACCCGAGGTTCCGAGGTGGAATGGAAGAGAAACTCAAAACTCCAGGGACCCAGGGTTCCGAGGTGACACAGGAAGTGAAACCTAGAACTTCGGCAACCCGGGGTTCCGAGGTGACACTAGGGCATGCCGAACTACAAAACATCAAAGGAAAACAACAAAAACAAAAACAAAAAGACAACCAAACAAGAAAAACATGCAAGGAAGGATGATTCACCAACCTGGTGAATTGAAAAACCAACAAACACCGAGAGAGAGAGAGAGAGAGCTTCGGAAGACCAGAGGTTCATGACTTGGAACTAAGGAGGAGAAGGTCGATTGTGCAAATGAACTTAAAAGTTCATTAACTTGTATATATAGCCTCCCAAAAACCCATCTGTACGAAAACCATAAACATGACCCCAGAACTCCGGGGTCCCGGGGTTCCAAGGCCAAAAGAAAGGAAAAACAAAACAACCTCGGGACTCTGGAGTTCGGAGGTCAAAAGACCCAAGACCTTGGGACTTCGAGACTTTGAAATTCCAAGGTCAGAACAAACAAAGAAGACCTCAGGACTCCGTGACTCTGGAGTTCCAAGGTCAAAAGACCCAAGGGACCTCGGGACTCCGGGACTCCGGAGTTCTAAGGTAAAACAAAAAGGAAAGAAAAACAAAACAAGAAAGGGCGGCCACATTTTGACTCAAGGAGACCAAATGGGGAAACAAATATGCTAGGCATAACAGGTCATTATAATAAATGCTTGTTGTAGTCAAGGTTTTCCATAATCGATTACCTATTGAGACCCGAAGATACTTGATCAAAAAGTGTCTGTTGATAGTCTAGGTTTACGTGAGTCGATGTGCTAGTGTAGATAGAGTAACTGGCTTGATTGGGTTGATGGGAACCGATGAAGGGATTATGATGATGACCTACATGGGGAAGGTGAGTGGGGATTAAATGTTAGATAGAAGGTATGGAGGACCTAGAACTCATTCCTTATGGAAGAAGATTGAAAAAAGAGAGTATCCATTGTCATTACTATGTATGAATGATATGCAACAATATGGATGTATGGATGGATGTAATGCAACAAAATGCAATATATAAATAGATGAGATGAAATGATGATCCATAGATTATTCACAGTGCTCTTATTTCATCATCGAGCATAGTAGTATTGTTCTTGACCAAGGTAGTAGGAACCAAGTTTGAGCATTTCACCTATAAGCAAGCATCGCAGACAAGGAAAGTTCCCCTCCATTTTTGGTTCATGTGAAAATGGTCAAGGTATACACTATAGTCAGTAAGCCACAATGATCTATGATTGAATTTTTGCATAAGATCATGTAGCTTAGTGAACTTCCCATGTAGACACCATTAGTACATATCCAGAACATCATTGGAACAATCCATAGACAACAAACAAAGAAAAAGATATTAGAAATGATACCGGCTACTGTAATAACTTGTGGATATCCTGAAGTAGCATAGGAACCTGATATAAATAAATAAATAAATTGACCAAGTGCTTATTAGCTAAATAGAATTTTTTTGTCAAAGAAAATGTTACCATGTCTTTGTTTTGTGAGGAAGGATGCATCCTGGCGAAGATGGTTGTGTACAGATATTTTTACTAGTTGGTTGATTTGATAAGTGATTATCATTTGAGTAGCTCAAAATGTTTGTTTGGTATCTATTGCGATGTGTATGACCAATGAATAATATCCATTGCCATATTTTTGATTGATTTTTTTGATGTTTTATCATGTTTTTGGATTTTGTGAGTGTTTTTGAATGTTTTGGGTATTATTTTTGACCAATTTTGAATAAGGAACTCAACGAATGACAAGTAATATAGAATCCACTTCCATCAATAGGTTAAGAGAATTGCCCCCAGTTAGTTATTGTGATGAAAGCGGGATGCAAGACACATGAAGTACTAACCCTGATTGCAGATCAATAACAAGTCATGGTTTGAATAACAGATGAGTGGATGCAATGGATGTGATCGCAACAAGTCTGAAAGACAATGGAGACATAGCCTTTATGAGTGGTGCCTATTTTCCATGTTTTCACCATCATACTTACCCAAGGTGCCACCATAGTGGTTTTCACCATTTGGATGCATGATTTTTCTTTACTATTTTCTTGATTTTTTTGTATTTTCTTCAGGACATTTTTTTGAATGTTTTTGGTATTTTCTGATATAGTGGAGGAGCCTGATGCTCTGTAAAACTTATGTATGAAACCATTTGAGGTGCATGTTGTTGATTGCATCTGCTAGCAGTTCTCCTTCTGAAGTTGCCAATTGATATGCCCCAGATCCAAACACAACAATGATAACATATGGACCCAACTAGTTGGATCCAAACTTTCCTTGATGTTTTCTATTTGGTTGGTTGCGAGGATTCTCCCTGAGAACAAGATCACCTACCTCAAATGTATGAGGTTTAACCTGATGATTGTAGCTTCTTCTCATGCTCTGTTGATAGGCCTTGAGGTGGTTGTATGCAGCTTGTCGTCATTCATCAAGCAGTTCGAAGTCTTGAAGACATGAGACCCGATATGCTTCATCATCTATCAAATTATGCAAAGAGACCCAGAGAGATGGTATTTCAACCTTAATAGGTAGGATGGCTTCTTCTCTATAGACCAATGAGTAGGGAGTTACACCTACAGGGGTTAGAATGCTAGTTCGATATGCCCATAGTGTTGGATTTAATCAAATGTGCCAATCATGGACATCATCATTGGCTGTCTTTTTAAGTATTCTCAATATGTTTTTGTTTGATGCTTTGGCTTGACCATTTCCTTGTGGGTAATAGGGAGTGGAAAAATGGTGTTGGATATGAAACTTCTCACAAAGCTCATAAACATCCTGATTTTTAAAAGGAAGACCGTTATCTTTGATGATGGATATGGGTACACCATACTGGCAGATGATGTAATTAAGGATGAATGAGGCGATCTTCTTTCTAGTGAACTAGGTGAGTGGAATGACTTCAATCCACTATCTGAAGTATTCGGTGGCGATAATGATAAATTAATAGTTGTTGGATGAAGATGGATGAATTTTACCCACAAAGTCAAGTATCCATTGACAAAAAGGCCATGGTGTTGTGATTGGTTACAATTCCTGTGCTGTTGCATGTATCAGGTCTCCTTGAAATTGGCACTTCTTGCATTTTATGACAAAATAGTAGGAGTCTTTTTCCATGGATGGCCAATAGTATCCAGCGAGCATGATCTTATTTGCAAGTGAAGGACTGCTTGAGTGAGCCCCACAAATTCCTTCATGTACCTCTTCCAAGGCCCTTGTTATCTCATCTTGTTCCAGACATCGAAGGAGAGTACCATCAAGACTTTGCCTGTATAGGGTTTCGACAATGATGGTGTATCGAGCAGTTTGGCAGATGAAGGTTTTTCATTGGTTATTGGATTGGTTAGGAGGAAGTGTGTGATCACGGAGGTAAGTGAAGAAATCACTGTACCATGGGGATTTGGAACCAACTAGGCAACATATCATTTCAGTTTCAAGGATATCATATGTGGGGATCCAAAGTTGTTCTACCAAGAACTCATAGTGTGTTGAATTTTGTGGAAGATCCAGGAGAGATGCAATTATAGCCATTGCATTGACAACTCAATTTTGATCTCTAGGTACTTCATCAAATGTGATAGTTGTAAATGATTCTTTGTAACTATCCACCATCCTTTTATATGGAATGAGCTTATTATCCTTAGTTTGATACTCATCGGTGACTTTTCTAATAAATAGCTGAGAATCTCCATATACCTATAGCTCTTTTAGATGCCATTGTATAGCCAATCTAAGCCCTGTGATCAAGGCCTCATTTTGTGCTATATAATTGGTACATGGGAAAGTGAGCTTGTATGACTTCAGGATGCTGTCACCTTGAGGTGTGATGAAAAGAATACCTACCCCTGAGACATGTTTAGTAAATAAGCCATCAAAATAGAGCTTCCAAGGTTGTGTAGCTATGATCATGAAGATCTCTTCGTTTGGAAGGTTGGAAACAAGAGGATGGTGACCTGTGAGGGGTGCATCAACCAACTGATCTACAATAACTTGCCCTTTGATAGCCTTGCGGTCCACATAGTCAAATTCACTCAAGATCATAATCCATTTGACCAAGCGGCCTGTCAATGCTTCTTTGCTAAGTAGGTACTTGAGTGGATCTATTTTGGCAATGATTTGTACCTTGTGCGTTAACATGTAGTGCCTCAATTTGGTGGCTTCCAAGATAACTGCTAGGCAAGCTCACTCAATAGGTGTGTAATTGAGTTCATAGCCTACTAATCTATGAGAGATACAATATACATTGTAAGGAAAGAAATGTGTGGAAAACTCTCTCCTATCGTCAATTCTAAGGGGATTAGCTAGCAAGGAAGTATTTCAATTTCAGTTTGTAGTACATCAAATTAAACATAGATAGAAGATTAAGATGAACTAGATAGAATAGCACCAGAGAAAGACACTAGATGTATGTGGGAAAACCCTTACGGGTAAAAAAACCCACCACCAAAGAGAGATCACTTTATTCAGTAAACAACATGATTCCTATAAAGTTATCAGATCCTCTTTTTGGACTATGATCTTAAAACTCTGTTTAGTCCACTATGTTCTCACTAACTCTGATCTCACTCCATTTTTTTCTTGCTCCACTCTATTCTCACCAACTCTACTCTCACTAACTCTCTGGCAACATATATATCAGCCATTGATTATATCTTCCAAGTCGACCATTCAACTGTCAGTTTGCACTAATCAGTTAGACATCTAACTGCCTACATCGGTATGTATTCGTGAGAAAACAATTATCCCACATGCACCCAGGAATCACACCGGTTCGTATCCAAACACACCAGTAGGAATTTCTAATGTGACCATGATCTCATCTTTTGGAGTTCGGTTTGAAATGAGCATCCATGGTCGGTCTCTACTCCATCAGCTCATCGGAAAGACCACAAATGCATTGCTCCGATCTCCCGATGAACCAGTAGACGAATCCACTAATGTGGCTCCAAATTAGGTCGTCTCCATTGGCTCATTAGGATAGCCTTCAATAGGTAGACCCAATCTCTCAGTGACACCACATCGACTCTATCGGGCCATCGACATAACCCAACAATATCATCCCGATCTTCGATGATACTTTGATCATTGAAGGCGACTCCATCAGTCATTGACATAGCTTCCATCTTGTCAACCCAATTGTCGATATCAAACCGATCGCCAAAGATGACCTCATCAGTTCATCGACAAGATAATCAAGTTAGCTATCCCAATCTTTGATAACATCAAAGTCAACCAAAGAGGATCCATTGGGTAATCGACATGGCATTCAACAAGCTCATCTAATAGCCAATGACATCTTGATCTCTGAAGGTGACTTCATCGAATCATCGGTGTATGCTAACCAAGATCACCTCATAGCTGATGTCAACCTAAGACAACTACATCGGGTATTGGCATAACACTGAACAGGTCCACTTGATAGCCGATGCTACCCTGATAACCGAAGACAACTTCATTGTGTCATCGACATAACTTCAAACCTGCTTCTCCAAGAACCAACACAAGGAGGATACATTGTGTAGACCTAACCAGATAATTGTCCGCAACATGTTCATCAGCCAGAGTTACACTAATAGGAAAAATCCACAATCCACAACCCGATACCTTCCCACAAGCTGTACCATCAAGGTAAGTTACACCGATCAACCCAAACACTGGTCAAGAGAATTTGAGGCATATTTCCAACAATCTCCCACTTGCCGAGGAATTTAATGGACCTGTCTACCATGCTGAACACTTATAGATTTCATTGAGAACCATGGACTCTAAAGCCCATCAATGCTGATATACCACTCGATCAGAAAACATCAAGAAAATAAATTAACATGTGCACCTATACAGAGCAGTCTCATCTCATTCATGAATACTTCCACCTTCTACCATGCCACTGGCACTAGACATACATAGAAGATATCCACTGAGAACACTACAACTCTATCTCCCGAGAACACAAATCTCATGATCCAAAAACTAACCGAATGTACAAACATTTGTTATAGACATAGCTAGAATAGCACCCACAACAAGTGCTAACACATCCAACTACACATACCCTTAAGGTATACCAAAATGAATTTTAGAACATTAACATGTACAACCTGTTACTCATAGTCTCAAGATTCACATGAGATACACACCAAGAAGCTCCCACTGACAAGGTAATTTCAAAGTTGAAAATAACCGTTTACAACATCACATAGAAGTGAATAATTCTTTGTACCAAGAGCTTTCCCAATACTGACTAGAAACAAAGATCTTGCAAGAAAGTCTTCACAACACCCTACATCATGCCCTTCTACACCCACCTCTTAAATTTCAACTATGTTATAATAGATGAATACATCTTAGTTGGACCTATTAATCATTCCAACACATACATCTCTAGCCACAAGAGAAAGATAGCACCATCTATGTTTCCATGTATCCATGAGCACTTGTAATTGATCAACACATGCCAACCTCCAAATGCATAACCACATTATCATGAAGTATCAAACAATATAACCAATGTACTCAAAACACATAAACAAAAACTAGATCATTGTCAAACTTCCAATTGCAGAATCAGGAATATAAACATGACAAGATGATCTAAAACACCTCTTCCAAAGAGATTACATTCTTTGTATAAACATAACCATATTATGTCAAAACTCTAAATGCATCTCAAGAGTGTAACCAAACATAATATAATACATCCTAACTAAGGAAAACATGTCAAAATATGACATAAAAAAATTCTCTACCAAGGACCCCTTTATGGATCCTCAAGATGTCAGCATCTTTAGTCACATGAAGAACATTCACCATCAAATGATGAATTTTCATCACTGCCAAAGACCCATGATACCTAGTCTCACCTGACATCGTTATTGAACTAGACACCACTAGATGTCTGACTTGCCAAAGCAACTTAGAAGACATCTCCATCCTCATTCAGAGAGCACCTAGAATCTGAATAATATGAAGAACTCTTATTTTCTTTCTTCTTCTTCACTTTGCAATCCTTCCAAATGTGACCAACTTGCCCACAGTTCCAGCACTTTTCTTTGGACTTCTTGACCAACTTGACCAACTTTCCTCTAAATTGGATTTAGACTTCTTGTCCTCTATCTTGCCTCCAATAGCAAGGGCCTCCTTGACCATCTCAGAAGATTTCCTTCATGTTTCTTCTGATAGAAATGAAGCAACCACTTCTTCCATCTTGAAAGTGGTTTTTGTACTCCCAATGGCCATTACTAGATGATCCCATGTGTCAGGAAGATAACATAATAGGAGCATACATCGATCCTCATCATTAATCTTGACTCCCACAGAAGTTAGCTGAGCAACCATCATGTTGAAAACATTCAGATGATCTGCAACAGATGTACCCTCGTCCATCTTCAAGGAATACAACTTCTTCCTCAGAAACAACTTGTTTACCAAATATTTCCCTTGATAAATATCTCCAAGTTTCTTCCATAGAAAATGTGCAGTCTTTTCCTCATGAACGTTTAACAAAACAAAGTCTGCTCAATCCTCTGGCTTTTCTATCTGCAAGATCTCAGTCTTCTTTCTTAATGCCTGAAGGTTTTTGTCCAAACATAGCAACCCACAGCTCTCGATCAACTAGCAAATCTTCTACCTTGAGTTTCCACAACTCAAAGCTTGAACCATTGAACTTCTCAATGTCCACTCATCTAGAAGTGTGTTCCATCTCAATCTGCAAACCAGATTGATAACTTAATGATGAACAAATAGTACCAAACCGGTACTGAGAGGGGGGGTGAATCAGTACAGGCAAAAACTCAACCTTAAACCAATTTGTCAACTAACACTTATGCACTGATAGACAAACAGTAGCACCGGTCCTTCAATAGAGTTCAAACTGCAAAACCCAGTGTAACTAAGACGAGCAAAGACTAGTTGACACTTATCTTCTCATATAATCTAACTCTCCATTCCCATTTCACTCTAATGCATGAAAAGGCAATCTACCATCAAAGATGTACATATTATAGAAAGATTAACATGCATCACCACTTAATCAGAAAACAATCATAACATCACACATGACACACATATTTCACACGTGGAAACCCAACTGGGAAAAACCACGGTGGGGATGAATACCCACAAGCTTGTTTTTGAACTCTTTGGAAGTTCGCTCTATTAGGAGCCTTGTTTGGTTAAAGACAGATACAATAGGTTCTGTTAGGAACTGATCCTGCTAGGGATCACCCGGTTAAGGGATGGCTAGAACTCAATAGCTAAACGATATCAATGACTCAATAGCTTCGAGTTACCTTGTTAGAGGATTTTCAACAAGCTGGTTAAGGCTACCCTGTTAGGGGATTTCACAATTGTTGAAGTAGTTAAAGATCAACAGGTATATCAATGACCTAATAATAGCACTCAATGCCAATGTAGATCCGCTTAAGCTCCTCTTCACCTTCTGCACTTACACTCTGTAGATATGACTTCTCTCCTATGGTCTGACAAGAATCATGTATCTCTTCTCTTAGATACACACACACAACTTTTGCCAACAAATTTTGAAAGAATCACAACATCGACCTTATAGGACAATAGACGGGTCAGTAGCATAAACCCTAAACCCTAGACCTATTAGGTTAAGGAATTCAAATGGTTCAATCTTGACCGTTGATCATACTGTATTGAATGCAACAGTCTTCATCCAATCTCAAAACATTATCCATTGTTCATTTTCCACCAATTTCATGGTGGCTAATAACCCATAACACGTTATCACCGTTTACAGACTTCACGCATTCCCGAGGTAGATAGGAACACTCTTCTTTATGCAAGATCCTTCACGCGCACAAGGCTTATGTGGCAACACTATCTGTTCTTCGTTATCATGCTATCTTCATCACACAAAGATCACCAATTGAGTCACACAGGCTTAAGATACTCCAACCGGAAATCCTGAAGTGGAAACTACCTACCAACTGGTAGTCATAGAATGCTTCCATGTGTCAGTTCCCATGACTACATGTCAGTTCACCTTGACATGCCGGTTCACCTTGAACAAATATAATTCTTTACTTTGGCATATATACCAGTTCTCACATATGTCAGTTCTCTCTTCTTATCACATACTGACATCAATGACAACATACAATATCATTATGTCCTCATACCGATTCACATAATACCAACAATCTCCCCCTTTGGCATTGATGGCAATATACAAAGATATCTTTCTGCAAACTCATCTTCTCCCCAATTTCTATAGATATCTTCTCCGCTACACTTCTTCTCCCCCTTTGACAACAATGCCAAAGTGGAGGCACAAACATCCTTGTTCCATTATGTTGCTCCCCCTGAGGAGTAGCATCCTTCAACACATCAATCAAAAAAAAATTGACTATGCAATACCTGATTGATGTGGAACAAATACTTTTAATTTACCTCTTGAAGGGGCAGTACTCCCAATTCACCTCTTAAATACACAAATGTAGTCTTTTGGAGAGGCTTGGTGAATATGTCTGTTAACTGCTCCTTACTGGAAACATGTTCCAGTGCAATCTCTTTATTCTGAACCTTTTCCCTCAAGAAATGATACTTAAGCTCAAAATTCTTGGTTCTAGAATGTAAAACCGCATTCTTTAAAATATTGATAGCACTTGCGTTATCACAGAATATACTTACTAGTTCAGATACAGGGATTTTGAAGCCATCTAATACATGCTTCATCCAGATTGTTTGAGTGTAGTTCATGAAAGCTGCAACATACTCCACTTCCGCTATAGACTGAGAGATATAGCTCTGCTTCTTAGTCATCCATGAGACCAGTCTACCACTGAGAAAGAATGCACCACCGGTTGTGCTTTTCCGATCATCCACATTACCTACCCAATCAGCATCTATGAATACTTTCAGGTTGACATCATTGTTGTATGGGTACCACAATCCATAGTCAACTGTTCCCTTCAGATACCTAAGAATTCGCTTGACTGCAACCAAGTGGGATTCTCTTGGATTTTTCTAGAACCTTACAATAATGCCAACTGTATGTGCAATATCTGGTCTGCTATGCACTACATAATGCAACTTACCAATCATTGATCGGTATTCCTTCTCATCAACCAATGCGGAATCATCCTCTTTTGATAATTTGCAACTGGTCACCATTGGTGTACCAATTAGATTGCTATCTTCCATGCCAAAGGTCTTCAACACCTCTTTGACATATTTGGACTAAGTGATAAAGATTCCATCTTTCATCTGCTGGATCTGCAGTCCAATAAAGAACTTAATCTCCCCTATGAGTGACATCTCAAACTCTTCCTTCATCTCATCAGCAAACTCATGACTCATCTTGTCATCTCCACCAAAGATAATGTCATCAACAAAAACTTCATAGATCAAGATCTAATCTCCTTCAAATTTCAAGTAGATATTGTTGTCTTCACTTGTTCTCTCAAATCCAATCCTCATAAGATGGGAATGTAGACATTCATACCATTCTCTAGGTTCCTGCTCTAGACCATATAAGACTTTATGTAGCCTGCACACCATATCACTGTCTTTAGATAGGGAAAACCCATCTGGTTTCTCTATATACACCTCCTCTTTAAGTAAACCATTTAGGAAAGCATATTTTACATCCATTTGATATACCTTGAATCCTTTAAAAACTGCATATGCAAGAAGCATACAAACTCCTTCCAATCTGGCTACAGGAGCAAAGGTTTCTCCATAGTCTTCTCCTTCTTCTTGAGCATATCCTTTGCACACCAATCTGGCTTTGTTCCTGATCACTGTGCCATCCTCATTTAGCTTGTTTCTGAATGCCCATTTGGTGCCAATGACATTTTTATGTTCCGATCTAGGTACCAAGGACCATGTACCATTTTTCTCTATCTGGTCAAGTTCCTCTTCCATTGCCTTGATCCAGTCTTCATCTTTATGAGCCTCTTTGAATGACTTAGGCTCAAATTCAAAGAGCAAACATGAGTTTTCTCTGATCTTTCTTCTTGTAAGGATTCTTCCATCCTTATCTCCTATGATCTGCTTAAAATCATGATTCAGCTTGACATACCGAGGAATAGTCTTGACTGGTTCTTCTTGCTTTTCCTCTTCATCCTCATCTTCATAAGTACCAACATTCACCAGTTCAAGAACACTATTACTGGTACTTGGTTGACTGACAACAGTTCCTAGAAGGTTGCAACCGGTTCATTTACAGCTTGCTCACTACCTATTTCTTCTGGTTTCTCAGACGTTTCATCAACTCTCACATTGTTACTTTCCATAATTCTTTGAGTCCTATTGTTGAAACACCTGAGAGCTTTACTCTTGGTGGAATATCCTAGAAATATTCCCTCATCACATTTAGCTTCAAACTTTCCCTGATCTTCACTCCTCTTGATGTAATATTTGCTACCAAATACCCTAAGGTAGCTAACCACAAGTGTCTTACTGATCCAATACTCATAAGGAGTTTTATCCTTACCTTTCTTGATGAGTACCCGGTTCATTGTGTAGACTACAGTGCTTATCGCTTCTCTCCAAAAGGTGTGAGCTACTTTTCCTTGAATCAACATGGTTCTAGCTGCTTCAACCATAGTCTGGTTATTCCTTTCTACTAGGCCATTCTGCTATGGAGTCCAGGGGGCAGACAGTTACCTCTTGATGCCAAATTCTTCACAAGAAGTGAATTCCCCTCCTTGATCAATTCTGAGACACTTGATCCTTTTACCACTTTCCTTCTCCACTAATGCTCTAAAAACTTTGAACTTCACAAAGGCTTCAGACTTGTCTTTCAAGAATGTTACCCACATCATTCTTGAGTAGTCATCAGTGAGAATCATGAAGTACCTATCACCCTGCACACTTCTAGTTTTCATAGGACCACACAAATCAGTATGCACAAGATCAAGCAAGTTGTCCACAGTGAAAGATTTACCTTTAAAGGTTGAGGAAGATATTTTCTCCAATTGACACTCTCTGTGCAAGGTATTATCTGGTGTGCTTAGCATCGACAACCCTCTAACTACTAACTACCTTGATCTTACTAGCCTTCACAATGTTATCAAAGTTTACATGACAGAGTCTCCTATGCCATATCCAGCTATCATCAAACTTAGCCATAAGACATGTACTTATATTTGCTTTCAGATGAAATAGGTTACCTTTGGTTTGCATGTCGGTGGCCACCAATTCACCATCTTTTCCTTTGATTCTGCAGATTCCATTCTTGAATTCCAGAGTGAGGCCACTATCATTCAGCCGGGCAATACTCAGAAGGTTGTGTCTGAGACCATCAACCCAATACACATTGTCAGCACTACTCTTTCCATTCAAAGAGATGGACCCTTTTCTTTTAACCATACATGGTGCATCATTGCCAAAATGAACCACACCACCATCATACTCTTCCAAGGATAGAAACTTGCTATGATCACCAGTCATATGGTGTGAGCAACCACTATCAATAATCCATTCATTAGAATTATCAAAGTGGGAGACAAGAGCCTTCTTGTCTGACACATCTTCCTTTACAACAACAAACACAATGTCTTCATTCTCTTCATTTTTTGATTCCTTATTTGTGACACCTTCATCAACTACAACAAAATAGTTTCTCTGGTTTCCTCCTTTGAATTTTCTGAATCTTTCTGGTTTATCCTTGTTGTCACTATTAGAACAGTTCATAGCAATATGTCTTATCTGGTTACATGAAAAACATTTCAAAGGGAGCTTACCTCTGTATTTACTGGTTCCTTTTGGAAATTTCCTAGCAAGAAGAGCTTCAAATTCCATCAGAAACTCCTCATCATCCATTACTCTGCTCTGTCTTGGTTCACCACTAGTGCTTGCTTCTTTTTCTTTCCTGGATGGTACAGCAGAAGCTCTAAAAGCTGATTCAGTCTTTTGAACACTCCCATCAAAACTATTTATCTCATAGGCTATCAAATTTGCTATGATGGAGTCCAAGGATACCTTAGTCTTGTCTATTGATCTCAGCTCTTGAATAGTAGCAACCCTTATTGCATAGACCAAAAATAGGGATCTCAGCAATTTGCTTACCACAATGGAATCTTCCATTTTACCACCTGCACTCTTGATATCTTTGACAACAATTTTGATTCTAATACCATACTGTTGAATGGTTTCACCTTCAACCATTTGCATGTCTTCAAACTTTCCTCTAAGGCTTTCTTCCTTAGCTTGTTTTACATGCTCTTCACCTCCATAGATATTTTCAAGAGCATCCCATACCTCTTTGGGATTTACCTTATCTTGGACATCAATAAACTCAATATCAGATAAACTACTGATTAGGGCTTCCATGACTTGCCCATTCTCCTGTATCTCTCTCTTTTGATAATCGGTGAGAGTACCAGTAGGGTAAACATAGGGATTCTCAACATAGCTCCAGTGTTGAGCACCCATGCTTCTGACATATATCTTCATTCTATCTTTCCATATACTAAAATTTTCTTTGTTAAACTTTGGCCCTTCCCTCTTCATCATTATAACAGGATCTTTCCCTCCACTGGTTAAGCTTACAACATAGAGGACCTGGAGGATGCTCTGATACCAATTGAGAACTTAATGATGAACGAATAGTACCAAACCAGTACTGAAAGGGGGGGGGATGAATCATTATAGGCAAAAACTCAACCTTAAACTAGTTTGTCAACTAACACTTATGCATTGACAGACAAACAGCAACATCGGTCCTTCAATAGAGTTCAACCAGCAAAACCCAATGTAAGTAAGATGAGCAAAGATTGGTTGGCACTTATCTTCTCATATACTCTAACTCTTCATTCCCATTTCACTCTAATGCATGAATAGGCAATCTACCATCAAAGATGTACATATTACAGCAAGATCAACATGCAACACCACTTAATCAGAAAACAATCATAACATCATACATGACACACATATTTTTCACGTGGAAACCCAACTAAGAAAAACCATGGTGGGGATGAATACCCACAAGCTTGTTTTTGAACTCTTTGGAAGTCCGCTCTGTTAGGAGCCTTGTCCAGTTAAAGATAGATACAATAGGTTCTGTTAGGAACCGATCCTTTTAGGGATCACCACGTTAAGGGATGGCTACAATACCCGGTTATGGGTTAAACCCTATTAAGGGTACCTTGTTAGAGGATTTCAAGAACTCAATAGCTAAAGGATATCAATGACTTAGTAGCTTTGAGTTACCTTGTTAGAGGATTTTCAACAAGCTGGTTAAGGCTACCCTGTTAGGGGATTTCACAGCTGTTGAAGTAGTTAAAGATCAACAGGTATATCAATGACCTAATAATAGCACTCAATGCCAATGCAGATCCACTTAAGCTCCTCTTCACCTTCTGTACTTACACTCTGTAGATAGGACTTCTCTCATTTGGTCAAGTAAGAATCACATATCTTTTCTCTTAGATACACTCACACAACTTTTGCCAACAAATTCTGAAAGAATCACAACATCGACCTTATAGGACAATAGACAAGTCGGTAGCATAAACCCTAAACCCTAGACCTGTTAGGTTAAGAAATTCAAACGGTGCAATCCTGACCATTGATCATACTATATTGAATGTAACAGTCTTGATCCAGGGTGAATTCACAAAGTTGGTTCCCACTTTGCCAACAAAGGAATTTGGCAAAAGTGGGAACTTTGATTTTCTCGGTGTTCGAGCGAAATAGCATTGTTCACTCAGACTACCCCTGGCAGTCCAAGCGAACCCCACTACAGACCTGGGTTCACTCAAACTATGGGTGAATTTTGGGTTCGAGCGAACCCCCCATTCGCTCGAACACTTTTTCGGTTAGGGTTTTTTAAAAAATTTATAAATTGCGAAAATGACAGTTAAAGGGTCATTATCAAATTTGTCTTTTTCTATCTAGTGGGGGTTGGATCGAACCAATCGTCAGCATCACATCACCGAGCTTTGTCTGCAGCAACTAGCATCTTTCCTATTTCAGGTTTCGACCTTTATTATATCAAGTGCACAAAATAACCCTTTGTTTGGTTTAATAATGTCTTTTTTTATTATATTTGTAAATAATATGTTTGTTAATTTATTTTTTAATTAAATAATTGTATATAAATATTTTTTTTCAACATTTTAGAAAAATGTTTGATAATTTATTGTTTTTCATTATTTTAGAAAAATGTTTGATAATTTAATGTTTTGACTGAAATGTGTCAGTTTGTTTTTAAAATTACATAATTGTATAGATGTATATTTTTTCAACATTTTAAAAAATTGTTATGAAAAACATAGAAAACTAAGGTAGTAAATCAGAACTTAGAAAAACATTAGCCAAAAAAGAAAATTAGAAAAATGTTGCAAATGTAAATATAATAAATTAAACGTTAGAAAAATTAATAAATTTTAATTTAAATAAACATTAGAAAATTTAGATAACAAATTTAAACAAATTAGACAAAATAAATTTCCTCTACAATGTGACCCATTTTCACATCCTATTACATGCACAAAATGACCCCTTAAGACCACATATGCCCTGATGACACTATACGTTCCCTTAGGAGGTCATAGAGGATCACATATAACATACTAGTGTACATGTATGACATTCCCTTTAGGATCACATCTAGTGTCCTAAGGGGTCATACGTGGTCCTAAGGGGTCACACATGTGTTATAACACATGCGTGACCCCTTAGAACCGCATATGACCCCTTATAAAATTGTAGTGTGAATGACATATGCCTTAGTCCATCAAATAATGTCTTAACACATGCGTGACCTATTACAACCGCATATGACCCTTTATTAAATCCTAGTGTGAATGACATACCCCTTAGTCCATCACATAGTGTCTTAAGGGCTTGTATGTGGTCCTAAGGGGTCACACATGCATTAACACATGCGTGACCCCTTAGTAGGTCACATAGGACCCCTTATAACATCCTACTATACATATGACATTCCCCTTAGGATCACATAGTGTCCTAAGGGGTCATATGTGGTCTTGAGGGGTCATGCATGTGTTATAACTTATGCATGACCCCTTAGAACCACATATGACCCCTTATAAAATCCTAGTATGAACAACATACCCCTTAGTCCATCACACAGTGTCTTAAGGGGTCGTATGTTGTCCTAAGGGGTCACACATGCATTAACACATGAACGGCCCCTTAGTAGGTCATGTATGACCCCTTATAACATCCTACTGTACATATGACATTCCCCTTAGGATCATATAGTGTCCTAAGGGGTCATATGTGGTTAGAACCACATATGACCCCTTATAAAATCCTAGTGTGAATGACATACCCCTTAGTTCATCACATAGTGTCTTAAGGGGTCGTATGTGGTCCTAAGGGGTCACGCATGCATTAACACATGTGTGACCCCTTAGTAGGTCACATATGACCCCTTATAATATCCTACTATACATATGACATTCCCCTTAGGATCATATAGTGTCCTAAGGGGTCATATGTGGTTAGAACCACATATGACCCCTTATAAAATACTAGTGTGAATGACATACCCCTTAGTTCATCACATAGTGTCTTAAGGGGTCGTATGTGGTCCTAAGGGGTCACGCATACGTTAACACATGTGTGACCCCTTAGTAGGTCACATAGGACCCCTTATAACATCCTACTATACATATGACATTCCCCTTAGGATCACATAGTGTCCTAAGGGGTCATACGTGGTCCTGAGAGGTCATGCATGTGTTATAACATATGCATGACCCCTTAGAACCGCATATGACCCCTTATAAAATCCTAGTGTGAATGACATAACCCTTAGTCCATCACATAGTGTCTTAAGGGTCGTATGTTGTCCTAAGGGGTCACGCATGCATTAACACATGCGTGACCCCTTAGTAGGTCACATATGACCCCTTATAACATCCTACTATACATATGACAGTTCCTATGTGTCCTAAGGGGTCATATGTGGTCCTAAGGGCTCACGCATGCATTAACACATGTGTGACCCCTTAGTAGGTCACATATGACCCCTTATAACATCCTACTATACATATGACATTCCCCTTAGGAACACATAGTGTCCTAAGGGGTCATATGTGGTCCTGAGGGGTCATGCATGTGTTATAACATATGCATGACCCCTTAGAACCGCATATGACCCCTTATAAAATCCTATTGTGAACGACATACCCCTTAGTCCATCACATAGTGTCTTAAGGGGTTGTATGTTGTCCTAAGGGGTCACACATGCGTGACCCCTTAGTAGGTGACATATGACCCCTTATAACATCCTATTGTCCACATACGGCGTTCCCCTTAGGATCATATAGTGTCCTAACATATGACATTCCCCTTAGGATCATATAGTGTCCTAAGATTTAAATATGTATGTCAAAGATTTAAATATACACGTGTTAGATCTCTCTATTCTTGAATTGTTTATGTATGTCAAAGATTTAAATATGTACACGTGTTAGATCTCTCTATCTCTCTGAAATATATGTTATCTCTAGATCTGAAATATATGTTCTCTCTCTCTCTCTCTCACTGAAATATTTGAAATTGTTACATGTATTTTTTGAAAATGAAAATGATCTCTTTGTCTCATGAAGATTTATATGTATATAATCTCTCTCTCTCTCTCTCTTCTTACATATTTATTTTAACTTAATGACATGTACCTAGATAGATGGCATCCCAGGATATACCTTCACAAGCTCCTAATCAGGATCCACCTGTGCAGGCTCCACATTAGGAGCCACCACAGCAGGATCCCCCCTTGCCCGACATTGCTACTATTTTTCATTACAGTGATCGGGAGTTGCATAGGTTGAGGGCCATATTAGATGACCCTCATACTGATGGCATGTACAAGAGTACATGCATGTCCATTTTTGACAGTTTGAGGACACTGAGGGATCGCTTAGTATCTCATACCTCATTCTCACCTGAGGTTATAGAGGATATATATAGACAGTTGAGGAGTGAGGTGAGGGGTCCTCATTCTTTTGCTGATGTGGTGGGGGTGGTTGTGAAGGAGACCATCAAGGAGATATGCTTCCCACAATATCAGGAGAAGAGTAAGGTGAGGGTATATCTGGTTACTAGATGTATCGACCCATAGGTTGCATCACTGATTTACCCATGATTCTTAGCTGCCCATGGTCATTATCCTAATAGTGACCAAATACCATTATACTTTGCACAGGAGGTATTTGTTGAGGTTCATTGTCAGATGAAACCAAACTACCTTGATATTCCAGGATATTATGGATAGGGGAGGGGTAGGATTGCTGATAGAGATGCATATCGTAGTTATAATGGTTGATAAGGTTGGACTAGCTATTATAACTGGAATAGGAAGACTCATGGATGTACCGACTGTTTCCAAAATTGATGTACATGCAGGAGTGCTGATAGGTGCAAAAGAATGTGTCAAAACTGGAGAGGTTGCAAAACTTACTATACATGCTGCAGGAGAAGTTGTGATCTCGGTGACTGAAGAAATCACTTGTTGCTCGGTAGAAGCAACACTCTGCATCCCGGTAGATAATGACATGCTCTGCAGCTCGGTGGATGAGGTAACTATTGGAGTCTAGAGCTGAGAGGTGATTGGCAATGATTGAGCAATAGATGTAGCTACTGTGCTCACAATCCTGCTGGCTGAAGCTGATGATGCAACGCCTTTCTGCGGTGAGTGAGGAAGAGATGCAATGACTTTTGCTGCTACCTATTCAGGATCATCTTCTTCATCACCTATTATCACCGTGTCACCTTCTTCTTCTTCACTTATGATTACCATGTCTCCTTCTTCCTTAGCTGCTTCTTCTTCTTCCTTCTCCTCTTCATCCTCTTCATCCTCTTCTTTTTCACCCTCAGTTGTTACCATGGGGTCAGATGGCATTGGCAGATTATATATCCTTTTCCACACAATTGTGGCATTATTTACTATTGCTTCTATCTGCTTGGAGAGAACTAAGAAGGTATGAAACCTAAGTGTCATTTGGTGTTCATTCTTCTTTAATGCCTCTTTTACTTCTTTGCATGTCAGGTTTGGTAACAACTGTTTTAAGGTTTGTGCATAAATGTCTTTGACAGTTTGCACTGCTGAAGTCCATCTTGGTCTAATCCTGACTAGAAGCTCATTTGGAATTTGAGAACTAATATCATCTGGGGTATATTTCCATTTACCCATTTTATTCAGTAAAAGCTCCTCGATCTGTATCTTTTCTGCATCTGATCTGTTTTCATACCTCAGTGCCTTGAAGTTAGACATGCCAGATCCTTGTTCCAACTGCTTCAATTTTTCTTCGAAGGTAGGAGGGGGTCTCCTGAATAGAATTTCACTTTCTTTCTGCCCTTTTCTGGTTTTCCTTGTGAACACTGCAGTTTTAGGTTTGGGCTTTGTGATTACTACTTTGCCTTTCTTCTTTGATGTTTCTGTTTCCTCCTCTGATTCCTCTTCTATTTCTTCTGTTTTAGCTGCCTTTCTCTTGGTACTGGTGGTGGCCTTTGGAAGCTTGTTTTCAAGCTCAATTCTGGCTTTGGCCTCATCATAAGTGCCAAATGCAGGGGTGTTGAGAATGGCTGGTTCATTTATTCGGGCTTCTATTATATCCCTTGCTTCATCTATGTTAATTTCATAGGGTAATGGTTTTACCCATGCCACTCAGGGTATGGCTGCCTGGATGTAAACTTTATCACAGTCTACCATGAAGCATATATCATCCTTGTAATCTTTTACCAACTTAGGAGGAATCCTGAACCTGTTGTTCATTTTGTCCTTAAATTCTTCAAAATAATTATCCATTACTGTCTCAAAATTCTGACCTATTTCTGCTATAAACTCATTTATCTGATACAAAATTGGAGTATCCTTCCTCCATACTACCGTGCCTTTAGAAGGGAAAAAGTTTTGTACATAGAAAAATATACAAATCAACAAAGAACCAAATTTGCATGGATTATTCTTTGATGTCCTTATACTGTCCATGTTCTTGTTGAATTGTGTTAGTAAAACCTCTGCTAGGTCAAAATCCATGTTCTTCTTTACTACCTTGTAGGTAAGGTCTACCGCCTCACATGCCACACTATTTAGCCTACTGGAACTATACAGCTTATATGCAATGATAATAATACCAAATTTAAGTTCAACATCAGATACATTGTTAATTTTCATTCCTCTGCCATCCCACTCAGCTTGAGTTAACTCCTGCAGTTCGTCCCAACCTAGGGTTTTGGTGGATTTTGCTCTGTCTGACATCGGTAATCCTATGATTCTATGAATCATCTTCTTTGTTATTAAGATAGGTTGATCTAACCAAAGTTGCCCATCATGTACACGGCTCAATACATACCTAATCCATTTTACTTGAAAGTTTCCTGGTAGGTGTGGGATATGGGTCAAGCCTTTGATTTCCAAATGTCTATGCTCGGGTTTCAGGGTTTTGTCAACACATAGCTGATCTAGGGCATTGTCCATTTCCAAAGTCCCTAACTCTTGAATAGTGCATTTGAAATGAGTACGAATGTCATTGATGAGAAGTACCTTGGAAGGAATTCTGGACTGTGCTCCACTTGGGTCGAGTGATTCTGTGATCGCTGGAACGAGTTTGAAGTTCGGCGCTGTCCATTTAACTCCTTTCACTAACATATTGGAAGTCTTCTTCGCCTTGCTCCTGCTGGTTGTGCTAGTAGAAGTCATTGCTGAATAACCTGAGTTCCTTTTAGATTCTTCACTACAAATTCATCTTAAATCTCCTTAAGCACTTTGAAAACCTAAGCTCTTCGAATGCTGAATAATGCAGTGAAGAATGAAGTTGATTTTGCCCTTTTTATTAAAATTATGTCATTAATGCTTGATAAGTGGGTAGGTGAGATGACTTAATGACTTTAGCGATTGCTCGGTAAGACTGACCTAACTCGGTGTTCTTATTTCTGACCTAACTCGGTAAGGTCTGCAGTTTTACCATGCTCGGTAACATTCAACTCGGTAAGTGATTTTTCTGTATGTATCGGAAATACTGATTTCATCGATTATGCTTTTGTATTTTAGAACTGCTTATGGTAAGGTTTTGAAGATGCAGTTCCTTATCTTCTTTAATGGATCTAATTTGTAATGGTGGGGTCACCCAATTCTTGAGTGACAGGACCATTGCTTGAATTATCCTGCTCGGTAGGTTTAGGAACCCACTGCTGTCTCATCTGTTTCCGAATGTTGTCAGCTTTAGATTTCTTTTCATCTTCAATCTTCTTTGTGTTCATGCAATTCTTGGCTATATGTCCGAGTTCAGTGCATGTATAACATCTTATGGTTGTATCTTTCTTCCTTAGATGATGCCTTGTACAATTCAACCCAATGTGTCCATATTCTCCACAATAATGACATCTGCACCAGGTATTGTAATCCCAACCAAATATTGCTTTGACAATTTGTTCTGCTGGAGTGAATATCTTTGTTCTACATTCTGATGCTTTGTGACCTTGTTTCTTGCATTTGTGACATTTGCCTTCAAATTTTGGTTTCTCCTTGCATTCACTAGCCTTGTGACCATGCTGATTACAGTTGTAGCATTTTCCTTTGAATCTTGTCTTTCCATTGCTCCAACATTTGTTTGATGTGTGACCTGTCTTACCACAGTAATTGCATGTAGGTCTTTGATTTCTTTGGCTACCTTGCTCGGAAGATTCACCTTTTTCATTGTAACCAAGACCAGCTTTACCCTTTTGTTTGTGAAGATTTTGCTCATTTAATTGATCCAAGTCTGTTTGAGTTTTCATCATCCTTTCATTTGCTTGCTTTTGAATATCTAGCTCATTTTTCAAACTTTCATTCTATTCTTTGAGAATTCTGATCTCTTCATTTGCATTGGAGAGTTGCTCGGTGAGATCTTCATGCTGTACAATTTCATTGCTTCTTCCTTCTATTTCATTTTGCATTTTATTCCTTTGTTCCAGGATTTCACAAAATCTTGCAGACTGAATTTCCTGTTCTCTTCTTAGCATCCTTACTTCTTTTTGCAGTAATCCATTCTTTTCTAGGAGTTCTTTGATTGCATTGTTTGCTTCATCTACTTCATTTGAACTACTTGTAGGAAAGAGATCTTCAATTTTTGTTTCAACATACTCATGATCATTTATTTCTTTTGCTAGTTCCTTTCTCCTTTTTAGGGATTGGGAAAGATGTTCTCTTGCTTCTTTGAGTTGAGCAATGGCCATTTCCAGATCTAGCTTTTCATTCTCAATAGCTTTGTCAAGTCTGAATATCTCCATTGTCTTAACCTTTTCTCAAGCTGTCAAACTTTTACTCTGAGAACCACAATGCTCTGATACCAATTGTTGAAAATATTCAGGACTAACCAAGTTACTGAGAGGGGAGGGGTGAATCAGTAACACTTAAACTTTTTAACTCATTTCTGCACTTGCATATATTAAACTATTCATTCATTTAATCTACTATATGCATGAAAGTATAATCATTCATAACACTTAACACAAAGATTTGGTGACCCAGAAACCTTCCAAATAGAAAGTAAAACTGGGGTGGGGATGGTACCCACAAAACTTTGGTACTGCAGTAAAAGTTGGCCGGTTAAGGCTTATAATGATCACTTCTGATGATCTGCCCTATTAGAAGCAAATTTGGACTGCTAGGTCCACCTTGTTAGAGGATTTACAAACATACAATGAAGTATGCACTCAGTTAAGAGATTTACAAAAAACTGTTAAGTCTACCCGGTAAAAGGATTTACAAACTGATTCAACTATTAGGATGAAACAGTAGATCTTGACTTACAACTTTATTGCTGATAAGATCCTTTGAGTATTGATCTCCTTCTGAGATAGATATGTCGATTCTGCTCCTTTACTGACTCTGCGAAAATGTTCTGGTCTGCTACCTTAATGCAGTTTCTGCTCTGCTCTTTCTAATTTCGCATATTCATACATCTTACATACATTTTCACATTACGGATTACAGATGGTATAATACATCACATATATATACCGTCCATAATTACATTTACATTTCATAAAGTCGGCCTCATACAAATTAATAACATAAACTCATTCTTAAGTCGGCCTTACATAGGTGAACAAAATATTACTGAGTCGGTAGATACTCGGTTCCTCAAGCTGGCTCGGTGATCTTCTGATACACGGCGTCCACTATAGTACTTGGCATCGTCATGCTCTCGGTAAGAGTAGAAGGTCGGTCCATACTAGTCCCGAAGTGTAGCTTGGAACTCAGTAGCTGCGGTGACTCGGTAGATATAGTGTCACTCGGTAACCATTGGTAACTCGGTAAGAACTGACTTCTCGGTTACTGCTGTTTGTCTCATATGCTCGGTAATAGTCTTACTGCTCGGTATGAACTGTTTAATCGGTAAGCTTTACCGAATGCTCGGTATAGGCTGTGGACTGAGTGATGAGCTCGGTAAGCATTCAAAATCGAATAAGTGTTTTCGCTAAGTGTTATTCACTAATGACAAATATATCATTATTCCAACAGATCTTATCCTGTCGCATCAATGTGCGTGCTCATTTGTCATATTTTGATATCGTCAATTCGATTTCATTTTGGACATCATCAATCCTAATCGATGATGGAGTTAGGGTTTTTTCCTCTTATCAATCTTATCATTTTGTGATCGATTTGTCATTGTCCTTTTCAATCTTGTCATTTTGCGATCGATTTGTCATTGATCGTTGTCATTTTCAATCTTGTCATTTTGTGATCGGTTTGTCATCGATCGTTGTTCTCTTTTCAATTTTGTCATTTTGGTGATCAATTTGTCATTGATCGTCATCTTTCTCAATGATATCAATTTGGATCAATTCGTCATTGTTGCTTGTCAATTGGCACATTTATCAATCAAATCATTTATTAGCATTGGTCTTTTATCAATCAAAATCATGATCGAATTGACATCAATTATCTTTTGTCAAGACCTAATTGTCATCCTTGCATTTCTAATTCATCTTCTAGGGTTTCATGATTTATTCATTTAACCTTGTTTGTCATTTCTCCCTCTAGGTTAAATAAATTATTTATTTATCCTAAGTCTTCTTGTCACAATTAAATATTTATTTAATTGGCTAACTAATTCTTCCCTCTTTGTGAATTAATTAATGAATAAAAAATTATTAATTAATTTACCTAATTTTCCAATTTACTAATTTCTCCTAATTTCTAATTTCCTAATTTCTAATTCATCTAATTTCAATTTTCTCCTATATTTCTCCTAATTTCATGGGAATGACATAGCACATTTGTCATAATTTGTCATAATTGTCAATCAATCAATTTTGACATAGCAATTTGTCATCATTATCAATCAATCAATTTCGCATAGAAAGTGTCAATTTGTCATAATTTGTCATATTTGTCATTCTTGATTTGAAATTTCCATTCGAATCAAATTCATGCTAATCTTGTCTTTTCTCCAATTTGTCTATAAATTGAATGAATTTCTTCAATCAAGAGGTTGAATCAATCACGCTTCTAGTACCCTTATGCTGTCGTCTCATCTTCACAATCTTGCTTTCACATTATGCTTATGCACTTGAAGGTGAGATCCACAAAACAAAAGCAATTTGAAGGAGAAAGAAGGACAATGGAGAATCATGGAGGAGACATTCACGCTTGCGTTGGTTTGCATTTGAATTGAATGTTTTTAGGATTGTTGTCATTGCATTTTAGTTTTCGTGATTGAGCTAGTCCAATTTGCTATTGCTTTGATGATTTCCCAATTCCTATCTACATTTCTTGGTGAACCCGATGTGAAATAACCCCCTAACCATGCTTTTGAGTGCTTTTGAGCTGATTTACAGGTGAAAAACCCAAGAAATAGGGTAATTCGGGGCTTTCTGGGCACTTCTATGCCTGTGTTACTACATTCTGCACCTGTGTCAAGGGATCTGTGCCTATGTTACTTCATTCTGCGCCTGTGTCAAAGGGATCTGTGCCTGCGTTACTGCATTCTGTGCCTGTGTAAGGCCAGAAACAGAGGTAAAAAATTAGTGTTTCTACTTGCAAATTACTTTGTTTTTCTTTCTGTTTCTACATTTTGGTTTTTATTTGGTACTAATTCTCTGTGCAGCACCTTGGCATTATGCATGGCAAAGACAAAAATGAAACTACTAACCAATCTTATGCAGGTTCACTAGTCAAAGACCAAACAAATAGAACTTCTAACTTAGTGATTTTGTAGGTTGCCTTTTTATTCCAACCAAACTTTGTGTTTGTGATTCATAATTAGGCACCTAGTATGATTGCTAAGTAGGATGGAATGAACATGTGTTTTCTTTGATTGTCAAGTTTGACATTGGAGTAGGAGAGTATGCTCTCATCCTTCTTAGGGTGATCAGAAATCCAGATCTTCGATACCATTCTCATGTCTTAGATTGTTTGTCACCTTTAGAGGGCCTGCCTTCCCGACCATTTGCTTTCTTTTGCAAGCAAGTGACAATCGTGAGAAGGGAACGACCCAAAGTGAGTACAGCTAGAGTACCTTGGCAATCTAATTCACTATAAATAAGTACCTGATGGGCAAAAGCTTTGAAGGAAGGGTTACGTGGGAATTGTAGTTACTTGGGAAGTGATGACCCTTGGACTCTTTCTCATATCAGCATCTAAGTAGGGCCTCACGGTCTAAATTGTGCTTGCACGACTACATTTGTTTGGTATCTTGGTGGGCTTAATGTCTCAATCATGCTTGTGTGACACCAAGGAGTAACGCTTAACAGAAATCCTTACTAAACACCTTGTATTTAGAGGCCAAAAATCCTTCTAGTTTCTTGAGAAGGACAAGTTCGGATACTTGGAAGAGATACTAAGTTCGCCATGGGGAGATTTCCATGGGGACTCTTGCTTGGCTACCCTGAGAAGTGAGTGCCGTTGAGGGGAGCCCATGGGGTCAAGCATCTATGTATTCTCCTTGAATCTCATAACGAGTCTACCTCTCAAGTACCTATTGTCCTTACCTACCATAAGAAATGTGTGAATGAGCATGATTGTCTTGAGTCTAAGTTAAAATATCTTGTCTTCTTTGCTTGTCAAAAGTTGAGTTGTGTCTCATTTCTAAAAACAAGACAAATTGATTCAAAACAAGGTTAAACACAAGAGTATTTCATCCAAGAAAGTTCAAAACACCTTCAAACATGGTTGTCAAACATTTTTTCAAAATCTTGTCTAAACATTCATGTCACTTAGATTTAGGTTCATCCTAAGTTTGCATTTTGCAAGTGCATTGTCAACTACCAAGGTTAGGTTTCACCTAGGTCATACTCCTTTGCATATCAATAAGGGTCATCCATTTGCATGTGTCCTCTTGCATTAGGGTAATACCATTTCATAATTCAACCTTAGGTTTTGCCCTAGGTTGACATTGTCATACATTTGCATTTGCATACCCTAGGTTTCTTCATTAAGCTTAGGTCATTATCATATCATATTAGGATCATTTGCATAGTAATTGTCCCTTTGCATATAGTGTCAAAACTAGGTTTTGTCATACTTGAGTAATCCAAAACTTTGAATAAACCCTAAGTCATTGTTAAGAAGTTTAGACCTTATCAAACCTTTGTCTTTTTGTCATCAATGTCATTTGGTCAAACCTAGCTTAGTATCCAAGCATATAGGGGAGACATTGTCATTTTGTCCTTTTGTCACTTGGTCCTTTTTTCCTTTGAGGTCTAGACATCATTTCAATTTCCTAAGGGTCTCTTTTAGATTTGCATTCCAAAAAGTTTGTCAAAATCTTGAAAAACAACCAAAAACATAGGTTGCATTCTTGCCATAGATTGCATTCTCATCTATTTAGTTTGCATTTAGTTGCATATCATATATTATCCTTGAAAAATTCCAAAAATATTGCATTTGCATAGTGACATGCCTATTGAAACAAGGTCAAAATCTAAGAAGATGGGTGAACCAACGTGTCAACCCATTGACAACATATCAAATTCACAGTTTCAAACTAGTCAAACAGTACAAATTGAAGCTTTGTCAAGCACATCATTACCACCATATGGAATGGTTCAACTTGGACCACCTCCATTATATGAACCAGTATTTGTACCCATGCAACCAAGACATGGGAGTGTTCCACCAACACCAAGAGGAAATGCACCTTTCGATTGGAGTCAACCAAACCTACAACATGATATTCAAACATTATATGAGGAACAAACTCTTTCACAAGGATTTGGTTCAGATCAAGGCATTCAACAGGAGACAAATCCAAATGTTTTACCTGATTCTTCATCAGATTCTAATGTTTTTGATGATGTTGATATGTTCCTTAAAGATCCTAAGATGACAAAAAAGATGGATAAATTCTTGAACAAGGTCTTTAAGATGTTCCCACAAAAATATCTTGACATGATGAGTAATGTGACCTCCTCAAGTGAGCAAATCAATGTGCAAAAACAACGAGGTGGTGAGCTGTTAAGTTTCTCTCCGCATCCAAATGAAGAAAATGTGCAACAAGAAACTCAAGCTACCTTGATGGGTAAACATGCTTCAAAGGCATTGATAGTGACTATTCCTCAAAAGTCACCATTTGAAACAATAAATAATCCATTATTTAACACAACACCTATAAGACAAGATCAAATGAGGACCACACAAATATTGACAGTTGTCCCTCAACAAGAAGTAGTTCCTCATATGCAAAAAATTGGATCGAAATCTAAGATGCAAGAAAACTTCACGACTGGAATGCCTGATCTCACCAATGTCCAAAATAATTCCACAATGCAGCAAAGTTCCTATGTCCCATTAAGCTCAATATATTTGCCAAACACTCAAGTACCGACTATGCAAACTATTGTGACAGATCCTTTGATAATGGTGACACAAAGAGATACAGATAATGATTTGCATCAACAGCAAATGTTGCAAAAATTGAGTAATACACAAAAGGTACAATCGAATGTGCAAACAAACAATGCACAACAAAAACAATATCGCATTCGACAACAAGTTGCAGTGCCCCCTGCACCATTACAAGTTAATGCAAACTTGCAACCATCACAATGGATTGGACAAACGACACAACAAGTCAATGCAAGTGTCATACCCCATCTAAAGGAGAAACAACAAAAACCTCCCAAACAAAGTTTTTTGCAAATGATGGGATTTACACCGAGACAACAACAATTGGCATAGAGTGAACAAATTCCAATTCCTCAACATCAACAACAACATATGACTCAATATGTGCCAAGACAAACAAGTTATCATACTTCACAACCGCAATTGACGTCTGGGCAATATCAACAACACCCTCAATTGTAATATCAACCTAGGCTACAAATGATGATTCCACCACAAGAAGCACAACAATAAGGTCAATATCAAGGCATGGTACAACCACAATGGCAAGAGGTATACCAAGAAAATTACATGCCAGAGACACCAAAGATGGCAATTTCAGAGCATCAACAACCGATCGAAAACACAATGTATCGACAAAGAGTGCCCACCAAGATTAATGATGGACCTCCAAAATCTGACACAATTGCGCAACAACTTGAGAAGTTGCAACGGCAAGTCGATGCATTGGAAACCAAAGGAACAAAGAAGTTGTACACAGATCAAGATTTATGTCCTAATCCATTTGACAAGAGCTTGTACATGCCTCCCTTTCCTAAGCATTTTGAGGCACCTAATTTTAAGAAATATAAAGGGAATGGCAATCCAAAAGACCACATTCGTGCATTTTTTGCGGCATGTACTGAAGTGAGTTATGAGGAAACATATTTAATGCACTTGTTTGCACAAAGTCTCACAGGACAAGCCATGGATTGGTATTCACATTTGCGAGGGAATATAAAGACTTGGTTGGAATTGGCTCAAAAGTTTATATCTCACTTCGCATTCAACATCGACAGTGACGTGACCATGTCAGATTTATGCAACACCAATCAAAAGCAAGGTGATCCATTAGTGACGTTCTTGCAACGATGGCGAAGTCTGTATAGTCGTTCTTCCCTAGACATACTTGAAGAACAACAGGTGAACTTATTTATTCAAAATCTGGTCCCAGAAATGATGTATGAACTCAAATTGAAAAGTCCTAGTACCATTGAGAAACTTATTAAGAAAGGGATGAACATTGAAACTGCTCTTGTAGCTAAGGGAATCATTAAGCTCAACAAAGACAGTGACAACATAAACAATTCAGGGGACAGAAATAGATTTTGGTACAAAAACAAGAATGTTACTAATGATGGAGTTGTTGATGCAAGAGCGGTGAATCCAAATCGACCCCCATTCACAATCAATAAATTGAGTACTCCTAATATGTCAACTATGGAACAAAATCAAACACCAACGAGCAATGTTACTCAACAGCTGCAATACCAACAACATACTCAACAATACACTCAACAATACAATCAACAACAAGGTCAGCAGCAAAACCAGCAATGAAAACCTTTCCGATCTAGAGATGGACCTCCTCGACAGTTTACGCCATTGGGAGAGCCTATTGAGTCAGTAATGAAACAATTAATACAAGCAAAATTTATCAAGTTACGAGATATCAAGGCAGAACCATTGGTAAAGCCGCATTGGTGGAATGATAATGCCTATTGTGAATACCATCGGTCAAAAGGACATAAAACTGCATCGTGTTTTCAATTGAAACATATGATTCAAGATTTGTTAGATCAAGGAGTAATTGAGGTAGACCCGCCCAACACGACCTCTAACACTGATCACACAATTTTCAAAACTCCTTTGCTTGATCATGACAAGGGTAAAGCATCTTCTTCAAACTCTACCCAAATAGAAAATTATGCAAATACGGGCTATAACAATGTCACTAATTTTTTTTGAGCATCAAATGAGTATGTTTCCACCCTAAGAATAAAGGGACAAGATCCTTCTTGCGCAGTCACCACTCATCGATCCAAAATAGTCCTGAAAGGAGCTCCTACAGTTCCTCCCAAATCAACTCCTGTGAGTCAGTATAATCTCCTAGATCATCTAGGAAAGACACTTGCACAAATATCAATCCTTGAATTGTTGAAAATGGCCCCTATGCATCGCGTAGTCCTAGATAAAGCTTTAATTGAGTCCATTGTCCTGACAGACATTGATGTTGACCAGTTTCAAGCCCGAATTGGACATCTAGCTGTTTCCCAAAACATTGCATTTTCTGATAACAATATTTCTCCTGATAAGCTCCCTCATAATGATCCTTTACATCTTGAAGTCTTTGTCCATAATTGCAAAATCTGACGAGTCTTGATAGATGGCGGAGTGGGTCTCAACATCTATATCTTGAGAGTGGTCATTGGCCTTGGTTATATAGAAAATGACATTGATTCTTCCAAAAGAATAACAATCAAAGCATATGATGATGCTGAGTGCCCATCTAAAGGAATCATTTCATTACCTATCAGAGTTGGTCCAGTGACAGAAAACACTTTCCTGCAGGTCCTCGACCTTGATCTCCCCTATAATATGATTCTTGGCCATCCGTGAATTCACGTAATGAAAGCAGTTCCATCCACTTATCATCAATGTTTAAAATATCCTTACAATGGAACTAAGATAACAATTCTAGGAGATCCTAATCCATTTCAATTTTGTGCTACTCTAAAGGATTCCCCACAGCAGCAAGTCCCAGTCAATAGAGAGGCCCACTCACATAGTTATGTGGATCCTAATGAATTGTTAGATGCTGTCAAAGGAAAATTGAAGATACAGGACCAAGGATGTGAAGAGTATTCAATGGCTCAAACATTCCTCATCGGGAATTTACCAATATCTCCAAAATCATATGGCAAACCACATTTGTTGCAAAAGGAACCTAAGGTAGTTATTCAATATTAGCCCCTCACTACATTTACAAGATGGGGTGAACCTGACAAAGAAACTTTGGATGATGATGTCATAGATTGGCTTTATAAGGATCCAACTGAGACACCACCTATCAGGTTGCCGGTGGAGTGGTACGACAAAGGATATGATGGCTGTAGTGGCTTAGGCCCTAACAAGAAAGGAAGGATAGAACCTATTATACCCAAGATGCAGCCTCAAACTTTAGGGTTAGGTATTGTACCATTGTGAATTGGACCCTCGTCTACCAAAGTGACCATGTGTGGAAAGGGGCGTGACTCTGATGATGAAACAACACCTGAGGATACCCGACCTGAAATTGATTCCAATGAATGGGAGTGGAGTTATTTTTCTTCTAGCTCCTATGCCGTTGACAATGTTTTCCTTGACCCTGATGATTTGCCCATAGAAGACAAACATGAAATAACTCCCCCTCTTAAAACGCATCCTAATGCTTGGATAGAATCATTTTGGGATCCAAGCTCTGAATCAGATGCGAGCAGTTCAGATAGTGATACCATGGACGTTTACATCTTTACCATCTCGACCCTTTCCCTCCTAAAATCTGATGATGACATGCCCCTTGTCTATCCATAGCTTATCCAACATGACCAACAAGAACCACTCACATTGGATTGTTTTCAAAATGACGAAGCAATTGCAGAATTCCTTGGACTATGGGAAGGCATACCACAAGGTGATCATAAGGCAGGATTTGCTATTGATCTGGATTCCACAACATATTTTGGGGAGTCAACTCCATCTTCCAGTCATCAAAATGAAAAAAGAAAAGAAAAAGTACAAAATAAAAAAGATAGGTCTTTGAGTGAAAAATGTAAGGCACTCTCTGATCATACAAAAGTAAAAATAAAAGACGCACCTGTGGGTGAAGACCTCTCTGAGGTGCCCAAAGGTGGAAGAGTGGACATACCCCTATCAAGTCAGGATAATTCAACATTGCTTGTGGAAATGACTGAAGAAATCAATTTGGGTACACCTGACAACCCTAAGGTCATTCATTTCACTGCTTCTTTATCAAAATAGGAAAAGATAGATTTTGTCAATTTCTTTCTTGAGAAAAAGATCAGTTTTGTGTGGTCCTATGTAGATATGCCTGGCCTTGATCCAGAATTAGTCCTTCATCACTTGCCATTAAAAGAAGATGCCAAGCCCATCAAACAGAAGCTCAGAAAGATGCATCCCCAGGTGGCTCTTTTGGTCAAGGTAGAACTGAATAAATTACTAGATGTCGGCTTTATCAAACCCATTGATTATGCAGACTGGATTTCAAATTTGGTACCAGTTAGCAAAGTAACTGGGGGCATCAGAATCTGTATGGATTTTAGGGATCTCAATAAAGCATGCCCTAAAGATGATTTTCTATTGCCAAATATAGACATCATAGTTGACATGACTGCTGGATATGAGATGCTCTCATTGATGGATGGTTTCTCCAGCAATAATCAAATTTGCATTGCTCCTGAAGATCAACATAAGACTACATTCACCTATGCTTGGGGTACCTACTGTTGGAATGTGATGCCCTTTGGTCTTAAAAATGCTGCCGCAACATATCAAAGAACGATGATGACAATTTTCCATGATTTCATGCATACTTTGATGGAAGACTATGCTGATGACTTATTATGCAAATTTGTCACAAGAGATAGTCATCTAGCCATCCTGGGCCCAATCTTTGACTGAATGGAGACCTACAAGCTCAGACTCAATCCAAAGAAGTGTGTCTTTGGTGTCACAGCTGGCAAATTACTAGGGTACATTGTTTCTCACAGAGGCATTGAAGTCAACCCTGCCAAGGTTAAAGCAATAATGGATATGCCTCCTCCTTCCAATCTCTATCAACTATGAAGTCTGCAAGGAAAGATACAGTCAATCCACTGATTTATAGCTCAATTAGCAGACAAATGTCATCCATTCCAGCATTTATTGCATAAAGGAGTCACTTTTAAATGGACTAAGCAATGTCAATCAACATTTCAAACTCTCAAGGATTATCTATGGTCGCCACCTATTCTAATGCCTCCTATAGAAGGGAAGCCATTTATATTTTATATTTCTGCAACTGAAACGACACTAGGAGTTCTCTTGGCCCAACAGGATGAGAATGGCAAAGAGCGAGCTATTTATTATATCAGCCAGACACTAGTAGGCTATGAGCTAAATTATTCAACTATTGAACGAGCATGTTTAGCAGTAGTCTTTGCAACACAGAAGCTTCGACACTATATGTTAAGTCATCAGACATTGCTAGTTGCAAAAACTGATCCTTAGTGAGTTTGATATTGAGTACATGGAGTGAAAGGCAATAAAAGGACAAGTCATAGCGGATCAACTTGCAGAGGCTCCTATTTATGATGATCATCCCATGTTGACCGATTTTCCAGATGAATCAGTCTTTGCTCTCCAATTTTCTAATGAATGGAAGTTATATTTTGATGGATCCCATACCAAGTTCGGGTCCGGAGCAGGTATATTATTTGTCACCCCTCAAGGTGATGCTATTCCCAAATCCTACAAAATAACTTTCCATTGTACTAATAACATTGCAGAGTATGAAGCTCTAGTCATAGGACTCCGAGTAGCAGTCCACTAGAACATCACACATTTACAAGTCTATGGAGATTCTCAGTTAGTCATCCGTCAAGTGAATGATGACTATGAAACAAAAGATGAAAAGCTTATTCCCTACAAGTATATGGTAGATTTCTTCAAGACAAAATTCATGGCTATCCATTTCAGTCAAGTTCCAAGAATTCAAAACAAGTCGGCAGATGCAATGGCTACGATTGCTTCCATGTTAAATATGCCCCACAATATGGACAAATGTGAATTCTTGGTCGAACAGTTGCTTCTCCCTTCTTTTGAAATTCTGACAGCAGATGTAATGTGTGTTCTTGTTGGTCCTAACTCCTCGTGGTACAATGACATCTATCAATATTTGAAATCCCAAACCTTACCACCTAACCTTTCCGCTAACCAATGCCGCACCTTCATCTGACAAATAGCCAAATACGTCATCATTGCCGACACCCTTTACCATTGTTCCTTTGACCATACCCTCCTTAGGTGTTTGGATTCTAATGAAGCACAAACGGCTTTACACGAGGTTCACGATGGTATATGTGGGGGCCATTTCAACGTTCTGAGCTTAGCCAAAAAGTTGATTCGTGCTGGGTATTATTGGCCTACTCTGGAAAAGGATGTTCATGATTTTGTCAAGAAGTGCTATAAATGCCAAATCCATGGAAATTACATTCATGCGCCAGCCCAAGAGCTTCATTCTGTCATATCTCTGTGGCCCTTTTCTCAATGGGGATTGGATCTTATTGGCAAGATTCACCCAACATCTACAAATGGACACAAGTTTATCATTACAGCCACAGAGTATTTTACAAAATGGATCGAGGCTATCCCCATGACCTATATCACTGGTGTGCAAATTTCAAAATTCCTATTGAATTATATCATATGCAGATATGGGGTTCCCCTTGCCATAGTCATAGATAATGGCCGTCCATTCAAGAATAAAGATGTCAAAGAACTCTGTGAAAAGTTTCACATCCAACATCGTTTTTCCATTCCATACTATCCACAAGGTAATGGTCAAGTTGAAGCATCAAATAAAACCATTATCAAGATCATGAAAAAGGTTGTCAATGATGCTGGTCGAGATTGGCATGTACAGTTGAATCCAACACTATGGGCTTATCACACTTCTATCCGCACACCTACAAGCGCAACACCTTATTCCTTGGTGTATGGTGCGGAAGACATTTTACCCTTGGAAGTGGAAATTCCTTCTTTGCATGTTTCCTTGCAACATCTGATTGATGATGAGATGCACAGAGTCTCTCAGTTGCATCAGCTTGAGATGTTAGATGAGAAATGTCAGACAGCCCTGACACATTTGCAAGCATATCAAAACTGTCTCCATCGCTCTTATAATAAGAAGGTCAAAGGGTGACACTTTGAAGTGGGAGATCTAGTTTTAAAGGCAAACCCTAAGAATGCACAATCTACTGATATCATCAAAGGCAAGTTTGAACCTAATTGGGTTGGGCCTTTTAATAGTTACTGTAGCCTATGGCTCGGGGGCATATCAGCTTGCCACCCCAGAAGGTGAACCTTTGTCCGATCCTGTAAATAGCATGCACCTTCACAAGTACTGGGCATAATTTTCTATCAGCAATTCTATGATCCTGAAAAAATACAAAAAAATTAAAAAAAGCAACAAAATACAAAAAAAAAAAAATGCAGAAAAAAGAAAAAGAACAAAAAAGTAAAGAAAAATGATTAGCCCTCTAGTAAAAACCTAGCAAACAGGCGCTTTGGGCAAGTACCATGGTGAAAACCTGGCAAACGGGCGCCATGTGTAAAAAGATCATTGCTCCGTCATCTATCAGGACCTCTAGCTATACTTTTCCTCATAGGTTTATCATGCTTACTCTGACCCGATGTTCTGTTCTAGGCTTGTGATTGGTCAACATCATTGTCTTGCATACTCTGGTTTCTTGTGCATATGTTTTGGTCCTGGTTTCTATATATGTCTTTCAGATGTGCATTGGGTGCGTACCCCTTGTCATGATGAATCACTGGAACTTTTGAATTGAATATAGTCCTGAGAGAAAATTACAAAAAAATCAAATAATGTCCTAAAAAAATTACAAAAAAAAGTCAAATAAAGTCCTGGAAAAATCAAAAATCAAAAATCAAAAAAAAAAAATCGAATAATGTCCTGAAATAAATCCACAAAAAATCAAATAATGTCCAGAAAAAATCCCTAAAAATCCTTAAATGTCCAAAAAAAAAATCCTAAAAAGTCAAATAATGTCTTTAAAAAAGTCCCTAAAAAGTCAAATAATGTCCTGAAATAAACCCCTAAAAAGTCAAATAAAACTCGAAAAACAAAACAAAACTATCCCCTTTGTGCATAGACAGATTGCTAAGAATACCTGCAACGACAATCAATCAAACACTGCACTTTACTAAAATCATGCGTTAACAGATGAACTTTTCAATCAGACCAGACATTCAAACTGATCAAAATTGTCATATCAATCAATCCACATCAATATCATTGGTCCTTGGCACATTATCATGGGTCTTATACAGGGTGTGGTATACTCGAAACTAGACTGTGTCCTATCTTAGATGGGGTACCGCATGTCCTGAAACCAGACAACATGATCGTCCTATCAACACTTTCAACATTTGACAATGAAGATCAAGATGTTTGTTTGGCTTGGTTGAAATTAGCGAGTCTTATCATTTATTGATTTATCTTCGATCATGTTCCTATGTTGCTTGATGATGTCACTGAGTGATTTAGAGTGACCAGGATGGTTCATGGTCCCTTTCCTTTATTTTTTGTTGTGATTACTATTTGTGGAATGTTTGTTACAAACTGGGGCAGCTATATCATTGGGTGTCTGTGATAAGTACGTTCGCTGTGTGAACATTGCACATACCTCGACCTTTGATGTATGCACCCTAGGATGCTTCACTCATTTCTTATGTGTGATGTGTCTGTCTTTTGCAAAAAGGGTTGCATTTTAGCTCTGGCCTTCAATTCCATGATGCTATGCATCCATTTTGCTACATTAAAATAAAGGTTCTCACCTACAAAGTGTATTAGTGAAAGCAAGTTTTTCTTCGTCTCTAACTGTCCTTTGTGTAATTTCTTCTTACTAACATTTCTTCCATCAGTTTGGGTAGTTAGTTCAGTCTAGTTCTCCAATCTCCAAACACATAAGCTGCATCCTACATTCATTGGTTGGTGCATTTGCATTATATCAAGAATTTTATCCATTTCATATTATAAACACATCGAAAACACATAAAAATATATCCATACATGTTCCACAATAGACAGTGCATCGGCTATCCATACATGGAAAGTAAATGTAAATCATAACCTATTGCATCCCATCATATCGATGCATATCATATCATATATAAAAAAGTATCGGAGTACAAAATTGGACGGTCTATCCTAAGTATGGCCTGCAGGCTGACTATATAATATCACACTACATAATGTCAACTGTCTGTCATCAGGAGCACGTGCCTCTGTCACTGGGTGCTCCCTCTGTCCTCCTCATCCCTGCCATGTCTCAAGGATGATGTCCCTCCTGTCCCTGGTCTTGGCTGTGGTGGTCTCATAGGTCCACTCACCCCCATGTTGCTCAATGACCTCCGAGAATGTGGCCTGCTCTCTGTCCTCGATCGTGCTCGATATGATGTTGCTCTCTACTCTGGTGGAACTGCACTATAATTTCCTCCAATGGCATATCTCCTCTCTAGTCTCTACCAACATTTGTGCCATCTCATGTGCACTGGCATCCCTAATCGACCCAATATACTCAGTGACTCTCTATTCTTCTCGCTGTGCCTGGGCTATTGCTATATCTCGAGCCATTGTAAGTCTGGCTATCTTCGCTCTGAACTGATCCTACTTTGTCCTCAAGATAGCATTCTATCTCTCTAATGTTGCAACATGATCATGCTGACTTGCTATGGTAGCCCTACATATCTCCATCTCCTCTATGATAGCTATCTCCGGCTCTATGGGTATATCCTACAATGACTCCTGATCAGCTGAGTTTGGCTCATAATCTTCATCCTCATCATCTCCATCCTCATCATCCCCCTCACCATCATCACTACCCTCATCCTCCTCATCCTCATCTCTATCCTCATCATCTCCATCCTCTCCAGCGAGTGGGAAGTCCTCCTATCTCCTCGGCACTAGAATATCAGGATCTGTCAATGGCACTGGTCGTCATCATGCAAACCATCCCTCATACTCCCCTATCGTCTCGATGTCCACAGCATCTAATCTCCAATCCCACTGTCTCTGTTGTAGCTGTGTGAAGTCAGCATATGCTATGTGTGGCTGAATCATCCTCCCCCATTGACTCGTCTCTCTGTGAGATCGGGCAAAGTGTGCAGCCCCTCTGGGTGCATCCTGCCTCTCTCCAAACTATCGTCTGACTCTCTCTAGTAGGTACATCTCAATCACTCTCTGGTGATTCATTGGTCACCCAATTAGGTATCTCTCCTATTTGCAAAATAGTAGCTCATCACTATCATCTGACCATCCAGGGCAATCAAGATATGGCCTCCATGTGAACTCTCTCAATCTATCTAGCTCATGTCAACAATACAATATGTATCCGAAAGGACCCTATCTCAATACTCCTCCATAGCAGTACACATATGGTCAATGTGGTAATACCTATCTCTCTGCAATCGGTCGACATATGGCTATGTGCTCAAATGCCCATACCTGTAACAGTGTAACCCCACAACTCAAAGTCTGCACTCCCTGATATGCTATCTGATGCAACTGAAAATATAGCATAGCCAATACACATGGTCCCCATGCATACACAGTCCCCTCTATTGCCATCCACTCTAGCACTCTTCCCCATCCAATAGGGAATCCACGTCCTCGTCTGTCCCCTGCTAATAGGCATGCTATCACAACTGCTATCACCACATTTCACCGATCATACTCTGATGCCATGGTCTCCTAGCCAATCTCCCTCTCTACGATATCCAGATCATCTGCATCACACTCAAATAATCTATACAAAGTGTCTCTCCCTATCACTGGGTCATACTCTATCATCTCCCCATGAATCAGAATGCAGAGGATACGCCATACATCCTCTAGTGTCACAATCGCCTCTCCAGTCGCCAGGTGGAATGAGGAGGTCTCTGAATGCCATCGCTCCACCAATGCGGTGAGTAGTCCTGTGTTTTTCCCTAATCTCAGGCATGAATGTGATATAGTATATTCCAAGTCCTGCTAATGTATCTCTATCCATACTTCTAAGTCTATGTCGTAACATGAAGCAGTCTGGTCGGTTATCCCACGTAATTATTGGATACTGTCGACTCTGCATCACAATTGGGGCACATTTTGTCAATTTTAGGGTTTCCTCCTACGGGCTGCATTTCCTTATTTCATCCACAAATTAGGGTGTTTCTAATCTATTTTGACCTATCCTACCCTTATCCCCCTTTTTGGAACATTTGCATGTTGTTTTTGACCAAATTTGAGTTCCTAGTGCACAACTGCACCTGTGTGCTATGTCCTGCACCTGTGTTGCATCCACTTGCACCTGTGTACCCTACACAAGTGCAAGATACCCTACACAAGTGCAAGATGCGCTCACACAAGTGCAGAAGTCACTTTCTGTATTTTCTATGGGCCCCGCAATGTCCCGCAATGTCAGTGTATAGATGGACGTGCACTCTCTCCATCTTATGCTGGTCACGGTCTTTTGCACCATCAATTGCTTGTCCTTTGTGTATCCGATCCCCGATTTTCAATCCGTTTGATCGTATCATTTTCTATCATTCTTATCGATCAATTGTCCTCTTTTTTGGATGTTTCCGGCCAATTCCTCGAGGGGGAATGCATATGTCATTGTCATTATCTGGGGCATTTTCATTATTGCTCTTTGAAACAACGCTTAGAATCGCATTGTCTCAAAGAGGGGCAAAATGTAGACATCTAAAAATGGTCAACGCTTGTGGAATCATACTTTAACATTTGCGCATTGCCTTATTTTAGGGTTTTTGCATCGCATTAACATTTCTTCTATGTCGCGCACTTGGTCTTTATCATTTGCAAGCATTGAGTCCTTCTTCTGCATTCTTCATTTGTCTCGCTTTCGAATTTGGTCTTGTCAATAACAATCTTCAGTCATGATTTTGGTCGATCTTATCCTGTCGCATCAATGTGCGTGCTAATTTGTCATATTTTGATATCGTTAATTCGATTTCATTTTGGACATTGTCAATCCTAATCGATGATGGAGTTAGGGTTTTGTCCTCTTATCAATCTTATCATTTTGCAATCGATTTGTCGTTGTCCTTTTCAATCTTGTTGTTTTGTGATCGATTTGTCATCGATCGTTGTCATTTTCAATCTTGTCATTTTGCGATCGGTTTGTCATTGATCATTGTTCTCTTTTCAATCTTGTCATTTTGGTGATCGATTGTCATCTTTCTCAATCATGTCAATTTGGATCAATTTGTCATTGTTCCTCGTCAATTGGCGCATTTATCAATCAAATCATTTATCAGCATTGGTCTTTTATCAATCAAAATCATGATCAAATCGACATCAATTATCTTTTGTCAAGACCTAATTGTCATCCTTGCATTTCTAATTCATCTTCTAGGGTTTCACGATTTATTCATTTAACCTTGTTTGTCATTTCTCCCTCTAGGTTAAATAAATTATTTATTTATCCTAAGTCTTCTTGTCACAATTAAATATTTATTTAATTGTCTAACTAATTCTTCCCTCTTTGTGAATTAATTAATAAATGAAAAATTATTAATTAATTTACCTAATTTTCCAATTTACTAATTTCTCCTAATTTCTAATTCATCTAATTTCAATTTTCCCCTATATTTCTCCTAATTTCATGGGAATGACATAGAAAATTTGTCATAATTTGTCATAATTGTCAATCAATCAATTTTGACACAGCAATTTGTCATAATTATCAATCAATCAATTTCGCATAGAAAGTGTCAATTTGTCATATTTGTCATTCTTGATTTGAAATTTCCATTCGAATCAAATTCATGCTAATCTTGTCTTTTCTCCAATTTGTCTATAAATTGGATGAATTTCTTCAATCAAGAGGTCAAATCAATCACGCTTCTAGTACCCTTATGCTGTCGTCTCATCTTGACAATCTTGCTTTCACATTATGCTTATGCACTTGAAGGTGAGATCCACAAAACAAAAGAAATTTGAAGGAGAAAGAATGAAAATGGAGAATCATGGAGGAGACATTCACACTTGTGTTGGTTTGCATTTGAATTGAATGTTTTATTTCCCTTTTTCTATTGAATGTTTTTAGGATTGTTGTCATTGCATTTTAGTTTCATGATTGAGATAGTCCAATTTGCTATTGTTTTGATGATTTCCGAATTCCTAGATACAATATTATATTTAATATTTAAATAAATTCTACTTTTGCAGGACTCCCCCTCAGATGGTCACTCAGTTCGTAGCCGACATGATCCCTGTTGATTTGCTCTAGACTTTATATCTCATTTACATTTATCTTTTTATATACTTTCATATTATATATATTCATGCACGTACATGGAGTTTAGACTCTAGATTATACTTTATACCTGGTTTGTGTTTGACTCTAGATTATACTTTATACTTTATACATGGAGTTTAGACTCTAGATTATACTTTATAAGTTTTATACATGTTTGATTATATTCGATTTATACATGTTTGATTATATTAGATTTATACATGATGTTTGATTAGATTAGATTTATACTTTTTTGATTATATTAGATTTATACATGTTTTATTAGATTAGATTTAAATACATGTTTGATTAGATTGTATATTTCATGCATGTACAATGAAGTTTAGACTCTAGATTATACTTTATACCTAACTTGTGTTTGATCAGATTATACATGTTTGATTATATTAGATTTATACATGTTTGATTATATTAGATTTATACATGTTTGATTAGATTAGATTTATACATGTTTGATTAGATTAGATTTAAATACATGTTTGATTAGATTGTATATTTCATGCATGTACAATGAAGTTTAGACTCTAGATTATACTTTATACCTGGTTTGTGTTTGATCAGATTATACATGTTTGATTATATTATATTTATACATGTTTGATTAGATTAGATTTAAATACATGTTTGATTATATTATATTTATACATGTTTGATTAGATTAGATTTAAATACATGTTTGATTAGATTGTATATTTCATGCATGTACAATGAAGTTTAGACTCTAGATTATACTTTATACCTTATTTGTGTTTGATTAGATTATACATGTTTGATTATATGAAATGTATTTCAAACAAAAGAGTATGTATGATTATACATGTTTGATTTTCAAATAAAAGAGTATATATGAAATGAGCAAACTAAACTTAATAGGTCATGTATTGAATAGTTCACATGGTATGTGAGCTTCTAGGTATGTATATTGTAGTTAAATAGTTCACAACATGTACATGTCCTAATTACAAATGTCCTAATTCCATATTAAATATCAATTTTACAAATGTACATATTACATTCTAATTTAAATATGCATTTTTTAATTAAATACAAATACAATTACATACAATTAAACATGCACATTTAAACATGTAGATGTACTTGAATTAACTTTGAATACATCCTAATTTGATATAATGTATAAATAAACTTAAAAAATATTTATCCTTTAGTTTCAAAACAAGTTAAGAGATCTAGAATTTATCTTGAGTACATTAAAATTCAATTCATGTGGGCTAAACCATATGTGTACTTTGGATTACTAAATGTATATATAGTTCATACCACATCAAGTGGTTCACAACGCTCTTCAATAACACTTAATATTTTGTTATGATCTTCACTATCTAGTCTTCACTTTCGAGACCGCCCTCAACGTGGAACTGTTTGAAGAATTAGGCCAACAACAATGACCAAGTGACTATACTGATATACCTTGTTGTCAATTTGGTATTCAGTGAAATGAATCCCATGTTGAACAATTTTAACTTGTTTGAAATATGTCCCTTGCACTACAACTAATCCTGCATGTACATGTATATAAGAAACGTGAGAAATTAAAAATTTCCACATAAGCGATTTGTACATGTACATATTCAAATCAGAACTCAAACCTATGGGAAATGATATTCCATCACTCATCTCAGATTTTGATAACTTCTTTCTCTCTTCTGTGCAACGCAACAAATAATAACTAACACCTTCTATATTTCCATCTTCTGCTATGACTGCAAAAATATCTCCTGCAATTTGACACAAGTTAAATAAATTCTAAGTTATATGTCATTTTTAAGGAAATATTTACATGTGTACGTCATGTATGTACCTTTTTTAATCAATCCTGAAATATGATCGTAATCACCAGAAATCAAAGGAATGTCTTCAAAGTTTTCATCCTCATTTGAATCCTCGTATGTGTCAGAAACATCTAGTGGCACCATTTTCCATTCACTAACATATCCAAGCTCTTGGTTCTTGCAATCAACATAGTTTTCAAAAATGCATTCAGAACAAAAACATGAATAATCCCTACTATATAATGTCCATGGGCGATTATCTGTACTCATGACACAATGCAAAGATCTTGTCCTCTCCACACTCTTGCATCCATGCATTGATTTTCTATCCACATCTGCAAAATGTACATGTGTACAAGAATGTACATGTAGATCAAGTTGTTAAATTAAAACATTTAAACTAGGAACTAGGAATGTACATGTAGATCAAGTTGTTAAATTAAAAAAAATTAAATAAAATACTAAAAGAGAACACGTACTGGTTATCTCCCAAAACACTCTATATGGAATGGGCCTGTATGTTCTCGATGATGATTCCCCAGGATAATTATGTTTCTCAAAGTGTTTCTTACACCATTCAACAACATCATGTGCATCTTCTATACATTCTCCTGTGTACTTTATTTGATGCTTTCTTAGAGCACGTTTGATACAAGCTCCTGCACCATCATGCTCACCCTTTCCATGACCACTCTCAAAAAAACTCCAAACATGTGGTATTTTGTCATTTCGATGATATCTACATAGTGCATAAAATGGCCTCGAAGATTTGAATTGTGTCACACATCCATCAGACCAAACAAAATGTTTAACTATTGTTATGCCTCTATCTTTCAAATATTCAAAGAACTTCTTAAAGCAATGTTGTGCAAAAAGTGTGTCATGCTCCTTATCATCACTGATATAGAAGTGGTACTCTTTCTTAATGGCACAATTTTCAAATGTACTATCAACACCATCCAAATTCATCTGTGCATGTCGATAACCCACATGCATGAAAATAGTGATTTGCTTTGAAAAGTAATACTCTAATTGAATCTCTTTTTGATGTGCAAAAGAGTAATTCTCTACGAAGTCAACTACATATAGAATAGTTCCAAGTGGGAAAGTGTCTCTTAATCTTTTAAATTGTTCTTCTTGCCACTTGGCCAAAAAACCATGGCATATGTATGGTTTTATCAACTTACGAAAATTTTCCATAAATGTTCCAATAGGTATTTCCTCTTCTACATAATCTAGCCTTGTAGATTCCTTTCCAAATATTGTTTCAAATTTTTTGTACTTGTAACTCTTGCAATTTACCATCTTCCTCATGTCAGTATCTTCATCTCTCAAAGGTAATTTAGCCAAGTCCCCGCATGTTCCACAAATTCCTCTTATGCAATTTATTTGACCGGTTGCATTATCATCTGATTTATCACATAAGATGGATGCTATGAATTGACTTGTTCGTTTAGGAGGAGCATTTTCATAACCATCACTATCTTCTCTAATCTTTTGAAACACCTGATAGTACAAGTCAAATTTGATGTGATAACAACAACAACAAGTTTTGAAAACTTTGTTTAACTTCACATAATATGGCCTAACCATTCAAACATGGTTTGTCCAATCTTTATATGAGGGTTTGTTTTAGTAAACAATACATACAATTCATGTTTTGTTGTGTCTATCCAATGTTTTACATGGAGATCATAATGATCGGGACCAATCCTTTGCTTGATAACATCTCTACTATTTGATGAAGGATGAGTATTATCATTCCAAAAACTTGTCACAAAGTTCCTAACAACATCTTCAATTCTATCGGAACGAGGAGCTCTACACATAATTGCCCAATTCCCTTATGAGGTAGTATCATCCAAAATCTTTCTCCTTTTAACATATTTAGATATTGTCCTTCTACTAAAACCAAACTCAGATGACAGTGAAGAGATTTCTCTTTTTTGAGGCAATCTTTCATTTACTAAAGATGTCAACATCACTCTTCTTGAAATGGTCTTATCTAGTTTTTGAGATTTTTTACCAATGTTCACCAAACCTTTCTTAACATTATCAACAATAGATTTTTGTAGCTGAGAAGATTTCCTCTTTTGACTTGTTGTATCTATACCCAACAATTTCATTGGATCTATTAAGTCTTTATGAGTAAGTACAATTGATAACAATTGAGCTTTTTCTAGTGTAGTATCAAGATTGTTGAAATGAGACATTATTTCTTTTCCACTTTTATTCATTGACCTCCTTTTAGTATGTCTAGGTTCTTCACTGAGATGTTTCAACTCATCCACATCCATTTCAAGTAAATGATCTAAATTTTTATAAGAAATATTTCTCTTCACCTATTTAGCTAGATCCACAATATGCTCATCCATATCAGTGGTAGGAGGTAAGAAGCCTAACCCCTCTCCTTCAAAGGTCTCCATTGGTTCAACTTGGACAATCTCCTCCCTATGTTCATCAACTATATTGTGTTCTTCAATAGGTTCGTTTGCCCGTTCTGCACATAATTTAAGAGTTTGTGTAAGGTTCTTGAATTAATCAGAGATTATTCAATTAGGTTTAAGAATAGGGGTGAATTTGGCTTAAAGCTTTACATGTTAAAATTAGCCCATTCAATTTGGTTTATTAAATTTAATTACTTTGAGGACCTTATTGTTATAACTCTAATTAAATTAACTGTTTAGGTTTAAAGTTCAATTTGTTCTCAGGTTAGGATTAAAGTTCAATCTCTAATTTTGAGCACTAATTTAACACATAAAATAAAATTTTGATAAATTAGAAATTCCAATTTTGAAAATTAAAAGTACAAATATTTTGATGCATGCATACAATAACTTAGGTGACCTTATATTAATTTGTTATGGACCATAATGTAGGTGGATTATAATTTGTCACATGTGTGTATATTTAAGACCTATTATTGCATAATAGACCTCCTAATCTGAAATGTTTTTGCATGTACATGAAGTTGAATATAAATAGTTCACCTAAATTATTCAACATGTTTAATAGGTTATAAATTTATGTCACATTTAAGACCTATAATCAATGTAATAGTCCTAATAGGCCTTATTATTAAAATCAATATGACCACGTATGAAAAAACATTTCACAATTAATATACTTAACTACCCTTAAGACAGATATATTATGTGATATTAAAGGACCTATCACATGAAATTACTTGTACATGTAGATTAAATATTCAATATATATAATTTAGAACCTAGAAATTATGACATAATAGGTCTTATTAATTTTATGACTTAATAGGTCTTATCTATTATAAATGGACTTAATTATATAGGAGAAAAATGCAATTACACAACAAGCAAGTTGATGGAATTTGAAATTTGCAAATACATATGTATTATCTCAAATTAATTATGCTTTCCAATTAAAACAAAATTATTTTTAATCCTATTATTTCCAATTAATTTAATTAAGATTTTTTAAATTAATTTTCATTAAAAATATTAGATAAAAAATATTGAGTTCTAATTAATTGATACATAATACATATTAAATTAAATAGAAATAAAATTAAAAATACATACTTGCATCATGATATCTTTGTCTTCTTTGTTCTCGATATCTTTCTTCCGTTCTGGGAGAATAATTCCTTGAAGTCTTATTTTGCCTTCTCTTCTTGTTCCCCATGCTTTTACAAAAAACCTTGAAATTATTGCCCTCAAAATAATTTTCAAATGTCTTCTCTCATCCAAAAATGCGAATTATTTTAATCATTTGTGTGATAAAAAATGAAAAAAATTATGGACATTTATACAACTCCACAAACGAAAAAAAAAACAAAAAATGCGTTAGCCAGAGTTCGAACAAAACTCGACAATTAAAAATGGTTGGGTTCGCTCGAACATGACCATTACAAAAATGTATGTGCCAATATCGAGCCCATCTGTTTGAGTGAATGTGGGTTCGCTCGAACCCCTTAAGGTTTGAGTGAACCCAATTCGCTCGAACTACTTTTCTTTCGAACCCTCAAATTAGAGGTTTATCCCAAAAAATTTCAGAGTTCTAAAGAATTAATGACTTTGGAGCTCTGGTTCAAAGCACGAATGAAATAATCTTGATAACCCAAAAATATTAGATGGTAGTACTCGGAGAAAGCTTTCCAACGAGTATAACTTTGTTATATTTTGAATTTATTATGATCTTGTTTTTTTTAATTTTATGGAAAATTGGTTTTTCACCGAACATGAACTTCTCTGTTCAACACATTGGGAAAAATAAGAAACTAATTCAAAATAATTCTGAAAAATATCTATGCCCTTGGTATTGATGTCTTCTTTCTAACAAAAAAAAAAATTGAATTTTGATTTATATAGAACAAGTTATGTGTTCAAACGTAAACCTATGTTTGAATTATGACTAGTTGGACTTCAAAACTTTATAAAATGAAAAATATTGAACATATCACTATAAAACCAAATGCAAGCCCTAGATATTGATGTTACAAACCAAAATTCGAAAGAATTGAGTTTTTATCATTTATAGAAAAAGAAGTTATGCATTTTGGGAGGCACATCACTCTTAAAAAATGTAGTTTGTTGTAAAAAACTACTTTTCGAGGGAGATGGAAATTTTTTTAAAAAATCCTTGAAAAAAATTTGAAAAAAATGTATATAGAATCTACAAACAAAATGCTAGAAATCACTAATTTACATCATCTTCAAATTTTTAATAGTTTAAAAGTTATAGTTCTTGGAAGTTGAAGATTATTTTAAAAATGTACATCTTAGTGTCAAAAGTGGCAAAAAAGTGGGAACCATTATTGTGAGTTCACCCTCCAATCTCAAGACATTATCCATCGTTCGTTTTCCACCGGTTTCATGGCAGCTGATAACCCATCACACGTTATCACCATTTACAGATTTCACACATTCTTGAGGTAGATAGGAACACTCTTCTTTATGCAAGATCCTTCACGCGCACAAGGCTTACGTGGCAACACTATCTGTTCTTCGTTATCATGCTAACTTCATCACATAAAGATCACCGATTGTGTCACATAGGCTTAAGATACTCCAACCAGAAATCCTGAAGTGGAAACTACCTACCAACCGGTAGTCATACAATGCTTCCATGTGTCGGTTCCCATGACTACATGCCGGTTCACCTTGACATGCCGGTTCACCTTGAACAAATATAACGCTTTACTTTGGCATATATACCGGTTCTCACATATGCCGGTTCTCTCTTCATATCACATATTGACATCAATGACAACATACAATATCATGATGTCCTCATACCGGTTCACATAATGCCAACACAGATACTCTACTAGACTCCCACTGAAAATAGAATTGACACAAAACAACCCTACCCAACAAGGATAACACAACTAAATGGCTTTGATACCACTTGTAAGGAAAGCAACATGCGGAAAACATTTTCCTATCATCAATTCTAAGGGGATTAGCTAGCAAGGAAGTATTTCAATTTTAGTTTGTAGTACATTAAAATAAACACTGACAAAAGATTAAGATGAACCAAACATAATAGCACCAAAGAAAGACACCAGATATATGTGGGAAAACCCTTACGGGTAAAAACCCCACCACCAAAGAGAGATCACTTTATTCAATAAACAACATGATTACTATAAAGTTATCAGATCCTCTTTTCAGACTCTGATCTCAGAACTTTGTTCAGTCCACTCTGTTCTCACTAACTCTATTCTCACTCCATTCCATTCTTGCTCCACTTTGTTCTCACCAACTCTTCTCTCACTAACTCTCTGGAAACACATATATTAGCCATCGATTACATCTTCTAGGTCGACCGTTCAACTTTCAGTTTGCACCAATCGGTTAGACATCTAACTTCCTGTGTCGGTCTGTATTCATGAGAAAACAATTATCCCACATACACCCAGGAATCACACCAGTTCATATTCAAATACACCGACAAGAACTTCTAATGTGACCACAAGCTCATCTTTTGGACTTCAGTTCGAAGTGAGCATCTGTGGTCGGTCTCTACTCCATCAGCTCATTGGAAAGACCCCAAATGTGTTGCTCTGATCTCCTGATGAACCAATAGATGACTCCAATAATGCAGCTCCAAATTAGGTCAGCTCCATTAGCTCATCAGGACAACCTTCAACAGGTAGACCCGATCTCCCAATGACACCACAATGATTCTATCAAGCCATCGGCATAACCCAACAATATCCTCCTGATCTTCGATGATACTCTGATCACCGAAGGTGACTCCATCGATCATAGGCGTAGCTTCCATCTTGTCAACCCGATCGCCGATATCAACCTGATCACCGAAGATGACCTCATTGGGTCATCGGCAAAACAATCAAACTGGCTACCCCAATCTCTGATAACATCGAAGTTGACCAAAGCAGATCCATTAGGTAATCGACATGGCATTCAAAAATCTCCTTCGATAGACGATGACATCCTGATCACTGAAGGTGAATTCATCGGGTCATCGGTGTAATGCTAACCAAGCTCACCCGATAGCCGATGTCAACCTAAGGTAACTCCATTGGGTATCGGCGTGATGCCGAACAAGTCCACCTGATAGCTGATGCTACCCCGATGACAAAAGATGACTTCGTTGGGTCATCGGGATGACTTCAAACCTGCTTCTCCAAGAACCAAATAAGGAGGATACATCGGGTATACCTAACCCAATACTTGTCCGCAACATGTTCATCGGCCAGAGTTACACCGATAGGAAAAGTCCACAACCTAATACCTTCCCACAAGTTGTTCCATCGGGATAAGTTACACCGATCAACTAGAACACTAGTCAGGAGAATTTGAGGCATATTTCCAACATACATCACACTCTTTTCCTTCTGCATTGTGTTGTGCCAGTAGTACTCCTAATGCCATATTTGTAGCTGAAATATATAGCAATAGAGGTCTACTTGGATCTGGTGGGATCAAGAATGGTGTATTTATCAGGTAGTCTTTAATCATTTGGAATGCTTGCTAGAACTTTGTATCCCATTGAAAGTGAATCATCTTGTGTAACAAATGTGTGAAGGGATGACACTTATCAGCCAATTATGCAATGAATCTCTGAATTGATTGTAGCCACCCTTGTAGTGTCCTTAACTGACTGATGTTCTTGGGAGGTGGCATGTCCATGATTGCTTTGACTTTTGCCGGATCTACTTCAATGCCTTTTCTTGAGATAATATATCCTAGGAGCTTCCCAGAGGTTACTCCACAGACACATTTCTTTGGATTAAGGCATACATGCTATTGCTCTAATCTATCGAAGATTTTACCCAGTATTTCCAGATGACCTTCTCTTGTTAATGTTTTAGCTAGTAAATCATTGAAATAATCTTCCATTATGGTATGCATCATGTCATGAAAGATGGTAGTCATAGCTCTTTGATAGGTTGCCCCTACATTCTTCAGACCACATAACATCACATTCTAATAGTAGGTTCCCCATGGGCATGTGAAAGTAGTTTTATGTTGATCCTCTGGAGCAATCTTGATATGGTTGTACCCTGAAAAGCCATCCATAAGAGAAAGCATTGCATGAACCGATGTTCGATTGACAATAATGTCGATGTTTGGTAAGGGGTAGTCATCTTTAGGACATGCCTTGTTCAAATATTTGAAGTTTGTACAGATACAGATGGCCCCATTAGGCTTTCAGACAGGTACGATGTTGGAGATCCAATCTACATGATCGATTGGTCGGATAAAACCAACATCTAAGAGCTTTTTGAGTTCTGTCTTGGCAAGAACAACAATCTATGGCTGCATCTTTCAGAGCTTTTGTTTTCTAGGTTTAGCTCCTTCTTCCACAATTAAGTGATGCATGACCAAATCAGGATCTAAGCCAGGCATGTCTGCATAAGACCATGCGAAGTTGATTTGATGCTTCTGGAAGAATTCCATAAATTTTGGTTGTTCCTTTGGAGTTAATAGAGATGCCAAATGTATTTGGTGAGGATTCTTAGGGGTCCCAAGATTGAATTCTTTTGTTTCATTGATTAGGATCGTCGATCTCTCCTGATTTATACTAGAGGGGAGGATGTCAAACCTTTCAACCTCAAGCGCCTCGGAGAGGTTTTCACCTTTGGATACGCTCTTTATTTTTACTTTTTTGGGGATCAACAAGTGCCACTATGTGGTTTTCACCAAAAGATCCATGTTTTATTGTGTTGTTTTTGAAGCTGAAAGGTTTGGCATGTTCCCCAAAGTATGTTGTGCTACTTAGTTCGATGGAAAATCCAAATTTATGATCCTCGCATGGTATGTTATCCCATATTTCTAAAAAGTTGATGAGTGCCTCATTGTTTTGGAAGTGATCAAGACATGGGGGATTTGGTTGGTTCTAGTCGATGAGTTTGGGGTGGATGATAGGCATGACCTCATCGATTAGGTTGAGTTTAGAGGAGACGTCAGTGAGGGTTAATATAGATGAGTGAAGTTCATCAATGGTACTCTCCTTGTCAGGTTTTGGTGTCGGATTTGACATATTGCTTGTGGGAGTTTCTTCTTGCTTACAAACCCAAAAGGTTTTGATCAAGGCCTCTCCATAAACTGGGATATCTTTACAAGGTGGGGGAGGTGATGTGTCTTCCTCCTCTGAAGTATTTAGATTCACTGAACCAAATTCCCACTCATGTGAGTTGGTCTCTGAATCACTCTTTAACATCTAATTAATATACCATGTTGGGATATCTTTTGCATTGAAGAGTGTATTGGTCACAGGATTATGCACTTTTATAGGTGGGATTGCTGGCAGGATTATTGGTTTTGTTGATGCTACTACTAGAAGTATCAGTGTTGTTGGTACAGTTGGTGCTACTGCTATTACTAATGGGATTATCAGTGTTGTGAATACTGCTGTTGGGATTATTGGTGTTGTTGGTATAGTTGGTGCTATTGTTTCTACTGATGGGATTAGTGGTGTTGTTGATTCTACTGGTGCTACTGGTGGTATTGATGGGATTATCAGTTCTATTGGATTTTTTTTGGTGCTGCAGAGATAATCAAGGATGGCCTCCTTGGAGCAATTGTTTGATAAATGGGTTTGCTAGGTTTAGCTTATAATCTGAGCTTAGGAAGAGATTCCTTTTGAAAACCTACTCCATTTTTATCTTTGGTTTTCCGCTCAAGTTGTAAGGGCTCATGTCGTCCTTGTTTGCAATGTCCCAAAGAACTCTGGCCATCATAGCCCATTCTTTGCATGATAGTGAGGCCTTATCCATATTTATTAGTGGGAAGCTTAGCCTGTGGGATTTCTATGTTGATAGGGTCTTTGTAGATCCATTCTTCCAAGTCCTCATCTCTGGTTTCCTCTTCCTATCTTTTACCAGGGATGAACTGTGCCAAAGATCATGCTTGCTTGGCCAGTGGTGGTTGAAGCAACTTTTAAGGTTTGTCATGAGTACTAGGGGAGGTGGGTAATTGCCCAACACAAAAGAGTTGGGTAAGATTATATTCCTTGGGACCTTCTTCAGTCATTTTAATTTTCAACTTCTCTTTCTTTTGTATAGGGGTGATTGAGATGGAAAGAGAGGCTGGATTAACATATGATGTGGAAGGGATAGCTTCTCTATTGTTAGGTACTATAATCTCGGGCTGATGGTTAATATTGTTACAATATGTAAATGGATTTGCATCGCCAAGGATTTTGATTTCTACATTGTTATGGGGAAACGTGATACACTGATGATAGGTACAATGGAACAACTTGCATGGCATGTATCCAAGGTCTTCCTAACAAAAGATTATATGGAAAAGGAAGGTCCAAAACTTGGCAGACAATATGCTTCACCACTGGCCCCGCTCTGATAGCTAATACAACAGCTCCTTTGGAAAAATGCTCTCCATCGTCATAGGCCTTAATGGTTATCTTTTTATTGGTATCCACTGATTCTATCGCATACCTCAATGTTGTGACCAACTGCAGGGTGCATATATTCAAGTTGATTCCATTGTCAATCAAGACTTGCTTGATTCTATGTTGCTTTACAAATCCTTCAATGTGAAGGGATCCATTATGTGGTTGTTGGAATGAAGCGTTATCACTTTCAGAAAAAGTGAGGCATGGTGATGACCTGAGGCTGCCAACCATGGCTTGAAATTGATGTGTGTTCAGGTTTGAAGGGACTGACACTTCTTGGAGAGCTTGATCCAAGATTGTTTTTTGTGACGGGGATAAGCACAAAATCTCTAATATGGATGAGTGCGCGCGTTTTGTCCAATTATTCCATAAAATTATATTACTTAGGCAGGGGTGTCATTCCTTGTGGTGTGACTCGAATATTAATCTTGCTACAATGTGTAACAACATTGCATGCAAGATTTGTATATTTGATGGTGAGAGGTGCAACTTGTTCATTAGCGTCATAGAGGTGATTCAGAGTATAATTATAGGTAGCTTGTGTATAATTAGTTGGATTATCTGTGTTTCACTCTGAGGTGGAAGAACCCCTTTGATCATGTGATGGAAGTGGATTCTTGAACATTAGATGATCATCATTGGATGTTTTAGGGTCATGTCCTTCTATTTCAATTTCTCCTTTGTCAATAAGATCTTGAAGAAGATCTTCCAGTCAATGGCAATTGCTCGTCTTATGCCCTTTTCCCTGGTGAAATTCACAATGTTCACTATCTCTCCACCATGGAGGTTTGACCTAAGGTTCATAGTTAGATGTTTTTGGTAAGGTCACAAGATTAGAAGAGATCAATTGACACAATATGGTTTCGATGGGTTCTCCTAAGGGTGTGTACGTGCATTTTGCTTTGTAGTTTTGTTTCCTTTGTCTTGGTTCTTCTTGTGGTGCATTGTGCCCTTGATTTTGTGGATGAGTGATGGTGTTGTTTTTAGGAGGGGTATTTTGTCCTGCAAACCTGACCACATGTTGTGCAATTTTTACTGTTCATGCATCCACTATCCCGTCATTAACAATGTTCTTTTTGTTGTTCCAAAAATTGGTTTTATCACTATTATAACATGGACGTGAGCCATCTTTGGGTTCATTGTAGACTTTGATAAGTCCCTTTTTGATAAGGGCTTGTTCACGTTTTAATCCTTGAGTTATCATCTCTTCAAAGGACTCTATACCCTTCATGTCTAAATGGAATTCCATCTCATCATTCAAGTTGGAAATGAGTATTTCCACTAGTTCTTGTTCATGCAAATGAAGAGAACGTCTGCTAGACAGTTGCCTCCATAGTTGCAGGAAAGCTAAGAACAACTCCCCTAGTTTTTGTTTGGTGTTCCATAAATCTACCATGGTAACATCTCATTCTATGTTATGTGCATAATGAGTGATGAATTTTTGAACTAGTTCCTCAAATATTCTAATGCCACCTGGTAATCGGGAAAACTATTGCGTGGTTGTGCCTCCCAAACTCTAAGGAAAAAGGTGCATTAGATAGGTGTCCTCATAGGCCACCTCTAAACAAGCTGAGTGAAATTATCATACATGATCTTTAGGGTCTCCTTTTCCCCTATACTTTTCAAACTTAGGTATTTCAAACCCTCGAAGAAAAGGTGGCATATGCATGTTCCTATCAAAAGGGTAGGGACAAATATCGTTAAGTGAAAACCAAGTAGTCTTCACACTACTATTGAGTTGTTGAGCAATATTTTCTATTTGTTGTCTCAACATGTCTATTTTTGTAGGAGGAGGTGGTGGGGGATTCCCTTGATGATTGAGGTCATATCGGAAGTAATCCCTACCTCTTCCACCATCATTATGGCTATGTTGTTCAGATGTCTGCCGTATCTGTCCGGTATTCTCATAAAATAAGCATCTGTGTTGTTTCTAAGGATCTCGTCAAAGAGTCTATTGAACTTGGGATTGTGTTGTTCTCTTTTGATATCTTCAGGAGTTGAAGTGCTAGGATCTTCATAATTTGTGCCTCCTCCAATGGCTTCTTGGAAATCATTAAGGTTTTCTTCCTCCTCATTTTTGCTCTCTAGTTGTCGGTTTCTCATCGATGTTGTTTAAGCCATGTTGTTTGAAAGTTGTGAGTTTGGTGAAAGTGATTATGAGTTGGTGATGAAATGTTTATGATGGAAGATAAGTGTTGTGTGAAATGTTTAGAAGATGGATCTCTAACACTGAAGGTTGGATGTTACTAAAGTTCTTTGTGAATTTCTCTTGTGTTTTCAACAATTTTGATGTGATAAGGTATAGCATGGTTTGAGATGTGTTACAAACCAAGATACCTAGTAATGAGAGGATGCACCCATAAACTAGTTTTAACCTATGTAGAAATGCGTCTTAGGATGATTGATCCTAGATGTAGAGACACTCTAAAAGTGATTTGTTGGTTTGATTTAAGCAATTTTTAAAAGAACTTAGGAAAAGACCTTTTTGTGTTTGGAGAGTTGAATGGTTTTGTGAAGGTGAAAGTGGATAGAATATGGACCTCAATAAAAACTTTCTATCAGAAAGGGGGTTTCTACTTCTTCCTCTCTCGTAGGGGTTGGTGGTTCCCCTCGAGCTTCATTGTAGGTGATATAGATTTTTGGAAAGAAAGTAGGGTTGATCTTGACTCTCTTGTTTTTGTGATAATCTAAGGCTCTATACTAAGTAAAAGCTCTATTTTTCAAAGGCTCTTTATTGAATTCGTTGGATTTGCCTTGAAGATACAAGTGCATATGGCGCAGGAAGGCTCTATGTGAGAGAAAAATTTGTCTGTTGATATAGAAAAGCTTCCTTCTTTTGATAAGAGCTTTTGAACTCAATTGTCTCTTTTTCAATGTGGTCTTTTGATGAAGACTCCTTTTCCTCAAGATGTGAGTGATGGTCATACAATCTTGATACTTGTTTCACTTGTTGGTGTTGTTTTGGTTTATTAATGTTTGAGGTAAATTTGTTGGATGAATACTTGGTTTAAAATTGTTTTGAAGTTCTTTGACAAGAAAGCACAACAAGCACACAAGAATAATAACCTTGCCCCTTTTTTAAAAAAGGCAAAAATAGGTGTGGGTCTAAATCAACCCAATCATGAACTTTGTTGACCCTTTTTACAAATGTATTTTTTGTTTTTCAAAGCCTAAACTCGACTCAAATTGTTAGTGGTTTGACACAAGATGAATAGAACTCAAACACACTTTATCCCTAAGGTCAAATGGCCAGTTGCGATATTTTTAGCCCAAATCTTGATATTTCTTCTACTTTGGTACTACATACCTTATGAATACTGCCATGGTAGGTAAGGATGTGATATACTAAGTCTTGCGCGAGCATAACAGATAGATGATCCCTATGATGGGGGAATCACCACTTTTATCAAGCTACAAGTAGCCTTTCAAAAAGTATTATTTCTACTCAAGGAAATATGTATGGTGAGTATCTTGGGAGAAAAACCATCTATGCTCTTGCACTAAACTTTTCACAAATATCCTCAATCAATAGAATGCATGGGCTTCTATAACAAAAGGTGTCTAGTAATGGTCGATGTTTTTGGACATAAGTTCATTATGCAGTGACTCACTTAAGATCCTTGTAACTTGTGGTGGGGCCCATATGTCCTTTCAGCAAGCTACACTCTAGGAACAACTATATACAAGGCTGCAACTTTCGCTCTTACCTGATTTCTATAGCGGCTCGAAGGATTTACCGCCCAAGGTCGTTCCCAAGAGTGATGTGTCTCTTGGTAGGCCTCTCTTAAAAATATAAAATTTTGAGCGTTACTAACACTTTTCTCTTCCACCTAGGACCATGAGATCCAAGGGAGAGGATAGTGTGTGTTATAAATAGGACCACTCTACAGATTTTTTTTGCACAAGTGTACCATTCACTGAAAACACTTGTTATTTTTAAATGATTTATTGCAATGTGATTTAAATGTTGTTTGGAGATGTTTCTCCAGCAAACATGGTGTTCTTTTTAATCCCTCAAAGTAATATGTTGTCTAACTAGGAAAGTGAAAATCTTGGTTAACCAAATTGAAGCACATTTTTGCTTGAAGTAAAATCATTTTTGGAAATAGAATGGACAAATTGTTTGTTCTTTTTAACTTGCAAATTGAAATGTTAATTATGAATTTTAGGTTTTGCAAGAAATGAAAGTTGTTTTGTTTATTTTAAACCCAAAATGAAAGATTATTCCTAACTTGCAAGAAAAATAAAGTTTATTTATTTGAGTTTGTGGTTCTTTTTAGCTTTGCAAAATGAAGTTCTTTTTAAGCCCCAAACTGAAAAATTGTGTAGATTTTATTACCGAAAATGAAAAGTGAAGTTTGTTTTTAGTCCAAAAGGGAAAGTGAATTATTTTTAATCCAACTTTAAAAAAAAGTTAGAAAGAAAAAGAAAAGAAAAATCCCTAATTTTTAACTCCTTGAATCATGCAAAACAAGAAGTTAGCAAAAACCTGCACAAAAAGAGAACAAGTTAGTGAAATGAAAGTTTTTGGTGGGCTTCTACAAGCCTAAAATTTTGATTTTTCGGTTACATATTTTTTTTTCAACTCTTGGTTACAATACCACTACTCTGTGTAAACACATAAGTGCTGAAATAATAACAAAGGCACTAAAAGAATGCCAAAAGTGCTATAAGAGGGACAAAAGCGCTAAATTAAACTGTCAATCAAAACAAAAATTTTGTCAGACAGAGAGAGCAAAAGCGCTAAAAGAGTTACAATAGCGCTATTTCATGGACAATAGTGTTATAACTCGGACAAGGGTGATAATTTAAAGACAAAAGTGCCAGAAGGAAGACAAAGGCATTAAATCTTTAGCTGTAGAAGACGCTCAAACCTGTTCAATAGCGCTAAAGCACAACCTATGTGGCAATTTAAAAAAAGTTAGTAGTTTTAAATCATAGGTTAAGTGTTTGATTCACATCAGGTTCACCAAATGATGCACTGCAAAAAGGATGTTAGGAACACAAGACAAACCATTCATTAGTGTTAGTAGTATCAATCATAACTGAAATACAAAGGAAACTACAATCCTAAGCATGCATATCAAGAGAGATATTAAACATATTATGGAAAGCATACAAAAATGAAGAAAAGACACAAATCACTCCCAAATGCTTGCCAACATGCTCATAGCTGCTCCTCCCTTGTTCCTCTCCTCTCCAAGTTCCACATGAGTGTAGCCCTCATCTTTTTGCACTACTATGAAAGTCTTATGGAGATTCAAGATTTATGAAAAATGATTAAAATATGCAAATACAAGATAAATATGAGAAAGCCTAATTAAGCTATATTGATTTTAACCAAAATAACAATTTAGATATGATTTGCTCATAAAATATTCTCTCAATTTTAGTATAGATTATATGCATACAAGATTTCTAGATCTGGATACAAAGGAAATGGGCTCTATCTATACGAAAATAGAGAAATGAAGGGTTGAGATTGAGTAATCTCAATAAGGGTCAGGATTGATGGGTTTATGATCCATGTGAGGGTTTTCAACCCAATCCTAGGATGATAAATATCTTCATGAGATGGCTGGAGAGGAGAGGGAATAAGCATTAAATGCTTGAGATGACATGAAGCTTACCTTAGGAGGTAAGGTTAAGCTTGAGTTGAATGAATAAAACTTTTATCCAATGAATAATATCTTTATCTAATGGACAAACTCTTGTGCAAGAGTTAGTGGGGATAGCCATGGTCAAAGCAATGAATGCTCGAAGAGACCCATAAGTTAAATGGAGGTTGAGTTAGAGGGAAATTCTCTAACCATGTGGGTGAGTTGAGTTAACCATTAATGGTTATGTAAGAGCCATTAATGGTTTGGAAGACTTTAGGGGTTAACTTGTTGGAGACATAAAGCATTTAATGCTTTTCAAAGACTTTGGAGGCTTTGAGAAGTGACTTGAAGTTGCTTAGGAATGTGACAATAATTAGGGGATGGGATTAGGCTAATTAGGAAGGGTTTAGAAGAATCTAGAATGGGTTAGAAGCGTCTAGTGGGTTTGGTGGGTGAGAGAAAATAGGATTTTAATTAAAATAAAATTACTTTATTTCAACAAAATAGGTGCAACTTGCATTTGTAGGAGAATGCAAGTTGGGGGGGGGGGGGGGGGGGTAGTTTAAATTCTGACGATAATTCAACATTTGGTTTCGACGGAGAAGGATATGGCAATAAAATTTGTGTGTTTTTTTTTAAAGGTTCATCAAAATTCCAAGGACTGCAGGCATTACTTAAAAAAAAAAAGACCAAGTCATTTGATAAACATTAATCCCACCTCTTCGTCCTATTGACCTTTGCCATATTCACAAAAAAATTGGGCATTACAAGGAGGGAAATAGTTCAAGATTGGGGTGCCGCCAAGATCGGGTTGAAGAAAAAAGGTAGGGTAAGCAACCAATTCATTCACAGGATGTTTTCTTGAATTAAAAATCATTATGTTTGTGACAATGTGTTGAATTTGCTTGATGCAGTGATGAAATTATTTGAATTTTACATAAGAGGTTGCATTTGTGTTGGTTGATGATCAAGTTGTATCCTTCTTATAATGAATTTTACTACTCATAATTTTTTTTTTCGTAGCTCATATTCATTGTCTGGTAGAAAAAGAGATAAATAAGATTGAATTGGATGGTTGATCAAATGAAATGATCAATTATCCTCTTTATAGGCATAAACTCTTAGGGAAGACCCTAATTAAGGAGCAGGATGACCTAAACCTACGTGACCAAATAGGGAAGAACCACATATTGTGCCACTCTTGTATCTGACATCCGCTGGAAGTGGCCTAAATGTAGGCTCTAGCTAAGGAGCTTACCTTGGGTATGGATGTTGGTATATATGCCTGTGACAGAAACTCCCTACTGCAGGACCGTGAGACCATTGTGTAGTGCCATTTTTTGTCGGTGTTTTGGAAGGGAGGATAAGTGTACCTTGATAGGAAGGTGGTATAAAATGGAAACTGAGATATAAGGCTATGAGGTGTGGGTTAGGATAAGATAGGGAGGTAAGTGATGAAGGATGTAATGGTGAAAGAGTAAGTTAGGATATGTTGGGGGTTCCTCAGTAAGAAAGTGAATGGGGGGAGATAAAAGGATGTGAAGGATGGAATGGGGTTAGGTAGGTGAAGTAAAATTAAATGTGTATGAGGTTAAGGTTTAGGATAGGATGTAGGAAAGTGAAGGAGGTTAAGAAAGAGGATATGAAAGGTAGATGGAAGGTAATAATGATAGTAAGTGAGGTAAAGGTTATGAGGTGTGGGTTAGAAAATAGGGTGTAGGAAATGGAAGGAAGGTTCATCCATGTTGTAGTGCTTCAAGAGGTGCACATTCACATGAGGGACAAGAAGAGTCATATCACTTTGAGAGTTTTCACGAAGATGAGTAGCCCGAGTATGGACCTCAAAGCTTACAAGCCTTATAGAATTTGATAGGTGTGATATAGGATAGGTTTTCACCCACAAAAGAGACACCTCATGAGGATCCACTTGTAGTAGAGGAGCATATACTTGCATCTTGGGAACTTATTAGGCGTTTGCCTTGAATATGGGAAATACACATAGAGGAGATAGAAGATTGATCAATACACATTACCTAGCCTTATCATGCATAAATACAAGAGGTATAGACTATAGCAAGAACATATCATGAGCCAAAGGATCATATTTGAGAGTTGCTTCATCTCCATTCCTCTATATTTTTAAGATCCACAAATGGGGTTGCGGCTAAGTCTTGGTTACTTAGCTTGGACTTATGCTTTGGGTTGCATCTATATGTGAGCAAACTAAAGGCATAATTTGCAATGCAATTTTTGAGAGGACTTGCTTCCACCTTGTGGTACTGGGAGGATAAAGTGTACCAACTCACATTGGAAACCTTCTCTTGGGATACCATTTTGGAGTCCTTCAAAGTGTGTTCTTGTAGCGTCATAAATTGTACGCACTTGCTAAAGCAGTACAATTTAACACCTAGTTTAGCACTCGCCTTGGCGCAGTTGCACTTTGCATGGCATTTCCCCTTTAGCACTTAATTAATCAAATTAATTAGGTCTAAAGGTTCTATTTCACCATTCTCTACATCATAAAGTTGGGCCCTTTCACTAAAGCGCGCCCTTCGCATTTTATTCCTCCAGTACATCACTCAATCAAAAACCCTAATTAAGTCCTATTTCAAACTTGGGGGCTTGGTTTCGGGGTCAAAACATCTTGAAATCACCTGTAACTTTGGGATTCTCTCTAAAATCATCATATCTGACGGCCCTGAAAATTTGGTGAAAAGTTGTCAGGACCGTGGCGCCCGGAGTGCACACGGTCCCGGACATTTTTCCCGAAATTTTAGGAGCACGATCCAATCATAAAATAAAGCTTAACCCCAAGAAATTGGCAGGATATTCAATCTCTAGGTTGGCCAAAATACGAATTTACGATCTAGGGTTTCCTACATAAGAGCTCTCTTTCTTCATTTGGAAGGATCGGAATTTTGTTTTCAGGAACTTCATATGCAGCGAAAGAGCAGATCTTTGAAGACTTCAACATCTTACAACATCCTTCTATCAAGCATCTATCAAATTCATTCATCCACTTAGGGCTTGGAAGACATTGAAGAACAATAGGAGATTACCGACTGAAGATTGGCTTGTACTCCTCCCTTGAGGGTTGGGTATGGTTTCATGTTGTTTTCATGTCTTTACATAAGCTTCAATACATTATTTATTCATGCTTTAGATCACTTTGCATCTTGATTTAGAGCATTTACGTTATCATTTACAAGCAATTAGGGTTTTCTTTCTAGGTTGCTCTAGTTTGCTTTCTTGCATTTTTGGACCTTGCACACACACTAGGTCTGCACACATAATACATTTTACAAAACAACTTGGCTATTCGTGGAGGTGGAAATCACCGAAGCAGGGGTTTGACTAAGGCAAAACCCTATATAGCCGCCCATACACCCTTTTTCAGATATCATTGCAGGTTTCAGGATTCAGATGACGTCGCGGGATACAGATCCGGAGAGAGAAGGTCGAGACAGCACTCTGTATCAAATTGCAGAGCAGAAGACTGGGATAGGGGCGCTAGGCGCCCTGGTCCTACCAGGACAGGGGCGCTGGGTGCCCTGGTCCCTGGGACAGAGGTGCTGGGCGCCCTGATCCTCTGGACAGACAGCTTTCAGACAACTTTCCGACAGTGTTTCAGAGTGCAGAACAGCAGTTTCTGGTGCAATTTTCAGGACAGTGGCGCCCGCGCCCCCGTCCTGAACATTTTCAGTCCGATTTTGACTCCGGGTACACATCTACATTCTTATTTCATCCTTGTATTTACAACTGTTCATTGTTTAATCTCAATTTTGCAATCTTGTTATTAGTTCATACTTGCATTTTGGGATTAGGGTTTGAACTTGCATTACTTGATTTTACAATTTCAACAAGGGAATAGAAATCCTAATAGATATCCCGTGGCTCTCTCTTTCACAAAAAGAAGTAGCCAATTGTGCGATATCTCTAGGCTCTTTCGTATTCTGTAATGTGTGTCAAAAGGTAGGATTAGGGCATGTTAACCTAGTCTCTCTTTTTCCCCCACACATTTTGGTGAACCCGACATGAATCTATCATTGCTTCCTCTTGCATTGCATTTGTTAGATCTAGATCTAGATTTAGTGTGTTTTCATTTCATTTTCATTAAAAAAAAAAAGAAAGAAAAAAAGTGTGTTTCTTTGCATTGGGTGTTTAAGTTTTGTGTAATCTTTTCAAAATGTCAGATTTTTATTTGCAAAATGTTCATGCTTTCGATGATTATTATGAGTATAGCCAAGACGAATTAGATGAAGCTTTAGATGAGTTTTTAAACCCTAAAGATGCCAAACCTTCATTTTACCAAAAACTCATAAACCTTGTTACTATGCCATTTCATTGTGATGAGAAAGATAAGTTGAATGAGTCCTCTCAAGGGTACATTCCTATCAACTCTTCCACTAAATCTAGTAACATGGTTGTTTTCAACAATCCCCTCTATGAGGAGATGTCTCCTTTTGAATCAAAAGATAAACCTTTCAATAGATATGATCATGCTTTGTTGGATGATGCTCTTGATGACTTTGTGGCTTTATCGAAATCTTTAAACAAAAACACAACTTCTAAATTAGTTAACATGATAAACTTGAATGAGCATAAAAAGCCTCTCTTTGAAGTCCAAGGAGCTTATCCTTCTCCCACCTTTCAAGTTTCTAAGTCACCTCTCCTTACTGTCCAAGGAGGGTATGATCATGATTCCTTTCGTACTCCGAATAAACCAATCATCACTGTGCAAGGAAGAAAACCTATAAGTCCTTATAATTATGCCAAGCAAATAACTAGAGAGAGTTATCATGCGGTTGCCCATACTTATCATACCAGAAATAATAGGCAACCTAGTCCTCCTCCTGTTATCCCAGTTTCTCTTCTGAATCCTCAACCGATTCTTCCACAAGCTCCACGTATTTCACAAGTTCTTGGAAAGGAATATGATCTCATAGAACAACTTAAAGCTACCCCTGCTAAGATATCCCTTTGGGATTTGATTCAAACTTCTTCCGCTCATCATGGAATGTTACCAGATGCCTTGAAAGATTTGAATGTTCCTCCACCGAATACATCTAGTAATATAGCATCTTTGGTTAACTCTGTGATGAATCCTAAAGCTCAAATTGTGTTTACCCAAGATGAGTTGCCTACTAGTGAAATCCAACATCAATATGAACCCTTGATGATTGTGGTTATCATGAAAGACACGGCTATAAGGCGAACACTAGTAGATAATGGCTCTGGTCTTAATGTGTGTAGCATTAATCTTTTGCATAAGATGAATGTGGATACATCCTTAATTGAACTGAACTCTCGTCCTATTCGAGGCTTTGATAATGTGGCTAAAACTTCGTTAGGTACTATCACCTTACCCATCACAGTGGGGCCTATTACTTTGCCTACACCTATCCATGTTATGTCGGGAAATCTAACGTACAACTTGCTACTGGGGAGACCTTGGATTCACAGTATGCAAGCTGTCCCTTCTACATTGCATAGACAAGTTAAATTTATTTATAACAATAAGACATATACCTTGATAGGTGATACTAATTTTCAAGCTTGTTTGCAAACATCCACTTCTAAGGGGGGTTCTTCTAAGCCATCCTCATCTAGTGATGAATCTTTAAATAAGATACCTATCGGTGAATCCTCGCTCTCCAATGATCAAAATTCTTTGGATGAGTCTGGAGCTCTTGGAGAAGATTCTTCTCGACTTGAAACTACACATAAGAAGGATTTTGATCCTAGGAAGATCCTCGAAGATGACGATTAGGGATCCCTTGATTTTAATCCTACCTTTGTGGGTGAATATAAGGTTCCTTCTAGAGAAATTAAAGTTGAAAAGAAGGAAAAAGCTGAAAATCATAAATTTGAAAAGAAAGAAGAAACTAAAAATCAATCAACCTTACCTGAATCTATGAGTAATAATTTTGTGGCCGCCTCTCAAACTTCTTCTCCTCACATCTCTAATTATGAAGAGTTTGATTCTTTTTCTTATGAAAAACCACCTTCTCTTCCTGAAATGGTTGATCGTTATGGTCGTGGTTTTCACATTTTTGCTAAGCATGGGTATCATGGAAAAGGTTGTGGTGCTCATGAACAAGGGATAAGAGTTCCTCTAGAGACTAATTTTCACAATTATGCCTTTGGACTTGGCTTTAATCCCTGCAAACGTACTAAAGCTTCTAAAAGACCATGCATTAGTGTTAATGCTATCTCTACATCTTTATCAATACAACATCCTGAGTATATTGATGGGGATCCTTCGTGTGCCTATGCTTTGGATGTCTTCCCTACCGATGATGCTTTAGCTGAGTTCTTGGGAGCCTATGACACTCTTCCTCGTTATCATCACAATAGGGGACTCCCTTATTGTTTGAACACTGAAGCCTATTTTGGAAAAGAGATTGATAATGACAAGATTGTGAAAGAATTCCCTCAGTTAAAGGATACTCCTCAACAAAGTAATCTTCTCATAAGTGACACCACTGATGTTAAGATGGATCCTTGCAATAAAGAGAAAGTCATTAAAATTGGGAAATGTTTGGATGAAGAGGAACAGAAACAATATGAAGAACTATTGCATGAATTCCCTGAGATCTTTGCTTGGGCATATTCTGACATGCCTGGTATAGATCCTAAGATCATTACTCATAATATTGTCTTAGTTCCTGATGCTAAGCCCGTGAAACAAAAGATTCAAAAAATGAATCCTAAGGTAGCTTTGCTTGTTAAGGCTGAGATTGAAAAGTTATTGGAGGCTGGATTTATCCGCCCTATTGACTATTCCCCATGGATTTCAAATATTTTCGTTGTGGCTAAACCAGACAACAAAATAAGAATGTGTACTGACTTTCGGGATCTAAATAAGGCTTCTTTGAAAGATGATTTCCCTCTTCCAAACATTGACATGATAGTTGATTCTACGGCAGGACATGCCTTGTTATCCTTCATGGATGGTTTTTCAGGCTACAATCAAATTTTTATTAACCCTCAAGATCAATTCAAAACTGCTTTCACCACTCCTTGGGGTACGTTTTGTTGGATAATGATGCCTTTTTGACTTAAAAACGTCGGTGCAACTTATCAACGAGCGATGACCCTTATCTTTCATGATTATATGCATAAAATTTTAGAGGATTATGTTGATGATATTTTGGCCAAATCCTTTCTTTGCATGGATCATGTTAAAATCCTTCGTCAAATCTTTGAAAGAATTCGTAAATATCACATGCGCTTGAATCCCCGCAAATGTGTTTTTGGTGTGGATAGTGGAAAAATATTAGGGTTCATAGTTTCGCATCGTGGGATTGAGGTGGATACTAAGAAAATAGATGCTATTGTCAACATGCCACCTCCTAGAAATGTGTCTCAACTTAAAAGCTTACAAGGAAAGATTCAAGCTATTCGTAGGTTTGTGTCTCAGCTTGCGGATTGTACCTTTCCTTTTACTCAACTTCTTAAAAAGGATATCACCTTTCAATGGAATGAGGATTGTCAGCAAGCATTTGAAGATTTAAAAGTGTATTTGGCTAGTCCTCCTATTCTTCAACCTGCCGAACCTTCTAAACCCTTCCTTCTGTATACAGCTGCTTCCTCTCATGCTCTCGCAGCATTGTTGGCACAACATGATAAAGATGGTAAGGAATGTCCGGTTTATTACATAAGTCGTACCTTACTCGATTATGAGACCCGATATTCTGCGATAGAAAGACAATGCTTGGCCTTGGTATTTGCGACTCAGAAATTGAGACATTATCTTTTAAATTCAGAAGTCCATGTCATGGTAAAGTTTGATCCTTTGAAGCATCTTTTCTCTAAAACTGATTTATCAGGACGTCTAGCTAAGTGGGTTATGATGTTAATTGAGTTTGACCTTAAATTTGTTTCACAAAGAGCAATTAAAGGACAAGCGTTGACCGATCACTTAGTTGAGGCCCCTTCACCTTTCTCCTTCCCTAACCCTGAGTCCTTTCCTAACGACTTCATTCTTTCTATAGAGAAAGATGAAACTTGGGAGTTATACTTTGATGGTTCTAAGTGTCGTACGGGATCGGGGGCAGGTGTTGTTCTGGTTTCTCCTACAAAGAAACCCATTCCCTTATCCTATCATCTAAATTTCCTGTGTACCAATAACATTGCTGAGTATGAGGCTCTTATAGCGGGAATAAAAGAAGCCTTAGCTCTGAATATAAAACACATACATATCTATGGAGATTCGCAATTGATTATAAGACAAGTAACAGGAATATATCAAGCAAAACAAGACAAATTATCACAATATAAAGACCTTGCTATCTCTTTATTACAAAATTTTGATTCTTATACCATGGAACCCGTTCCTCGAAAAGATAATCGACATGCGGATGCAATGACATGTGTGGCTTCTCTTGTATCTTTAGAGGACCCTGTGGTTGATCTTAAATTTGTTATTCACAACCTTATTTCTCCAGCTATTGTAGACGATTCTAGCTTGGTAACATGTTGTGACTTGGTAGATTCAGATGAATGGTTCTCGCATATCGTAAGATATTTGACCGAGGGTACCTTTCCTGATTCTGCTAATAGGAACACTAGGGCTAGAATCCGCAAGCTGTCTGCTAGGTATATCATTCTTTCTAATGTCCTTTACCGAAGGGGTTATGATGGTCTTCTCCTTCGTTGTCTTAACAAGTCGGAAATCCCTGTTGCTCTTAAAGAGGCACATTCAGGTGCCTGTGGGGGGCATTTTGGGGGAAAATCCTTGGTTCATAGATTGCTTCGTATGGGATACTATTGGCAAACTATGCAGAAGGATTCCTTTTCATTTGTTAAAAAATGTCATCAATGTCAACAACACAATAATCTGATTCATGCTCCCGCCCAAGAACTCCATTCTCAAGTAGCTTCTTGGCCTTTTTCCGCATGGGGTTTGGATCTTATTGGTAAAATCTCTCCTCCTTCATCCCAAGGACACACCTTCATTATAACCGCAACAGATTACTTTACGAAGTGGGTAGAAGCTATTCCCCTTCGCTCTACCACTGCTGAAGTGATTTGTCAATTTCTTCTAGAAAACATCATTTCTCGGTTCGGGATACCTTCTACTATAATCTCAGATAATGGGACATCATTTAAGAACAAGGACGTGAAGAAATTCCTCGAGAAGTATCATATCAAACATCGATTTTCTACACCATACTATCCTCAGTCAAATGGTCAAGCCGAATCATCCAATAAGATAATTGAACAAATTCTTCGCAAAACCGTGAATAAGCATGGTAAGGATTGGAGTAACCAGCTAATCTATGCTCTTTGGGCTTACCGAACGAGTGTACGAATTGCCACAGGAACTACTCCTTATAATCTTGTTTATGGTGCTGATGCTATTATGCCCTTAGAATTAGAGATTCCATCACTTAGGGTTTCTCTCAAAGGTATAGTAGATGATGACTCTTATAGAGAACAACGACTTCAACAGCTTGAGATGCTTGATGAACAGCGTATAAATGCTCTTGAGCATATTCAAGCGTATCACAAAACTCTACAACGAAGCTATAATGATAAGGTTATTCAACGTTCCTTCTCAGTAGGTGACTTAGTCCTCTATGAGAATCAGCGCAATGTGAATGCCTTACCTACAGAAAAGGGAAAATTCAGTCCTAATTGGCTTGGACCATACATCGTTATTGAGGATTATGGATCAGGTGCTTACAAAATAGCGGATGTAGACAGTACGTCTCTTAAAGAACCTATAAATGCTATGCACTTGCGTAGATATTATGCTGAATTCTTCATCCCTCATTTATCTTCTTTTCAATTCTTCAAACATTGGATAATATGTTAGTGTTTCTTGATTAAAGCAAAATAGAATTAAATATTATATTGTTTAATCTATATTGCTTCATTCCTGACAAGCGTGTCTTCTTACTTTATAGTTTGTCTTGAATTCATTTATGTAAATTGTGAAAGATTTACATTCCATTATGCTAGCATATTATACAGTGTCTTTATGTGTTAAGTAGAATCGTATCATGTTGTGTTTAAGTTCGGAATTAAATCACATTAGTTATATGATTCTTAGACTTAATGCATATGTCTTCCTTATCATCAATGTAGTACTTGATTAAATATTTAAATTAAGTCACACATGTATCAATTTAATCATGGAGCATTGAGAAATCGATCACATGGAAATTAAATTCTGAACATACATGTACATTTACCAGATGTATTAGATTTAATCAAAACAAAATATACATTGTTTTAAGCATTAAAGATAACACATTTGAGACAAAAGAGAAGCATGTATATATACATATATATATATGTGTGGATCGTATACAAATATAGGTCACTGTACATCCAAAAATGTGGCCTCTCCTACATCATAAAATCATCTCCTATCCCTAGGGCTAGTGGCTGGAGAGTGTCGACTGGACGCTCCCTCCTGATCTGGCCATGAAGGTGGACCCATGGGTGTGTAGCGCGATATAGATCATGAGTGACTTCGAGAGGAACTCTTGGGATCCCTATCCATAAAGATCGCACGATAGGTGGTAGCCTCGGTCTGAGCTGCTGCTAGATCTCGCCGCGCCTGCTGGAGGTCTTCTGATAGGACTCTCTCTCTTTGTCGCGCCTACTGGAGGTCCTCTGATAGGACTCTCTCTCTCTCCCTCCATATATCTACCTGTACTCGGAATGGGAAAAACAAATCCTCATGCCGACCCGCGTTCCCCTGAGGCCTATAGGCAATCTGTGAGGAACTGGGGATCTGTGCTATCATGGAAATATCTGTCATTGCCTGCTGAATCAGGGAATGCCATTCCTGCACATTAGCTATGGTAGTAGAACAGATTTTTGTTAGTACCATTCTATATCATCAAAACATTAATCAATCAATATAAAGCTACTATACCTGGATCTCCCTCGCGCCAATAGGGATCATGATATGGTAGTATCTATGCCTGGGAACTGCTAGGCTCCCCTCACTCAAATAATCTATCCACGATGGGTGTAGGCTGGACGGTACTAGGGACAGGCCTCCGTATCACCTCATGTTCCTCCTGTTGGGGAATAAGAGGTGGATCTAGTGCTATGGTATCATCTCCTGAATGGTGGGGAGCTGCATCCGACTCCTCCTCATCATCTCTATGCTCCTCCTCATCGTCCTCTGCATCATCACCTGCATCTCCCTCATCCTCCTCTCTATCTGTATCCTCCTCCTCCTCCTCGGCACTAGGCTGATCGCCTGTAGGTGGATCAGGATCTCCCGCCTCCTCATGACTCTCTCCCTCCTCTGGTTCCTCTCACCTGGATCCCTGGTCCTCGTCTTGGTCTCCATGTCTCCATGGGCCTGGATAGCCTGTCGGATGATCTGGTGGAAAGATAGGACCTGGATATGATCTCATAAACCATGAGACGTACCTCTGTTGTGCTCCAGGCTCTGCAGAATAATCAGTGACTACATCCTGATCAGATCCCTCTAAGTCTGTAGTCTCGATGTCATCTATCGTCGGTCTCGCTACTGCTCTAGGTCTGGGAAGGACCCGTGAGTGTCGAGTATAGATGGGCACGTTGGCTGGAACACACTGCTCTAGCCTGAACTGCCTCCGTACTTGGTCGAAGTAGAAAGGGACTATGATGTGTGCATATCATCCCTGCAGTAGGCGGTTCCTCTATAGGCATGCTAACTGTCTCTCCATCCCATCCCATCTATGCATCCGTAGGTAAGGTCTCCACACTGTCACCTCGGCTGTCAGTCTATCAAAAATCACTCTCCAATATAATAAATCTCCAAATCTCCACTCGCTGGTAAGTGGATAAGCAAACACCCTAGGTCGCTCGCTCGCTGTACTCAGCAGAAAGCCGACGGGCCTGGTGCATGTGAAGTGCTCCAAAATCCACACCTGTAGAAGTGTGCATGTCATCAAACTGCAACCCTGTCTAAATACGTACTCCTCAAGGTCGTGATAGAGATGCGCAAGCATACTCTGACCCCAAGCATACACTCTCTTGTGTCTCTCCATCGCTCTGATACACCATGTGAGATCCCCATGCATGTGCGTGCCTCACCCATTAGGGCAGACGGCTAGTGCTATGATGGCTATCATAAGGCGTCTCAGAAGAGGTACCTCCCCTGTAGGATGTACGAGCCAGCTGACCATGATGCGACCTCTCGTCTCGCTCGGCATGACTCTCCCTATGCAATACACCTGCTCTCTCTGATGATCCTCCGCTGACTGATCGGTCGCATATGTAACAGTCGCTCCTCTGATAGGTAGACGAAGTATACGGTACACATCCTCGAGTGTGATTGTCAGCTCTCCTACTGGAAGGTGAAAAGTGCATGTGTCAGGATCCCATCGCTCCATCAATGCCATCAGCATCGCAGGATGGAACCGAATGGCCAGCATGAGGATCACATACCATAATCCCACTATCGATAGTGTGTCTCTCTCTGACTGAGTAAGCCGCGGAATCTGATCTCGCAAACTGCAAAGAATATGTCCCGCTATATGCTCTCTCATGTACGGAAGGCCTTGCAACACAAAAACATAACCGTAATCAGTACTCAATCATCAAAATCGCTAATGCAAACTGTCAAACATCATGTGCTAGTCCTGAAACCCCTCGCCAAGCCCTGATTGGGGACCATAGTGTCCTGTCAGGGACCATGGCGCCCTGTCAGGGACCATGGCGCCCTAAGGGGACCCTTGGCGCCCTGTCAGGGACCATGGCGCCCTGCAGGGACCATGGCGCCCTTGACAGGGACCATGGCACCCTGGGGGGACCAGGGCACCCCACAGGGACCATGGCGCCCTGGGTGGGCCCCGGGTCAACCTTCAGGGCCCACATACAATCACAGAAAAGTCAAAATGCAGAAAATCAAACATCAAACATTCAGTCAACTCACCTCATCCAGTGGCTCGTCGTCGATCACGGCCTGGCGCAGGATCTCAACCCTCATGGGACGCTCCGGTGTCGTGAAGGCATGATGATGGCTATGTGGGCTCCGCTGCACTAAATAGTATTCTGAAATCAACAAAGTGACGAATACAAGTGTCACTTTCGAGGTATATACTCTCGTTTGTTTATTCTTACTTTTTGAAACCCTAATTTTCCTCTACCATTCATTTTATCATAACTTGGGTTTGGGAGATGCGATTTTTGAGCCGTTTGTTGCATTGGAATTGTATTTTCCTTCCCCTACTCTCGGGATGTTCCAAAAAGTGCTCTGATGAAGCCTATTTAGTGAACACCCCTCATCAATACTACCGTACATAATTTGTTGCAAGTAAACATGCTACCCTGTTTCACCTCCCTAATAAGCAAGTTGAAACAAGGAGGGGCATATAGCTACTCACAGATTTCATCACTTTCCCTAGTAAGCATTAGGTGATTTTTGTGATCTAATGTGTGTTTTGTAGGGTGCGGTTCCTAACTGTGTACTGCAGATGCCGCTGGGGGCTTCGTCCGACAACTTATGGATATATCCTTTTTCAAATAATGTTTACTTTCTGTACTTTGGCTTGCATATGCACGTAGTACTCATATGACCACTAAAGTGGGGGCTAAATGTAGCATCATAAATTGTACGCACTTGCTAAAGTTAGTACAATTTAACACCTAGTTTAGCACCCGCCTTGGCGCAGTTGCACTTTGCATGGCATTTCCCCTTTAGCACTTAATTAATCAAATTAATTATGTCTAAAGGTTCTATTTCACCATTCTCTACATCATAAAGTTGGGCCCTTTCACTAAAGCGCGCCCTTCGCATTTTATTCCGCCAATACATCACTCAATCAAAAACCCTAATTAAGTCCTATTTCGAACTTGGGGGCTTGGTTTCGGGGTCAAAACATCTCGAAATCACCTGTAACTTCGGGATTCTCTCTAAAATCATCATATCTGACGGCCCTGAAAATTTGGTGAAAAGTTGTCGGGACCGTGGCGCCCGGAGTGCACACAGTCCCAGACATTTTTCCCAAAATTTTAGGAGCACGATCCAATCATAAAATAAAGCTTAACCCCAAGAAATTGGCAGGATATTCAATCTCTAGGTCGGCCAAAATACGAATTTACGATCTAGGGTTTCCTACATAAGAGCTCTCTTTCTTCATTTGGAAGGATCCGAATTTTGTTTTCAGGAACTTCATATGCAGCGAAAGAGCAGATCTTTGAAGACTTCAACATCTTACAACATCCTTCTATCAAGCATCTATCAAATTCATTCATCCACTTAGGGCTTGGAAGACATTGAAGAACAATAGGAGATTACCGACTGAAGATTGGCTTGTACTCCTCCCTTGAGGGTTGGGTATGGTTTCATGTTGTTTTCATGTCTTTACATAAGCTTCAATACATTATTTATTCATGCTTTAGATCACTTTGCATCTTGATTTAGAGCATTTACGTTATCATTTACAAGCAATTAGGGTTTTCTTTCTAGGTTGCTCTAGTTTGCTTTCTTGCATTTTTGGACCTTGCACACACACTAGGTCTGCACACATAATACATTTTACAAAACAACTTGGCTATTCGTGGAGGTGGAAATCACCAAAGTGGGGGTTTGACTAAGGCAAAACCCTATATAGCCGCCCATACACCCTTTTTCAGATATCATTGCAGGTTTCGGGATTCAAACGACGCCGCGGGATACAGATCCCGAGAGAGAAGGTCGGGACAGCACTCTGTATCAAATTGTAGAGCAGAAGACTAGGATAGGGGCGCTAGGTGCCCTGGTCCTACCAGGATAGGGGCACTGGGTGCCTTGGTCCCTGGGACATAGGCGCTGGGCGCCCTGGTCCTCCGGACAGACAGCTTTCAGACAGCTTTCCGACAGTGTTTCAGAGTGCAGAACAGCAGTTTCTGGTGCAATTTTCAGGACAGTGGCGCCCGCGCCCCTGTCCCGAACATTTTCAGTCCAATTTTGACTCCGGGTACACATCTGCATTCTTATTTCATCCTTGTATTTACAGCTGTTCATTGTTTAATCTCAATTCTGCAATCTTGTTATTAGTTCATACTTGCATTTTGGGATTAGGGTTTGAACTTGCATTACTTGATTTTACAATTTCAACAAGGGAATAGAAATCCTAATAGATATCCCATGGCTCTCTCTTTCACAAAAAGAAGTAGCCAATTGTGTGATATCTCTAGGCTCTTTCGTATTCCGTAATGTGTGTCAAAAGGTAGGATTAGGGCATGTTAACCTAGTCTCACTTTTTCCCCCACACAGTTCTATTTCAAATATTTTTGACAGAGATGCATAGATGAGTTTCACAATTTACATAATGAGGTTTCATAGTGGCTCAATGTGAGAGTTAGGTTTTGGAGTTCTTGTAGTTTTTAGATTACATTCAAGACAAGTTACTTGTCAATTATTCATTAGGGGAAAGCCCAAAATTTCAGTTTTTCTTCACATGGCCAACCCAAATGACTTTAGGGTTGCTATGGAAAAGTCTCTTATGGAAAAGGAGGTACATGGGAGGACACAATAGGCATGAGAGAATTTTGTAACCTTGATGAAGGGAATAAAGTGTCCATAGGCCTCCTCATCCTTCAAAGGAGAATTTTGACTTACTATAGGATTTCAAAGAAAAACCCAATAGTATAAATATTAGGGACAAAGGTCTAGAGCATAGTAGGGGCATAGGGTAGTCACATGTGACCATCATCGACACAAGTATATTTTAGGTATGAGAGACTATAAGACTATCAAGCTAGGCCTTCTATGACTCAACAACCTTTTATGGGAGAATCTAGTGTTTTTAGTAGTTAGGATCTTCTAATTATGGTGGGGCCTAGCCAACATAGGGCTATGTGAGAGGCACATGTTATGTATATGTTAGTATTAGACAGAGAGTGCCCATAAGGTTTTAAGTAGGTGGACACCATTCTAGGATGTCAAAGTAGATAGTTGATATGTGGGTCTTTACCCTCCCAACCACTCAACATATACCACCATGGGTCTTTACCCTCCCAAACACCCAAAGGTCAAAGAAAGATTCACTGCTGCAACACTCACTTTTTGTGATAGTCTCAAGCACTTAGGACAGTCACTCCTTTCATGGCCATTATTATTCATACAACACTCTCTAACATTAATTAGGATGATAGTGTACCTCCTTAAACCTTCCACCAACACCAAACTCAATAGAAAACTCTTTCCCAATCTTGCTAATGGACTAACTCAACTCACTGTCAAATTTTGGTAGTCAATGCAAGGTTTAGGATAGTAGTTAGGATATTCTAATTGTGGTGGGGCCTAGCCAACATAGGGTTATATAAGACAGGGGTAAGTTCAACAGTGATGTGTGTTAGATTGTCATCAAAGTTTCATGTTAGCGTTACTTTGTATCAGCATTAACCACTTATTGTCATTTCATTATAATCAGTTTGTTATTCCTTATAAGAATTTGCTATATTACCATAATTTGCATAACCTAAATCTGATTGTATTATGTATTCTTGAGATAATGTGTGTGTATATATATATATATTATATGTTATGTCTGACAGTATCACTATGTTATTTTAATGTTGTTTGAATAAATAGATAAAATTTACCTTCTTAACTTAATATGATATTAACTGTCATTGAATTGATTAAGAACATCTTAATTTATATTTAATGATGCACAAATCTGAATTTAAATATGTATATCATATTGGCTGATATATACTCTAATGCTAACTCAAGAAATTCATGCTTATACGTACCTGACACTGAACTTAGCCATGTCTTTATCCCTGCTGGGAGACTATCATAATTCATCTTGTATTCTCTCTAAACTTGTGCATTAAGGTTGTCCTATGCATTATCACATGACTATTTTTTCTTGTTCTTAGGGTTGCCTATTTCTCTAAACACGATTAGATTTTTCACTATGTTGACTACCACCTTAAATGGACTTCCATCATGAAGACTTATTACTATTGCCCTCTTTGACTGTCACAAGATGACTAAAATGTTTGCATAGGTTCCTAGATCTATTCATGTGAGTTCTCTTCATAATATTGGTAATTGTCTTACTTTGATCGTAAGGATACAACCTTAGCTCTTTATGTCTTGACATGACTCTTTGTTCACATAGTTATATTTTTTTCATAAAACCTTGTTGCCTCATACCATTTGGATGATAAAAAAAATCTACAAGTTCCAATGCCTTTGTCCTTGAGCTGTCTTGGACTACATAACTACCAACTTGGTATTGTTGCCACATGTTTGTGGTGAATTTATTTGTTATCCTTGGACATACTTGCTATGATTTGTATTATTGATCTTTGTTTTTCATTTATATTAAACTTCTTTTGATTGGTTCCACTTTCTCCTAAATATATCATTGGACTGTCTTTTGATGTTGTGACTACTCTGATATTCATGCTTATATTCTTGTGTTCCTAAGAATATCATATTCTCCATTATTGGTTCTTTATACAAACCTATATCTTTTATCATTGACAATGGTTTGCATGCATTCATAGGAATTCAAGGCCAACAACAAATCTCTACTCCTTGGTGTCAATGAAATCCCTCTAAGCATGTGTTTTCTTCATGTCTAAAAATTTTCTTTCCACCCTTGTTCTCTATAGCACTTCAGACCTATCCATTAGGCATGAGATTTTAATCTCTATGTTTGGCTGCTATAAAACTTCTATTTGGATTGTAACATTTTCTGCTCCATCTATTTTTGATCATCTTCCCATTGTTCTACTCAATGTCTTCTACCTAATGGCTGAAATCTATGTGGTTTCTATGACTATTAACCCTTGGAGGTTGTCATCATATCTCTACAAATATCTTATTTTGGCCCTCCTTATGTAATATTCACAAATTACGATCTCTCCTAAGTAATTGACAACGATTATATATTTATCAATAAATAGTCTAAATTGAATGCAAATACTTTTTCCTTTGCAATGTAAGGTATTGGCTTTGGGTTGAAATCCTACCTCAATCTCCGATCTTGGTTGAAAAATCTTCTTAAATTTCTCTTTGACTACTCATTGAATCTTTGGGACTGCTCTTCATATGCATGATTCTTCACGTGGTTTATATTATTGCTATGGGTAGGCTAGGATGGGGGTAGGTGATAAGATGGAAAGAGTAGGTTAATAGGGTGGTAGGTTAGGATAGGGATAGGATATGGGTAGGCTAGGATGGGGTTAGGTGATAAGATGGAAAGGGTAGGTTAATAGGTGTGTGGTAGAGGTAAGCTTAGGGAAATAAAGGAAGTAAGACTTATGGGATGTGGGTTAGAATAGGTTATTTTAGGGGAATAAAGGGGTAAAGGGGTAGGTATTGTGGAGGGGAGTGTGAGATATAAGGTATGAGGGGAAGAGAGATGCTAGGATAGAATATGAGAAGGGAGATGCTAGGACACATCTCTTCCAACATTCCATCCAAGGCACTTCACTCTCACTGACACATGAAGAATATCAGACCAATCAATCAATTCTAGCGAGTGTCTCAAAGGTTTTGGAGACCTACAAGAAAGGGAAATGAAAATACATATTAACAAGAGCCTTTCCTACTAGTGGTGTGAGTTTTTAACGGTGAAAAGGCCAAAAAAACTTTTTTTCCCACTCATTGGAAACCCTAGTGAGTGTTTTGATAGTTTTTGGAAAAAAAGTGATATCTTCTTCAAGTTTCAATGGATCTCAATGCTTTAAAAGATGAAATGAAGTCAATTCACTTCTTTACCATATCTAATCAACTTCTAATGAAAATATGATGAATTTCACAATTAAAAATAATGAGAATCCAACTGAAACATTTTTGTATGAACAAAAATCTCCAACTCCATTTAGTAAAACTTTCAAAATTCAACAAGACAAAATTGGATGGTGTGACAAAGGCCTATTTATGCCCATCCAAGTGGGTTACAATCTCAAACTGCCAAAAACCAACCTCCCAACCAAATTTTAAAAGGTTGTCATGACAATAATGACAACTTTTTACAATTTTTGCCCAATGGACTTCAAACTTTCCCAATTAGGTTCAAATACATCATAATCACCTCAAACGACCTTATTTACATAAAATAACACAAAAAAAAGCTAAAATCTCAAATTTTGACTGTTTTGGCCAAACCTAGGGTGCTCATGAACCATCAAACCATGTGGATTAGTATAAACAAATGTGTTTTGGAAGTTTTAATGAGAGAAGCTATAAATATTTCTACCTCTCAATAAAGAAAAAAATACCACAAATCTCATTATTGATAAGAAAGTGTTCAGTGATTCATAGAGTTCCCCCAAACCCTTCAACAAATAAATTTAACAATCTCCCCATTGGCCTATCCTCAAGTGACAAACATAATAGACAAGTTGAGAAACCATTATTTACTATGAAATCAAAATGCATACCTTTTGCATTGGTGAGATGTGAAATTGGGCTTGTACAATGTTTTGCAAAACCATCCCATGTTTTCACCTTTATTTTATTTTGTGAATTGGAGCTTGTTCTAGGAGGTTAGACAAGTTGTTTTGTAGGTTGTAGCAGTAATAAAGTGCTAGAGTAATTTAGAGAGAATTATTATTGTAACCCATTTGAAGGAATAACACAAGTATTGTTCTCTTTGGTGTGGTTTTTTTCACACAAGGGTTTCACCATGCCAATCACATTTTCTTGAAAGATTCTAAAGCCTTTTTAACAAACCCATCCTATGATTATCTTGCAATCGTAACATTTCATGAGGTGACAACAACTATGAGTTTTAATGGATGATTTCATTAAAGGAGTTGCTGCATATCCTTCCTCATTTTTTTAAACTACTTTATGTAAAAATCCATTGGATTTATATCTTAAGACTGAAATATAAACTTAATTATTATTATAATGACATCAAGAAAACAATAACGTAAAGAAAAATTGAAGCCAAGCAAAACCTTAGATTTCAGTCTTAAGATATAAATCCAATGGAGTTTTACATAAAGTAGTTTACACAATTGAAGAAGGATATGCATAAACTCCTTTAATGAAAGCATTCATATACCCTTGTCAATATCTTCTCACTAATTATAGTGATCATGGGGCAAAGATATAGACAATGGATAGTAGGCCATGGTTCAATACTCGGGAAAAATTTGTCACTTTTGTCTACCCATTGATAGAAAGTCCTTTCAAGGGTTCCTTAGGGACCAATTCATTCTGCATAGATTGATTATATGTAGAAACCCTAGAATTGGCAAGTGATCATGTTTGTCACATGATCCTTGTACTTATGTTAGAATTCTCACCGGTATATATAAATTGAGATAAACTAATAGAGCTAACAAATAGAAATTGAATATAGTTGAGAGACATGATAGACAATGGTTTCATATCCCATCCTTTATGGGTACCCTTGAACACACCTATTGGCCACTAGACTTTGATCACCCTTTCAAGGCTTGATCCAATGTTACAAGGCAATATAAACATCATGGTAAACTAGTTTTGGGCTTGTGACATCATAAAAAGTGCAAATTAATGGATCTCAAATATGCCACACATACTATCATTGATGGTTACTAGTCCTTTGCAATTAGGACTATCAATGTTGATGGAAAAAGGCCAAATCAACACATCTATTCCTTAAAAAAAAAACCTTGAAACTAACTTGAAAAACCTATACAAGAACTAGGACCAGTCTCTTGGACTTCCAACCTCGCAAACCCTCCAACAAGACTCTATTTTGCAGCAAAGACACTAGTAATTTTAATTTTTCACACTCTATCCTTCTAGGATAGTCAATAGTTCTTGTGTTCTTCCTTTACAACATGATCTCCAATCATTTTGATAGGATGCACAGGGCCCCCATGTTGGCATTTGACATTATAACAGACAATGGGAGATTGTTGGCATTTAGTTAAGGATATTGAGAAGGTTGTTGATGATTATGGATATAACTGATTAAGGATGTTTACAGTCTTGATATTATTATTTTGTCATTGATGTCAAGAAATTGATTTTCTATTTCAGTATGATGTTGCTATATCTTGAGAAGTATGATTTGAAGAGTATAAAGATGTTGGTAAAAGACACAGAAAGAATATGATGAATAAGGGGATGAATAAGGTAATCAATGGGCAACTGTTATCGAGTCAAACAATGATGACATCATGATGTTTAGATTGTTTTTACATCATACATATGTTGTAAATTGTAAGGTTAATACTATACTATGTTACCGAGCAAAGAACCTAGTCAGTAAACCCTAAGGTTATCGCTATCGGTTAATGAAGGCAGTATGTCTACCGAGTGAAGTTTAGTATTTACCGAGTTGTTACTGAGTTGTAACCGAGTTGTAATAGAATACATTAAATGGTTACATGCATTATTTAATGAAGGAAGCTGATGAGCTGGAACTAATTAAATGATTGGTATGTTGTGCTTGAAGTTTGTTAATGAATCTATGGCAAAGGGAAAACGACATGAAGATCTACAGCTCAGATTGAACCGCAATACCCTAGCACAAGTTCCAAGAAATGTATGCAAGTTCCAAGGCAGGGTAAAACATTTTCAGATCGAAGGATACATTGAACCTGGTCAAAGTTTGAAGATCTAATGGCTATGATTGATCATGGGAAATGTGATC